>NC_139231.1:98269317-98652438 GCF_977018435.1 Lepisma saccharinum
TTGTGTGACCGAACTGTATCAATTGCACACATAAGTCAATATTTATGTGCAAGAACTCAGGTAAGAATTGGCATGCAACTAACGACTTCTCAGAAGTCACGTGCGTTGGTGTACACCAACTTCATTCTTTCAGTGGACCAGGTATAGTCTGCTATGAGACTTCTCGGAGTGCTGTACGCATATATTAGATATTCACCGGTAATAATACAATTAAACAGTTTTAATGAATAAGTGAAAGTACAAGTATGTAAAATAAGACTACCTAGCGGAGTGGTTAGCACATCGCGCTACGACGCCAGGGGTCCTGGGTTCGAATCCCGACCTGTACATGGATGTTTGTGAGCGTCCATTCATCAATTTCATCACATCATCACTCATCCCATCTTCGCAAATTAGCCAAAAGTGGCATAAAAAGCGAAGTAAAATATAACAATTCAATCAATCAATCAAAGACTATCTAGTTCTTACTTTCTCCCATTATATAAATAACTTACTATTGTCGCAACAGTTACGTACATATCTTAATAATTGCGTCTGTAGTTACACATCATGTAACGCGCACTTATCGCCTCTCTCACAATGAAATAATAATGACTTATTACTTATCGTTACTCCACAGCATACATACTAATCAATTCAACGTATTATTTTATCATTGTATAATCTTTACATTACTTTTATTGTATTATCATGATCATAATGTTTTTTCTTTCTTTGTTTTTTATTGATTTATTGTATCTCTGAGAAGGGTTGGTTGTAAGAACGGCCCATGAGGCCAAAACACGCCTGCTGAAATAAAGACCATTCTATCCTATTCTATTCTATTTACCTGCCTTATATCACTTATCATAACATAAACAGCGCATGCTTCTCTTCAAATTATCTTCAATCAATACAAATATTCATAAACTGAATCGGAGAAAAGTTTAAACCTTTCAAATAACCACAATTTCCAGTTCACATCATAATTTGCAGACGCATTAGATACAAAACTCCATATAACCCACTTCTAACGTGAAACACCAGCACCCAGTCAATCATTTTTTCCGTCTATAACATCCAGCACGTTAGTCCGTATCCACACTTGAAGGCATGAAATATGACGTCACAAGAACATTCCCAAGTTATTAAAACACACACATCTTTTGACACATAAGCTCACAACTAATGAGAGGCGTATCAAATTTTACTGTTGTTCGGAAAGTACAAGGTTGATTGCATTATTTCTGTGAATAAACAAAGTTGGAACACACATGAAGTGTTTCTTGGTAAATTCACAATATACAGTATGCACACATGAATCAAACCACTCACACAAACACACCCACACACACCACAAAGTTTCTATACCAGTTTCCAAGTTCATAACTCCCCCGCGCAAAGATATCAAGTTTCGTCCTTATTTAATGCACCATCCGAAGGTGAATATCAATTGAGATTAGGGAGTTGCGTATTCAACCAGAACTGCTAATAGCCAAAGTTCCTCCTCGTTATATTTACCTTCGAGACAAAAGCAAGCTTCTGCAAAGACCTATTTCACTCTCGCTGGAGAATAGTTCACCTTCGCCGAATCCAATATCCAACTTCGTGTACCTGGAGCATCTTCCAGTCCATAATTCAACTGGAAAACCCAATTCATAATCGTGACACGTAATGCGAAAGGATAAATCACAGGTAATGGTTACCCCATTATCTGGAGATGAATTCTGGCCGATGTAATATGGCTGTAAAACAAACACTGGTTAGGCACACACTAACGACGGAAGAGGGTTTGGTGTAATTTAAAGACAAATATCTTGAAAGAAGTAATCAACCATTGCTTTGCGGAAGAGGCAAGGTGGAAGTGAACATGTTTTAGCAGAGAGGTCTTGCACGATGTTGGCCCAAGACAACGCCTTGAAATTTATGTTCCGTTAGGACCATCTTCTCTCTGCCACGTTGTTCTGTTTTAGTAGTGCTTAAGTTTCAGGTTAAATTTAATCTAAGATTACTAATACATTAAGAGGCCAGACGAAGGACTATTTTAGATCGAAATCCATGCCAAGCAAAGAAATTCCACAAAATAAAGCTTATGGAAATTTTTATTAAATAGCACTTCTCATCAGGGTATAAAAATTTGCACCTCAAGTTTAAACTTTTCAGATCCAATGTGCGATTCAACTTCTTAATATTGTATTGTATTTCATGTATCCTGTATCGTTATTCTATAACCTTGAGTTAATCGTGACGACGAATATGAATTGAGCAAATACAGTGTGTCCGAAAAGTCGCTGTGCACACACGTTTCACTGTCCAGAGATTGTCATGGAACCTGGATCCAGGAAATGTCAACGTACCGTAAAGAGTAAGGGTGTTGTGACTATAGGAGATGTTGGAAATGATGATCAGCGACCTGCAAGCAGATCTGGACACGATGCTGCATGTTCGTAAAATCGGAGTTGAGGGTTTCCTGGGTGATGTTCTGTATCGCGGTGAAGATTGCATGTTGCAGATCATAAAGTGTTCTTTTGGATTGTGCGCATAAGCCTGTCCCTTGAGATAACCTCACAGATAAAGTCTGGTGGAGAAAGATCAGGTGAGCGTGGAGACCAGATACCACGAGATATGATGTGTTTCACAAAATCGTAAGGTTGCATTAAACGAAACACTTTCTCAACCAGGAACACTCCCTCTGCTGTTATCGGAACGATCCTTTAACCTGTTGCGGACAATTTCTCCTCTTGTGCTGCTGCCTGCTGTGCTGCAGACTAAAAAGAAGACAATCATGTTAGAGGACTGTTACAGGCATGTTTTCTATCACTGCTACTTTACACCTATTACTATTATTATTATGATTCAGTACTAGACGCGAGACTTTTTGGGACACCCGCTAGATGCACAGGACTTCAGCGTAGCCAAATGCTTAGCACTCTTGCCTCCGGAGCAAGCGGTCCTAGATTCGATCCCAGATGAGAGCTCCCAAAAGTTCGATATTCACTTAGCATCGTGAGGGCAATTGCAGAGCTACATGAAGAAGTAAAGGGTTCCTGTGTGAGTGCACTGGAATTCATATGACCAGTAGTAAATAAACGCTAAAAGGAATGTGGCGCCGGCTGTTAAAAATAGCTACTCAATCAGCAGACATGCCTGGTCTGGCAATCCGACTAGGATCCCTGCCTTTGTAGCCAGCTATTCTAAGTACTACACAAATTCAATTTAACATACATGTGTAACGCTTACTTGTAGGTTTTTCATTTCGAGACTTGTGCTCGTATTTACAGTACGTTTCAGATTAATTATCCAACTAACGCTCAAATAATATTCTTATTATTCGCTATGGAGGAACTTGTAACACATAGAGGTTGGGAATGAAATAGCTTCAGCAATCCAACAGTTACGTGTTGATTCACCAAAGTCTACAGGAAGGCAACATTGAACCAAAATAACCTGGTCCTCGAGTTTTGTAGTTTACGTCTCCCTGTTCACACACAAATGCTAAAAAGAAAAAAAGAGAGAAAAAGAACGGATCAAACAGACGATGAACAAAGACTATTCATGCGGGAACGTGGAATATAAATGGCTTTGGAAACAAAACTGGATGAATTATGAATGGGTAAAAGAAACTAATGATGACGTCATGATATTAATAGAGGCAAGACAGAAACGAAACGGCTCAAAGAGGCAAGGATCATATCTAAAGTTTTCATTGAAGTATCAAAGTGAATAAAAAGGATTGTCTATTTTCAGGAAGCAATAGATGAAAATGTAATTAAGCTTAACACAGAAAGATGCTAACAATCCTAGATATATACTCAAATAAAGAAGAGATCTGTGCTAAATCAAACGGAATATTAGCTAGATTGGAAATTCAAGGGAAATTATAGTAGCTGAAGATTTCAATTCATATTAACTATAATTTTTTCATTCGTTGATCCTTGAACATTTTAAAACTTTATAGTTCATAAATAACGTAACAGGCACCATATCTTATTACACTTAAATTTTCCAAGTTTATTTTACGTGCCTCTCAAATTCTCAGTTTGTCCACAGCTTAAAGATTCAGTCGATATCTATACGATACTCGGTTTCGTTCCGCACGCATGTGAACATGTTATGGTCTGATAGTGTTATAGTGATTGATGGATTGAGTTGGTGTTTTAAGTCCACTTTTTGCACAGTAAGGCTAATCGGGACTGGACCCTGAGTTTAAAGTGGGATCCGAACCACTATGTGCCTCCACCGAGTATCGAACCCGGGAACCTTGTAATACAAGGTGACGACAATACCTCTGCGCCATCAGGGAGGCCCTGATAGTGTTATAGATTCTCTGATACCGCTGTGAAGTTCCGTGAGATTATTAGAGAGAGAGAAAGAGAAGGTGGAGTGGACGATGACAAGATAATACCTTATAAGAATCGCCACAAGAATTTAAACCTGGTGACTGAGGTGGCCACCGCTTCATCATTGTGACTTGTGCATTCTATTCAACGTTGTGGCAAATTTTCATCAATCCACGTCAATCCCACACGAGCGGTTATCCTTACGGAAACCTAAATAGTTTGGTTGTAAGAATTATCAGTATGATTTGATTATTTTGTGAATGGGATATTTTTAAAATCTTTCACGGACGTACAAATATCTCCGTATGTTCCTTCAAATTTTAAACTACTTATGGCCCTCCTAACATAATTCGTGAACCAATCAGTCCTTCCCTATTCTAACCGTTGATTCTTCAATGTTTCCAATGATGTAACCTTTGTCGAAGCAGAAACGTCACCACCTTGAACTTCATTGTAATTTCATCTTGCCTCTCGTACCTAATCAGCTGATAAATTACAGTGAGCGTAATTTATCTCAGCAGAGGAAAGGGAAACGGAACAGAAAAAAAAACTCCTTACCTCTTCAGAGTGATTGGTTTTCCTATGCAGAGAGTATAAAAACCTGCGAAGCGTCCGCTTTCATTACGAAATCAAGTCACTTATTTCGGTTAGGAAACGAGAAGAGAACATTTTTCTTTCCTTTCCTCCAACTTGCATCCCTTTCCTCTCTCTCTCCTTCCCATTCTTTCTCCATCCTTCCTCTCCCAACATGCCAATTCCTTCTTGATTCCGCACAAACCTCACTCTCTTGCCTAACCTTTTCTCAACCTACCCGTTCATCCCATTTTTCCCTCGGTTCAAATTAAACTGCGTTATTTCCATGCGCTTAATTATGCATTCTGTTCTTAGCAAAGGGCCTGAAAGCTTTTAAACATTTTTACAAGAGAACAAACTACCATTTTTACGAACGCTAAGCTGGCGTACCGCGTTTCGGGAACGACTAGGCGCACTGCAGTTCCCCCCCGTCGTACATTCTTAACCCATTTCTGCTCCGCCCACGTTGTCCTACGGGCGCATCACACATTCGCTGCTGTGCATTTTTGGGCTTTTACGTTCTGTTCTGCTCTTTTTGTTTAATTAGACTGGGAGAGAAGCGGAGCGGGGGTCCTGTTGGCGGAGAGCCGTAGATCGAAAGTAATTGGAGACAAAAATACATGCTTCGAATTCAAGAGATCCTAATTACGGAAGAAACGTATAAAGGTCTTCCCTCACACCACGTCTCGGGTTCTTTTTTAGCTCCCGACCGCGTCAGTGCTTAAAGTTGGTTCAAAGAAGGTTGGGACGTTACGTCACCTGTTTCTAAGGTAAACTCCCCCTGTGGTTCAGCCGAACCGGTTGCTAGAATGTTATGTTTGTCTGCTTCATCCTTAATATATTCCACAAATACCACTTTGGGCTCAAGGAGCAAAATATTTCCAAATTTTTGTTCTTTCTTTACCAGTACCTTGTCTATGTATTATTTCTCCATTAGTAAAGCTATAGCTCTCCTCCATGAAAGAATATAGCCTAAGGAAAGTAGAGGTGAGGCTCCACAAGTTCTTGATCTTAGTCGTAGTGAGGATGATGTGGTCAGCAACACACTAGGGCAGATTCTTTCCCGCAGATTTCTCTCCTTCGCCAGTAGGCTGCTGAATTTGAATTTGATTTTAAAAATTTGGGTGCGTCAGCAGTTAGGCTATTTTGAACTCGCCACATTATACGGGGTCCGGCCCCTTACTCTTTACAAATAACAACTCTAACGTTGCATAACTAAAATCATAAAATATTATGACTTCCGTTAAAAGATGAGGCTGTAAAGTGGCATTTAGCACACATAAGGAGAAAATAACAGGACAACATACAGAATTATATTGGCCAAAGGGCCAATCGCCAGAGCCTCGTTTGTCTGCAAATGCAGTCCAGGGTGTACTACGTGGAAGTGAGTTTGACAATTGGGTGTACTACGTGGAAGGTCACCACCCCCTATACCCCCGTAGGCTACTGATTAGAGACTGTGCGCTTTTCATGCAGGGAAATTGTTACGAAAATGCTCACATGAAATCACCCTCCCAAGAAATCTAACCCATTTATTCTATGTGACAGAATAAATCATTTCAAATTAAATGAAACAAATATGATAACAGTAGATACAAAGAAAGTGGAAAATGAACAGCTATATCAAATAGCACCAACGTAGGACATTGCAGGATTTTGGTAACTGTGCCCAATTTCTAAAAAAAATAGAAAAAAATATTATTTCTACTTGAAAATACCAAGTGTGTGTGTTGTTTTAGCAATACGTTTTTGATAATACCCATAATTTGACAGGGGTGGATGTGATAGAAATGCCAGACCCGGATTTAGGATAACTGAGCGAAGGTTGGCGGGTATTTTAGCAGATATGCTTAGCTCGCTGTAATTTAATTTCTTGTTATTTAGTGTCTCTTTTCTGCCACTTTTGGCTAACGTGACGATGAGTATGAGTGATGACATGATGAAACCGATGAAGGGACATTCGAAAAGAACATCCATGTCCAGGCAAGGATTTGTACCTGGGACTTCTGGCATAGTAGCGCACTGTGCTAACCACTCCACCACGAAGGTCGTCCCAGTCATAAAGAAAATCGATGTTGGCGAAAAACAAAGTGGAGTTTTGCAGTTCATAACGATCGCGAGGTTGCGGAAACGTGATAGATGCCGCCAGGTATTTCGCGGATTGTCAGAAAGTCGAATCTCGCTCTTTGTATCTCCTTGTCACGCTAGCGTGCGTGTTGTACCCATCGGCTTCTCCCGAATACGCTGGAGAGTCTTGTCATTTACGATGCTTCGGATTAATGGCGTTTGCACAGCGAAAGCGGTTTTTCCTCCAACACCCCTTCTTGTACCCAGAAATGAATTTAAGAGAAAGATTCTTTCCCTTTGAGCTCTCCAACTCCCAACGATCTCCACTCGAGAGGAAAACCGACCCAACCGCCGAATACTTCCGCTGTAATAAAGCGTGCAGTCGTCCCTCCACCCCCCTCCCCGCTTTTCGGGTTTCATTAATATCGAACACGGGCTGCAGGATGAGTTACTGCACACTTATTGCCATGTAATTCGTTTTTAATTTGACCTCTTTCGCCTCGGAACGATAGCGCGGTGAATGAACGGCCATCGTACCGAAGCTCAAGGAGATAGTGTTTGGAAGCCTAATTCTTTAGACAAACGAACGCGAGAGAGAGATTGGAGTGGAATTACCCTTCGTTATTCAATGCCATTTAACTTCTCTCCATTTGGTTATTTAATGCCTTGGAACGAAATATATGCTTTAAGACCAAGGAAGGTATTTGGAACTATAACCATGGTTCTAATCAAATACCGCGACCTGACCGCTGTAAAGCTACATTCATAAATAGGTAACTCCTGTTTACCAAGAACATAATCGACAAATTTCAATTGAGAATGTCGCTCCATAATCATTTAAACCTACTGAAGTTTGTATGAATCTTTCAATATAAGTTCAAATTCTAGAAAAGTGTTAATAATTAAGCTTCGTGGTTATTCAATAGTCGCCAACCCCCGTGGCGGATTGGTTAGCACAGTGCGCTACGACGGCAGGGGTCCCGGGTTCGATTCTCGATCCGGACATGTGTGTTTGTGAATGTCCCTTCATCAATTTCACTGTATCATCATTCATCATCTTCGCGATTAGCCTAAAGTGGCAGAAAAACGAAGTAAAATAAACCAAATCAATCAATTGTCAAAGCTCATTATTTCAGAGAATGTTAGGAGGGACTTTAATGACGAAATATAAGAGACTCCTTCTGAGAAAAACCAGGGTGCGATTTAACAGTGGATGCCGGAGATACACCCCCTACAAGACGTAGGTATACCTGGCAATCAAGATAAATTTGTATCCCGAACAGGTATGATTTTATTCCACCATAAAAAGACGTAATTGTTTAACGTTGTTTATATAAACAGGAACGTATACACACACACAATCAAGGGGTCTCGGGATACTCGGTGGAGGCACATGCACAATGGTTTGGATCCCACTTAAATTCTGTGGCGGAGTGGTTAGCATATCGTGTCACGACGCCAGTTGTTCCGGGTTCGAATTCCGGCCTGGGTATGGTGTTACTTGTGAGCGTCTGTTAATAAATTTCATCATATCATCACTCATCCTCATCTTCGCTATTAGTCCTACGTGTCAGAAATGAGTAGTAAAATAGGGCAAATCAATCAATCTATCAACCCACTTTAATTTGTAGGTTCAGTTCCGGATAACCTATCTGCGAATAAAGTGAACTTAAGAGAACAGCTGCAAACACACACACACACACAAATACACACAATAAAGGGGTCTCGAGTTCGATTTCCAGTAGAGGCACATTGCACCGTGGTTGGGATTCCACTTTATACTGTAGGTTTAGTCCCTATTAGCATTTCTGTTCATAAAGTGGACTTAAAACAACAAGAACAAAACCAAAAACAAAATATACATACATATACATAAAGCAAGAGTAGTACAGGTGGCCGGGTTCTGAGCCCTCTATTGAGGCTCGAATCATCATTTGAGGCTCGTCGTAGCCTTTTATGATGTATATTTTGAGGGCAGAGTTGGCAACACTGTGGGGGGCACTGTAGCCTTTTATCAGGGGGGTCTATTGCCCTCTGTTTACATCTGGCAACACTACCGTAGATTCTTTGACAGTGTTGTTAACCTACTGGGTTTTTTTTCACTGTAAATTTTCATCAAAGGCTCGTCGTAGCCTTTTATGATGTATATTTTGAGGGCACAGAGTTGGCAACACTGTAGACTTTTATGAGGGGGGGTCTATTGCCCTCTGTTTACATCTGGCAACACTACCGTAGATTCTTTGACAGTGTTGTTAACCTACTGGGTTTTTTTCACTGTAAATTTTTATTAAAGGACCTGAGGGGTCCATGTATTTTTTATGTTTGCCAATACTGTTGGGGGGGCTAGTGTTGGCAACACTGTGGGTTTTTACTGTAGCCTTTTATGAGGGGGACCTATTGTCCCCTTTTTATATTTGGCAACTCTATTGGATGTTTTTTTTTTTTTTTGAGGCTTGGGTTTTACCAACCCATCCGAAGAAAATTCCACTATATGATCTTTTACTGGCTAAGCTAACCTACAAATAGAAATTGGCAACACCGACGAGTCTTGAATTATCATTTGAGGCTCGTCGGTGTTGCCTACCCACTCTACAAAAATTCTACTATATGATTTTTCACAGGTTAAGCTAACCTACAAATAGGAGTTGGCAGCACTGACTTATAAACCCACTGGGTTCTCTTGGCATGTTTTTTCATGATGTGTTGCTAGGCTATTGAGCATCTTGGCGTATACAATGTATATCCTATCCGCGACGGAGACCGTGGACCTGGGCACCATGGGAGAACTTTTAGGTTTCGAGAACAACCACCCAAAACTCGAAGCTGGCATCAAGCACGTAGCAACCAACATTCCTAAATTCACCTAACCTAACCTAACCTAACCTAACCTAACCTAACCTAACCTAACACATAACCTAACC
Organism: Lepisma saccharinum; assembly: GCF_977018435.1. Classification (NCBI taxonomy): domain Eukaryota; kingdom Metazoa; phylum Arthropoda; class Insecta; order Zygentoma; family Lepismatidae; genus Lepisma; species Lepisma saccharinum. The sequence goes on from NC_139231.1 coordinate 98,279,198, forward strand.
TAACCTAACCTAACCTAACCTAACACAACCTAACCTAACCTAACCTAACCTAACCTAACCTAACCTAACACATAACCTAACCTAACCTAACCTAACCTAACACATAACCTAACCTAACCTAACCTAACCTAACCTAACCTAACCTAACGCACTGGGTTCTCTTGGCATGTTTTTTCATGATGTGTTGCTAGGCTATTGAGCATCTTGGCGTATACAATGTATATATTTTGAGAGGGGGGTTATAGCTTTTTATGCTGTACGAATACTGGAAGCTTGACAGTGACAACCAACAGAGTAGGTAAACCTACATCCAGGAACTGGCAACACTAGTTTCTGACAGTGAATTTGAAATAAAATATTAAACAAAATACATGAGTAAGCACTGTGATTACAAATAGTACCAGTGTTATGCCCCCAACTCCAACTGGACAACTGGGGAAAATAATTGTACAACAATTTGTACCTAATTGTACAATACTTGTACCTAATTGTACAACATATACACAGACATAAAAGAAAGAGCCTTCCCGTAACTTACTTCATGTACAATTTATATGATTTTACAACTGTGAAAAGAAAACATATGTGTTCTGTATGCACACATTTATTCTTATTTTTCGAAGTTGAATGAAAGCACATGTTTTTACGCTCTCGTAATACTAACCTTGCTCCACTGATTTTAAATTGCTTCCATCCGCTTTTTTTTCCTGTGTTATTTCCGCATGCACGCAACATTCGCTTTCAATAGTATAATGAAACACAGAAGGAGTGTTAGTATAGCAGGCTCCGAGTTTACAATTTATTAAATTAAACAATAATTTATGTAAGAATATACTTGTACTTACCGAACACAAAATAATAAAAAGCACATGTGAATATTTGCGTGTGTTCATGTTATATGACGACTGAGTAAAAAAATAACATTGACTCCCCGAAAGATAAAAGTTCCTAGTTCGACATCAGATGCATGCAAATTTTATGTTTTGCTCTCCAAAATCTTGATTTTTATGTTTGTGCTATTTGTCATACAGCAGAGGAGGAGGAGGAGGGAGAGGGAGGGGAGGGGGTACTATTAGCGCCATCTATTAGCAAACAATAGAAATAAAAAGTAAGTCAAACTTTTTCAACACCCAAAAATTTTAAACGTCCTTGCGTAGTAATACGATCTAGCTGAAGATGTTTAAAAGAGTACTCTTAGTCGACGAAGCTAATTGCTAGGGCCCTTATATTACTAAAATATCCTTTAATTTGCATATTTCTCATACCGCCATATGTTGTTCTATTTGACTTCTTCCAAAAAAATGCTAATTAGCGAGAGTTAATTAAGCAAGGCAAGTAAAAGAAGCAAAATAGAACAACATATGTGCCGGCGTGAAAATATGTAAAAAATTCGATTCAGAGGTGGATCGAATTAAAGTTGGGGGATATTTTGCATTTTTTCCCTATAATGTACAAAACATTTACCGTACATAATCTTTTCCATTTACAACAGTATAAAATAAGAGGAATGTGTGACAATATCCATATTAATTAGGAAAGTATGTTGTATGCTAGGTTAGCTAATTGTGTCTTCTACAGCTTCACTGTATAGAGGGAAGATGGAAAAAGAGAGCTCTACGGAAACTGACGCTCTTAACAATATTGTACGTCCGTGAAAATTATATATAAATAAGACTTAAGCGTATTATCTGCTTTCATGTCAGATTTTGCCAACCTGTGAGCTGTAGTGTTTAGGTGACAAGCGACCTGCTCAAATATGATACTGTTGATAATATTGTACGTTCGTGAAAATTATATATAAATAAGACTTAAGCGTATTATCTGCTTTCATGTCAGATTTTGCCAACCTGTGAGCTGTAGTGTTTAGGTGACAAGCGACCTGCTCAAATATGATACTGTTGACAATATTGTACGCCCGTGAAAATTACATATAAATAAGACTTAAGCGTATTATCTGCTTTCATGTCAGATTTTACCAACCTGTAAGCTGTAGTGTTTAGGTGACAAGCGACCTGCTCAAATATGATACTGTTGACAATATTGTACGCCCGTGAAAATTACATATAAATAAGACTTAAGCGTATTATCTGCTTTCATGTCAGATTTTGCCAACCTGTAAGCTGTAGTGTTTAGGTGACAAGCGACCTGCTCAAATATGATACTGTTGACAATATTGTACGTTCGTGAAAATTATATATAATGATGAAGGAATTGGGAGCATAAAAGTCGAAACATTAATTTGCCTCAAACATCGCTCAGAAGCTCGCAAGTTGAACGCTCATTCACCCCACATTCCACCGGATGCAGAGCCGAGCAACAAGAATTTTCCACTCGGCTCTGCACACTCAGCAAGGCAACGGCCCTCGCCAGCGGTGAGTGCACCTCCACTGTAAATTTCCATCTGCATCCAGGGATACCCCAGGTGCACAGTGGAGGTGCAAAGTCCACCAACCTATGACTCAAATCCAATGTATAAAACCGCTGGAGACAGTAAATCGATCTCTCACTTCGCTCCAATATCACCACCAAACTGATCGACGAGAAGAGGACGACGGCCTGCTGAGAGATCGCGACAGCACGAGGCGGCAACAAGCGAGAAGTCCATAGCAGTCCGGATTAAGCCAACCGAAGAATCTGCAAGAATAAAACAAGTCGCCGAATTGCCTGCCGTCTCTTATCGTCATCTTCGATCTCTCCAGCGGACACCTGTCACCGTCGCCGACGCCAGAAGCCGAGGGCCAGACCAACAGCAAGGGGTGAGTAACGTTCAACAACACAGGCTCCCAACAATCCTTCATCAGCCTCCTTAAGGGTAGAGGTGGTTAGCCAAGTCAAACTTAAGACCTACTGTATTTATCTGAGCTACGTCCCGGCGTGACTCGATCCCGTACCTTACCCGACGTCACGCTACATGGTGGAGATAGCCGGCTCCACTCCGTGGATTTCCATAAAATTTTAATTTTTTTTTTACGTCACTCAAAACCCCATAATCTAAAATCCCCGCCGCACACAGCAGCAACCCTAGAAATTCTTCTTTTTCGATAATACACTTCGTATTATAAACTCCCCACTTGTAATTTTTTTTTTCTTCCGCTCACTATCTTTCATTTCTTGTGAATAAGTGCATAAAAAATTCCCCCTCCCTAAATTCGCATGAACGAATCCCAAATTATTCTTCACGAAGAGCTAGACCGTTCTCTTGATCAGATTCTCTCCTTAGCCTCCGCTATTAATTCCCCCGCTCCTTCCCCCCGAATAACCAGATCCAAGGCTCAACATCCCGATTATCCACAGTTTCTAGGTGGTCTAGAAACTCCCAAACGAAAAAAGAAACACCCAGAACCCCAAACCAGTACACCTAAAACTAACACCCCTACCACCATCAATCCTACCACTATCAATCCATCCCCGTCAAGAATGTCCGTAAATATACCCCATGGTTTATACCCCGCCCCCTTCACAGGAAAAAACCCTCAAGAAGTTGAGCAGTTTTTTGAAAAGTTCGACAGTATTGCGGGCGCTTTGGCGTGGGAGGAAAATAAAAAACGCGAAATGTTGCCATTGTTCCTCGCAGACATAGCGCTCACATTTTTGAACGATCTCAAGAAGCAGCCAAACTTCAACACCCTCACCTTTCCGCAAATCAAAAAAGAATTAATTTCATTATTTAAAGGCAGTCACTTAGTCAGCATGCCCATCCAAATTTTATTAGAGACAAAGCAGGAAATTAACCAGCCCATTCATGATTATGTAATTCGCAAGAAAAATCTCGTCCTTCAATTCTTCCCGCAAGCGACGAATCCCCAAATCCTTTCCTATGTTGTGTCGGGACTTCGATCTAAACACATCGCTGCGATAGGAGACAAAGAGTTCACCGACACAAGTTCTCTTATTGCACATCTGCAGAATCAAGAAAGGCAAGACATGCTGATTCAAGCTAGACGCAATGAGGAACAAAGTGAAGCGATGAAACTGATAGATGCCGCTAAGTACATGCATTCCATTTACGCAACAGCCTCCCCTCAGTTTCCCAGCTGTACGCAACCTCAGGTCAGCAACACGCATCCTTTCCCCACACCTCAGCCTGCTTCGTCATTCGTGACGTATCCCCCCCCTACCCCCCTCCCGCAGATCTCTCAAGCTCCATACAACTTTCTTTCGCAGCAACCTTATCAAGTAACAGCAGCTCTCCCGACCAACTCGTGGCAGGTCCAAACCACGCCCACAGCCTCTCCTTCCCTCCCCTCAAGTCAAACTCCAAACACGCAGTCTGCTAGTTCTCCCAGCGCGGCCGTTTCCCAGTCTTGCAACGCAATTTTGCCATCTGGCGGTTCAACAGCGAACCAACTAGATTCAGTCACGAACCAATTGCAAACCTTGACATTAGAAAATAAAGTTGAAGCGTTGTGTCACACTGTCCAGAACCTGGCAGATCAAATACAATCAAATAACAGTAATCAATTTCAGACCCGGCCTACTTTTTACGGCCAGGGGAATGGTAATCGCAGAGGTTCTACTCGCGGCATGAGACGTAATTTCAGATCTCGAGGTGGAAATAACAATTCAGCCGGGGGGCGACAAAATTCACAGTTTTCACAATGCCAGATCTGTTTCCGGTCAAATCATTCTACCAGGGACTGTTTTTATAATCCAAACAATGAAAACAAGGGCGATTTAAACTGAAAAACCGTGTGAATCGATGGGACGGATCCACACGCAAGACAAAATTTGACACAGTTCCTATCCTTGAAAAAAACAACCTATTCTTCATTCACGCTCATGTAAATAATCACCCCCTAGAAATTATGATTGACAACGCAAGCCAGATTAGTATTTGTCCTCAGCATTTAATTCCACCTAATGCAAAGAAAATTCAAATGCACAGCATTATTAAAGGCGTCACTGGCAACAGACTTCCTATCTCAGAAATTGTAATACTCCCCCTTCACATAGGAAGATATAGGTACTCCCACCCTTTTAGGGTTGTGCAATCCAAAGAATTACCTCCTCTCCTTGGCAATGACTTCTTGAAGACACAAAATTGTGACATTTCACTTAGTACTAACCTGTTAACTCTTAGACGCTTAGGCCATATTCCGAACTATAACCTTCCCACAAAATCACACACCTACACCATCCCTGATGTAATTTTTTCTAAACTACACCCTACTAGCAACCAACACAGTTTAGTAACAATCCCAGAAAATGTAACCCTAAAACCTAGAACCCGAACATATGTTCCAGTTTCCATCACTCCCCCCCTCCCCCACAATATCCTACTCACACCCTCTCAGGAAACACTCCTTACATACAATATCCTCATACCCCATGCTCTCCTTAACACTTCTTCCCCTCTGTTACTAATTCATAACCCCTCAGAGAAACCAGTCACACTCAAATCCAACACCCCACTTGGCCAAGCAACCCCATGTGACATTCTAGTAGACATGACAGACACATCCAACACTGATATGACTACCACGACATACGCATGCACAGAAGACAATACAGACAACACAAGACTGAAGGAAAGTCAGAAAAAATTTGACCCATCTTGCATCAGTATTAACCCTGACTTATCAGAGGCAGACAAACAGAAAATCATACAGTTAGTATTTGATTATGCTGATGTTTTAGCTTGGAAAGGCGATAAACTCACCACAACCCCAATTTATGAGTACGACATTGACATTGGCAACAATCACCCTCCTTATATGAGACAATACCCCATCCCTTTGAATCTTAGAGAGCAAATGAAAATTGAGCTTCACAAGCTCTTACAAGATGGCATCATTCGCAGGTCAGAAGGTAGTCCATTCCGACACCCAGTTCTCTTAGTGCGCAAGCGAGACAATTCGTTCCGCGTGGTGTCTGACCTTCGGGCACTGAATAAAATTATTCAGCCCTCTTCTCTCCCAACACCTAACATTGACAACATTTTAGCAGACATGGCAGGCAAGAAATATTACACAACCCTTGACCTTAAATCGGCATTTTTTCAGGTAAAATTAACAGAAAGGTCGAAGAAAATGACCTCTTTTGCAATTAGTAATTGTGGAAATTACGAGTATGAAGTACTGCCAATGGGATTGAAGACAAGTAGTCAGGTCATGAACAATGTAATGTCTATGGCTCTATCTGGCATAGATAGTTCCGAGATATCAGCATATACGGATGACATAATCTGCTACACAAACTCAGTTGACGCAATGCTACAAGTTTTACATAAAGTCTTTGCTAAATTACGTGCAGCCAATTTGAAACTAGGGCCAAATAAATGTAAATTTTGCTTTGAGGAAATTCCAGTCTTAGGCCATCTCGTGTCGCAAAAGGGATTTAAAATTTCTGATCACATCCTGCGTGCAATCAAAGAATTCCCTCCACCTAAATCTAAGAAGAATTTGAAATCTTTCCTAGGCATATGCAATTTCATCAGACGCTATGTACAAGGGTTTGCGGAACCCGCAGAATGTCTGTTCAAATTACTCAAAAAGAAAGTAAACTTTCATTGGCATGAAGAGCATCAGAAAAGCTTTGAGGCATTAAAAGACAAAATTATTTCCGCACCCATTCTTAGACCTTATGACCCAAAGCAGACTTCATGCGTATACATCGACGCGTCATACCAGGGTATGGGCGGTTGTCTTATGCAGAAAGATACTGATGGAATACTGCATCCGATAGCTTTCTGCAGCAGACACCTTACAGACACTGAGAAAAAAGCAGATGTCTTTTCTCTTGAAATTGCAGCTGCCTTTTATGTCCTAAAATCATTCAAATTCTTCTTAATCAACACACCCTTTATAGTTTTCACAGATAACCATGCATTGTCTTACCTTAGAACAACAAAACAGTTGTCCGGGGTCCTTGCTCGAAGATCACTCTTCTTCCAAGAGTTCGACTTTCAAATCCACCATATCCCATCATCACAGAATGGTATTGCTGATGCATTATCGAGGAATCCTGTAGACCCAGCCCCTTCCTTGCCCAACAACACAGCACAAGACACTTCACTTGACACAGACGAGGAGGACATACTAAGTCATACAAGTCTTCATGTTACAATCCGATGACTTTGACATAGGTACGGCACAAAGAGAGGACCCATACTTACAAGCATTAATCAAAATTCATGAAAACCACCCAGATGCCGATCACAAATTAGAGAAAACAGCCTACTCATTTGTTCTTGACAACGGAATCCTTTATAGGAACACTAAATTCTCACCAGGTTATAGAAGACAGTTATGTATTCCCCAAAAACTAAGAAAAGAAGTGTTTCAATTAATTCACTGTAACAAAATGATGGCCGCACATCAAGGTGCTGCTAAAACATACTCCCATCTCTCTTTACGCTACTATTGGCCTAATCTAAAGAAATATGTGTACGCTGCAGTACGCAAATGCACTGAATGTCAAGTAGCAAAAAGAGCTCACGGAGCCGTACAACATACACTGCAAACGAGCCCACCCGCTAGTCATCCCTTTAGCCAAATACATATTGACGTGTGTGGACCACTGACTTCAACCTCTGACACAGGACACAAATATTTTCTATCCGTTGTTGACAATTGTACCAGATTTGCCATAACTACAACCCTCCCCAACCATGATGCCAACTCAATAGCTAACGCCCTTGTCACGCATGTTTTTCTCATTTTTGGTCTTCCAGAGACGATTATGCTTGACAGGAGCTCCCCCAACTGTAGCAAATTAATACAGGAATTATCCAAAATTACTGGTGTCACATTAAAATTTGTTGATACCGCTGCCCACTTCAGAAATGGTGTCGTCGAATCATCTTTTCACTACTTGAAATCCATCATGAAAACTTATGTGGTACAAAAACAAGGTAAATGGCATGAACTTTTGGCTAGCGCGACCCATGCCCACAATGTAAGTACACATCTTGGCATGAACAACTTCCCCTATTTTTTGCTATTTGGACAACACCCTAGGTTAATTGCAGATGCTGTTCTCCCTACTAATCCCAACACCACTATCCACTCTAATGAACAGAGAATAGAACAACTCCAAGCCGCTCGAGAACTAGCACACAAACATTTAGCAAAGCGATTTGAGCAGCAAAAACAATGTGCCGACAAAAAGACACAACAAACAACCTACTCCCCTGGACAATTAGTGTATATTTTGGACACTACCCCTCATCCCCACGTACCCAAGGCATTTTCCTCCTCCTACAAATTTCACGGGAAAATAATTTCACAAAACGACGCCAATTCCTATTTGGTGGAATACACCGATGGTCGTGGCAAACTGAAAACCGATGCTATCACGATTCACCGTTTGAAACCAAGACACCTTGACTCGGACGAGTCTGTCACTTAAATATTCAATTTTTCCATTTTTCACCGTTGCACAGTCCATTCACACCTTATAAATAATCTTTTCGCACCCACATGTCAATATAATACTTGTATTTTCGCAATTTTTGTTTTCGCAACGTGATTTTTTCACCAAGCCGCACACAAGAACGAGCACATGTAAAAACGGAAGTTCCGCCATTTTGATTCACGTAGTACCCTCTTCTTCCTGTTCCCTCCTCCTCAACACTGTACACATAAAAGAGTCGGGAATTAACTTTAAAGCAAGTTCGAAGACTAAAATAAACTTTTAATATTCCACAAAGTAATAATAATAAAGAAGTAGAAAGTAAAAACGGCCAATCAGGAACGTAGTCTCTCAACTGACTACTGGTTGAGTACGTGAATTTTCCACTCGCGATTTTTTTTCTGTCTGCAGCAAGCAGATTGTAAGAAAAAAAAAACTCGCACAAGTATCTGCGCATGCGCGACCTACCCGTAGACGAATCTCGCACAGCTGACGATTTAGTAATCGCTTCGGCTCGAGCAAATACATCGCGGAGCGCAAAACGTAAACAAATGGTAATAAAATACAAACAAATAAAAATGCAGAAGTTTATATTATAAACTATTCAGTCTCGAGAATCTCTCGCATTACAATTTGTTAATCCTTCTCTTTTTTAATTTTTCATTAGTGATCTTTTACCTTTTTATTTGAGTAGCTTACTCGGAAAACAATTTTTTTCCATCACAAATCTCATGCTTAATACATATTTTTTTTTATGCAAACTCAGTTTTAAAATTGTCTCTTTGTCCCTTTCAGGGTTCACTACCGACAATGGCAGTAATGTTACTACTTTCCCTTTTTTCCCTAATTTTTTCGGTCACCACGGCGACTGAACATGTGAAAATTATCTCGGGAATTTATCTGAAAGAACTACCAGGAACCATCCCTTATCATTATACCATCCCCATCTACTACAATGTGAAATTACAAATGCCTAAACCCCAACACTTCCCATCAACACTACATAATGCCATGTGCAATAAAGGTGAAGAAGATTCCAACCAATGTAAACTTGCGGTCCAACTCCAAAATTTTCATTCACACCTTTTTTCACACCTTTCCCTCTTCACACGACCCACCCCCAACACTTCCGTAGTTAGACAAAAGCGTGCACTCCTTGGCTTTATCAGTAGCATTGCTAACTATTGTTGTGATTTTGCCACTACTAAGCAACTAGAACCCCTATTCCAAAATGCTCATGAAGTAAAACAAACGATATCTAACATTAAATTACAACTGCAAGCTAATCATATTTTCTATCAAAATTTAACTGGTGAAATTCACTCTTTCCAACATCAGATTGAGGATGTTTTTACTGAATATGCTAACCACTCTGATAGTTTGGCTAGAAATCAGGAAGCATTGATTAATAAACTCAAAAATTTAACAATCAAAGATGCACATCAAGCACAGGCATATCTCATCGAATTTATGACCCTAACCTTGCAGCTTAGCCAATTTTTCACCCTTTTTGAATATGAGAATACCATTAGCAATTGTAAACATCATTTTCTCTCTGAACATGTTGTATCTAAAACAACACTGCACCGAGACTTGAAAAAGATTCAAAAAAATATTCTTCCTACTGGATTTGATATAGCGATTCCTCTCACACTTATTGACATGTATTATCAGATACCACTGTCCCAATGCAGAATTTCTGCTGATGCTGTCAATATTGAGTTGAAAGTGCCTATCACTTCCACTCAGAAGAAATATACACTTTATTTAGCAATCCCTGTCCCCTTTTCATATCAAAATTTAACATGCGTAGTGTCACATAATCCATCGTATATCGCCATTGATGATTCTCATAATGTTGTCACTATTAGTGGTACAGACCTTGAAAATTGTCAGGTCCATACACAGAAATTGTGCCTTCTGCCTTCTCACACAGGAAGACACGATGGGCTCAATTTCTGTTTTTCCAAATTGATACAAGCAACAACCGTGGCTGATACGATGAATGGGTGTACCTACACATGTCACGAATCCCACCTCACTGATGTGGTCAAATTAGATTTAAATGTTTATGCAATAATTAATCCTCCTCCTACCATCACCTTTTTTTATGCTAATGGCTCCACTTTACATTATAATCTTACCACTTTTCATGAACCCGGTGCAGTATTGTTACACGTGGCTTGCCGTACAGATGTACTTATCACCCCCGATATCAAAATTCATGCTATCTTTCCTTGCGGTTTCGATCATTCAACAATCCACCGAACCATTCATATCCTTCCTGCTGCCTGGACCAACAATCCCAATTTTCTACTCGACACCCATTATAAAATTTCCCCACTTGTGAATGCAACGGCTCTTTATCATAAACAATGGACATTTCATATCCCTCACCTTAACCTCTCCCAATATAAAGTTCTTGACATCCCTCCTATAACTCCACTTTACAGACATGCGGATTTTCCTATCATTATAATTTTTGTCTGGCTCACATGTCTCACTGTAGGTGTCATATACCAATTTAAACTTCTCCACATTCCCCTTTTCTTATGTTTTACTTCTAAGGCTCGTGCACTTACCCCTCATGACCTTGTAAAATCTCCTGCACATACAACCTCCTATCTCTTCTTAATTTTCATAGCTCTCCTGCTTCTTTGTATTTGCATTACTTACATGTACTTACGTCTAAAACGTCACACTTCTTGCTGTTCATGTTGTCACCGGCGAACCCCATCTCCTCCTAAGACATGTTCCGTCCCTATTATTAGTCCTCCTATTTCCTTAGCTACTATATCTCAACGTCCCGCACATTCCCCACCACCCCCTCCCACTCTTCGTCAACTTACAACTCCCACTCGCTTAGCTCCTCCTCTTCCCACACGTATCACTTTCGATGATGGCTACTGTCTACCCACCCCTGTCATTTCACTTATGTCACCTTCGCCTCCAACCTTTACTCTTCCGCACTTAGGCGAACACCTTTTATTATAACTTCCCCTTCCCTACGCTTGTCGGCTCCCCCTTGCACAACGTCACCATCTGGCCATACTACACTCACGGCGTTTCTCAAGCATCTCTTCGGCAGTTCCGCATAGAGCCAGTCACCCAGCAGTCGGTCAGCGAGGAATCATCATGGCGCAGCAGTCATCCTGGAGCAGCTGTACAAGCAGCCAGCCAGCAGCCATCTATTGCAGCCACCATGCAGCCAGCCAACCAGCGGCCATCTATTGCAGACACCATGCAGTCAGCCAACCAGCGGCCATCTATTGCAGACACCATGCAGTCAGCCAACCAGCAGCCATCTATTGCAGACATCATGCAGCCAGCAGATATCTTATTTCAGCTCATCATGCAGCCCGCCAGTCGGCCAGTGGACATCATGCAGACACCATGCAGCCAGCCTACCAGCTGACATCTATTGCAGACATCATGCAGCCAGCAGGCATCCTATTGCAGCCAGCCAGACATCATGCAGCCAGCCAGCCAGGAGTCTTCCCATCGCAGCAATCATACAGCCAGGCAGCTTGCACATATTCTATTGCAGACATCCTATTGCAGCCAGCCAGACACCATGCAAACATCATGCAGCCAGCCAGCCAGGAGCCTTCCCATTGCAGCAGACATCATACAGCCTGCCAGCCAGCTCATATTCTATTGCAGACGTCATACAGCTGGCCAGCCAGCAGATAGCTTATTGCAGCACACCATGCAGACATCATGCAGCCAGCCAAACACCATGCCGCCATCCTGCAGCAAGCACATAAACATGTAGCCAGCAGACCACAGGCAGCCTGCAGCTCAGCATACCACCAGCGGTCAGCATTCCAGCTGGACATGCAGCCAGACCCGTGCCGTACCAGCTATACCGACAGCTCCAACTTTTTTTTTATTTTTATTTTTACACATTATTATATACAGGGTTTTTATTTTTCTTTACTCAATGTACCTTCAATTATTATTTCAAATATACTCTCCATAACCATCTCTACTCTGCTTCGTAACCACTCACAGTGGATACATCTTGGCCAGGGGAATGATGAAGGAATTGGGAGCATAAAAGTCGAAACATTAATTTGCCTCAAACATCGCTCAGAAGCTCGCAAGTTGAACGCTCATTCACCCCACATTCCACCGGATGCAGAGCCGAGCAACAAGAATTTTCCACTCGGCTCTGCACACTCAGCAAGGCAACGGCCCTCGCCAGCGGTGAGTGCACCTCCACTGTAAATTTCCATCTGCATCCAGGGATACCCCAGGTGCACAGTGGAGGTGCAAAGTCCACCAACCTATGACTCAAATCCAATGTATAAAACCGCTGGAGACAGTAAATCGATCTCTCACTTCGCTCCAATATCACCACCAAACTGATCGACGAGAAGAGGACGACGGCCTGCTGAGAGATCGCGACAGCACGAGGCGGCAACAAGCGAGAAGTCCATAGCAGTCCGGATTAAGCCAACCGAAGAATCTGCAAGAATAAAACAAGTCGCCGAATTGCCTGCCGTCTCTTATCGTCATCTTCGATCTCTCCAGCGGACACCTGTCACCGTCGCCGACGCCAGAAGCCGAGGGCCAGACCAACAGCAAGGGGTGAGTAACGTTCAACAACACAGGCTCCCAACAATCCTTCATCAGCCTCCTTAAGGGTAGAGGTGGTTAGCCAAGTCAAACTTAAGACCTACTGTATTTATCTGAGCTACGTCCCGGCGTGACTCGATCCCGTACCTTACCCGACGTCACGCTACAATAAATAAGACTTAAGCGTATTATCTGCTTTCATGTCAGATTTTACCAACCTGTGAGCTGTAGTGTTTAGGTGACAAGCGACCTGCTCAAATATGATACTGTTGACAATATTGTACGCCCGTGAAAATTATATACAAAAAAAGACTTAAGCGTATTATCTGCTTTCATGTCAGATTTTACCAACCTGTGAGCTGTAGTGTTTAGGTGACAAGCGACCTGCTCAAATATGATACTGTTGACAATATTGTACGCCCGTGAAAATTATATATAAATAAGACTTAAGCGTATTATCTGCTTTCATGTCAGATTTTACCAACCTGTGAGCTGTAGTGTTTAGGTGACAAGCGACCTGCTCAAATATGATACTGTTGACAATATTGTACGTCCGTAAAAATTATATATAAATAAGACTTAAACGTATTATCTGCTTTCATGTCAGATTTTGCCAACCTGTGAGCTGTAGTGTTTAGGTGACAAGCGACCTGCTCAAATATGATACTGTTGACAATATTGTACGTCCGTGAAAATTATATATAAATAAGACTTAAGCGTATTATCTGCTTTCATGTCAGATTTTGCCAACCTGTGAGCTGTAGTGTTTAGGTGACAAGCGACCTGCTCAAATATGATACTGTTGACAGTATTGTACGCCCGTGAAAATTATATATAAATAAGACTTAAGCATATTATCTGCTTTCATGTCAGATTTTGCCAACCTGTGAGCTGTAGTGTTTAGGTGACAAGCGACCTGCTAAAATATGATACTGTTGACAATATTGTACGCCCGTGAAAATTATATATAAATAAGACTTAAGCGTATTATCTGCTTTCATGTCAGATTTTGCCAACCTGTGAGCTGTAGTGTTTAGGTGACAAGCGACCTGCTCAAATATGATACTGGTAGCCATAAAACTGAATGGGCACTTGAGGATTCTTCAGGATGTCGGCTTTGTACTTGAGAGCATAATTTGATTCGTATTCTACCACTGGCACGCGCAGCTCCATGGACCTTACAATACACTTGGCAGCGTCGGGTAGTGTGTTGGGAAGCAAGGTAGTCCCGTCCGGGCCCAAAGTGCTGTATCGCATCAGTGCGTCGTTGTCGTTGGCAGCTCTGCGAAAAGTGACGCGCAAACTACCCTTCTACATGATCTCCTTGTAGTCCGAGAAGAAACCGGGCAGCAGACGCATGGGAAACAGTACTGTGTGACTTTGAGTTTTGATTTTTGTACCTGCTTCGAATCCCCCTGCCTGGTAGTATGCTGCATCGGTCTTGGAGAGTTTCAGTGTTCCCACGGCAGTCGAGGTAATCCCGGGGTAGTCAACCCTATCGATGACGGTACCGTGCTTTCTAACTTCCACCTGCGAGAATAGGTACGGCACAAAATTATCTACGAGTCTTAGGTTTGCGTTGGCAAGAAATGCTTCGCCGTTGTCTCTCTTCACTACATCAAACTTGACGTACAAATCAGCTCTGTGAGGGTGAATGAATTTATCCCCGACGTCCATATCGTATTCTATCTCTCGATTCGCTTCGTTAAGGTTGGCAAACGTGCGACGGTTGGGAAGGAAGGACTGCAACTCGTAACTTTCGATTTGTTCCATGATGGTTATTTATTATATGTTAATCTCCACGACGTCAGTGGTCGCGGCTCCTGCAAAATCAACTACCTCCCCCTTCTTGTTTGTCACTGCTAATTCTATGTTGTCTATGCGATTACGAGATACAGGAAAGTATATCGGTGGGGAGGGTGTGTAGATAATTGGCTCCATGAACTCAGAGTTTGGTTTGAACGTAGCGATAATACCTGTCTGCTTGTAACTCCCTGGGATGCCGTCAGAGGATTTGGTGATCATACCTTGATCATTTTTTTACAGAGCAGTTCGGGTAGGTTGTTATTTATAGACCCCACCCCAATTTTTTTTTGTTTCGTGTTCATGGCGATGGTCGTACCTAATGCGGCGACCCGTTCGCCCAGCGAGACGTCTCTGCTGACGAGTCTCCCGAAAGCTGCGTGCTCTAACTTTCTGTCAGCATCATGACGTTGCAACGTTTAGAAAGTCGTTAATTTTGTTTCTGTATTTTCCGTCGTTGGGTTTCCTCGTCATGTCGATCGTCGCGAATCTGAAATCGTCACTGTTCCAGCAAGAAGAGCAGCGTTCCGAAAATTGATTGATCAACAGGCCGTTGAGTTTAGTTCGAGAAAGACGAGGTTTTCGGATTGTACCCAACCATGGAACTCAACGAGGGCGTGGTTTGGAAAATCGGAAAATCGAAAGTCACGTTCGAGGGTGACAACATGAAAGTCAATTTGGGTGAGAAAAACAGCTGGAACAGGTATCCCGGCACGGTTGGACTGTGGGAACTCATCACCAAAAAAACAGCCAAGAGATTACACAGACGAAGATTACCAAAGTTACAAGAAAATTTTGATCATGACGGATGCCTTGTACCAAAACAACAACGCTACGCAGAATCGCGTCAAATCTAGCAGCGGCGAAAAATACAAGAACCTCATCAAGCCGATATGGAACCAGGTCAAAACAGGCAGCGGCGTCAAACTCTACAACAACCTGCCCAAAGAGTTTGTGTGGGTTGACGACGTGCGCAAGCTCATAGACAGGTTGTTGGTTATTGCAGGAGAGGAGAATACAGGCAACAGCAACTTTCGCAACGAGAAGGTAGGAATTGTGGATATGGTTAGCTCCAAGCTTGCCAACTTCATTGTGAATGACGACAAAGGCATAGGGTACCTCATCAAAATCATCAACACCCTACCTCCGAAATTTTGGAACGTGGCCGAAGGCCGAGGTCTCGTGAACGACATCATCAACAAGCTACCCTTCAAGATGCACTTGCCAGGTTACCAGTACCGCGACCCCGGTACCAAACTCGAACAGCGAATAAAAGAGAGGCGACAAGAGTGTGAATCCCCTGGATGCTGCATGCAAGAATCACGATATTGCCTACAATACCAATACCGATCTCGATGTACGTCATGATGCTGACAGAAAGTTAGAGCACGCAGCTTTCGGGAGACTCGTCAGCAGAGACGTCTCGCTGGGCGAACGGGTCGCCGCATTAGGTACGACCATCGCCATGAACACGAAACAAAAAAAATTGGGGTGGGGTCTATAAATAACAACCTACCCGAACTGCTCTGTAAAAAAATGATCAAGGTATGATCACCAAATCCTCTGACGGCATCCCAGGGAGTTACAAGCAGACAGGTATTATCGCTACGTTCAAACCAAACTCTGAGTTCATGGAGCCAATTATCTACACACCCTCCCCACCGATATACTTTCCTGTATCTCGTAATCGCATAGACAACATAGAATTAGCAGTGACAAACAAGAAGGGGGAGGTAGTTGATTTTGCAGGAGCCGCGACCACTGACGTCGTGGAGATTAACATATAATAAATAACCATCATGGAACAAATCGAAAGTTACGAGTTGCAGTCCTTCCCTCCCAACCGTCGCACGTTTGCCAACCTTAACGAAGCGAATCGAGAGATAGAATACGATATGGACGTCGGGATAAATTCATTCACCCTCACAGAGCTGATTTGTACGTCAAGTTTGATGTAGTGAAGAGAGACAACGGCGAAGCATTTCTTGCCAACGCAAACCTAAGACTCGTAGATAATTTTGTGCCGTACCTATTCTCGCAGGTGGAAGTTAGAAAGCACGGCACCGTCATCGATAGGGTTGACTACCCCGGGATTACCTCGACTGCCGTGGGAACACTGAAACTCTCCAAGACCGATGCAGCATACTACCAGGCAGGGGGATTCGAAGCAGGTACAAAAATCAAAACTCAAAGTCACACAGTACTGTTTCCCATGCGTCTGCTGCCCGGTTTCTTCTCGGACTACAAGGAGATCATGTAGAAGGGTAGTTTGCGCGTCACTTTTCGCAGAGCTGCCAACGACAACGACGCACTGATGCGATACAGCACTTTGGGCCCGGACGGGACTACCTTGCTTCCCAACACACTACCCGACGCTGCCAAGTGTATTGTAAGGTCCATGGAGCTGCGCGTGCCAGTGGTAGAATACGAATCAAACTATGCTCTCAAGTACAAAGCCGACATCCTGAAGAATCCTCAAGTGCCCATTCAGTTTTATGGCTACCAGTATCATATTTGAGCAGGTCGCTTGTCACCTAAACACTACAGCTCACAGGTTGGCAAAATCTGACATGAAAGCAGATAATACGCTTAAGTCTTATTTATATATAATTTTCACGGCGTACAATATTGTCAACAGTATCATATTTGAGCAGGTCGCTTGTCACCTAAACACTACAGCTCACAGGTTGGCAAAATCTGACATGAAAGCAGATAATACGCTTAAGTCTTATTTATATATAATTTTCACGGGCGTACAATATTGTCAACAGTATCATATTTGAGCAGGTCGCTTGTCACCTAAACACTACAGCTCACAGGTTGGCAAAATCTGACATGAAAGCAGATAATACGCTTAAGTCTTATTTATATATAAGTAGTACAGGTGGGCCGGTTCTAAATAATCAATTGAGGCTCGAATCATCATTTGAGGCTCGCAGTGTTGCCAACTCCTTACCCGAAAAAATTACCAAGTTTTTGGGGTAACCTAACCTAAAGCATGGAGCTGGCAACCTTTTTCTCGCAGTGTTGCCAACACTACGCCAGTAGAGACAATTGGAGAGTTCTAAAACCTCAATTGAGGCTCGAATCATCATTTGAGGCTCGTCGTAGCCTTTTATGATGTATATTTTGAGGGCAGAATTGGCAACACTGTGGGGGGCACTGTAGCCTTTTATGAGGGGGTCTATTGTTTTCTGTTTACATCTGGCAACACTACCGTAGATTTTTTGACAGTGTTGTTAACCTACTGGGTTTTTTCACTGTAAATTTTCATCAAAGGACATGAGGGGTCCATGTATTTTTTATGTCTGGCAATACTGTTGGGGGGCTAGTGTTGGCAACACTGTGGGTTTTTACTGTAGCCTTTTATGAGGGGGGTCTATTGTCCTTTTTTATATTTGGCAACTCTATTATATGTTTTTTTTTTAGGCTTGGGTTTTGCCAACCCATCCGAAGAAAATTCCACTATATGATATTTTACTGGCTAAGCTAACCTACAAATAGAAATTGGCAACACCGACGAGTCTTGAATTATCATTTGAGGCTCGTCGGTGTTGCCTACCCACTCTACAAAAATTCCACTATATGATCTTTCACAGGTTAAGCTAACCTAAAATAGGAGTTGGCAGCACTGACTTATAAACCCACTGGGTTCTCTTGGCATGTTTTTTCATGATGTGTTGCTAGGCTATTGAGCATCTTGGCGTATACAATATATATCCTATCCGCGACGGAGACCGTGGACCTGGGCACCATGGGAGAACTTTTAGGTTTCGAGAACAACCACCCAAAACTCGAAGCTGGCTTCAAGCACGTAGCAACCAACATTCCTAAATTCACCTAACCTAACCTAACCTAACCTAACCTAACCTAACCTAACACATAACCTAACACATAACCTAACCTAACCTAACCTAACCTAACCTAACACATAACCTAACCTAACCTAACCTAACCTAACCTAACCTAACACATAACCTAACCTAACCTAACCTAACCTAACACATAACCTAACCTAACCTAACCTAACCTAACCTAACCTAACACATAACCTAACCTAACCTAACACATAACCTAACCTAACCTAACCTAACACATAACCTAACCTAACCTAACCTAACCTAACCTAACCTAACACATAACCTAACACATAACCTAACCTAACCTAACCTAACCTAACCCACTGGGTTCTCTTGGCATGTTTTTTCATGATGTGTTGCTAGGCTATTGAGCATCTTGGCGTATACAATGTATATATTTTGAGAGGGGGGTTATGGCTTTTTATGCTGTACGAATACTGGAAGCTTGACAGTGACAACCAACAGAGTAGGTAAACCTACATCCAGGAACTGGCAACACTAGTTTCTGACAGTGAATTTGAAATAAAATATTAAACAAAATACATGAGTAAGCACTGTGATTACAAATAGTACCAGTGTTATGCCCCCAACTCCAACTGGACAACTGGGGAAAATAATTGTACAACAATTTGTACCTAATTGTACAATACTTGTACCTAATTGTACAACATATACACAGACATAAAAGAGAGAGCCTTCCCGTAACTTACTTCATGTACAATTTATATGATTTTACAACTGTGAAAAGAAAACATATGTGTTCTGTATGCACACATTTATTCTTATTTTTCGAAGTTGAATGAAAGCACATGTTTTTACGCTCTCGTAATACTAACCTTGCTCCACTGATTTTAAATTGCTTCCATCCGCTTTTTTTTTCCTGTGTTATTTCCGCATGCACGCAACATTCGCTTTCAATAGACAGAAGGAGTGTTAGTATAGCAGGCTCCGAGTTTACAATTTATTAAATTAAACAATAATTTATGTAAGAATATACTTGTACTTACCGAACACAAAATAATAAAAGCACATGTGAATATTTGCGTGTGTTCATGTTATATGACGACTGAGTAAAAAAATAATATTGACTCCCCGAAAGATAAAAGTTCCTAGTTCGACATCAGATGCATGCAAATTTTATGTTTTGCTCTCCAAAATCTTGATTTTTATGTTTGTGCTATTTGTCATACAGCAGAGGAGGAGGAGGGAGACGGAGGGGAGGGGGTACTATTAGCGCCATCTATTAGCAAACAATAGAAATAAAAAGTAAGTCAAACTTTTTCAACACCCAAACATTTTAAACGTCCTTGCGTAGTAATACGATCTAGCTGAAGACGTTTAAAAGAGTACTCTTAGTCGACGAAGCTAATTGCTAGGGCCCTTATATTACTAAAATAAGCTTTAATTTGCATATTTCTCATACCGCCATATGTTGTTCTATTTGACTTCTTCCAAAAAAATGCTAATTAGCGAGAGTTAATTAAGCAAGGCAAGTAAAAGAAGCAAAATAGAACAACATATGGCGGCGTGAAAATATGTAAAAAATTCGATTCAGAGGTGGATCGAATTAAAGTTGGGGGATATTTTGCATTTTTTCCCTATAATGTACAAAACATTTACCGTACATAATCTTTTCCATTTACAACAGTATAAAATAAGAGGAATGTGTGACAATATCCATATTAATTAGGAAAGTATGTTGTATGATAGGTTAGCTAATTGTGTCTTCTACAGCTTCACTGTATAGAGGGAAGATGGAAAAAGAGAGCTCTACGGAAACTGACGCTCTTAACAATATTGTACGTCCGTGAAAATTATATATAAATAAGACTTAAGCGTATTATCTGCTTTCATGTCAGATTTTGTCAACCTGTGAGCTGTAGTGTTTAGGTGACAAACGACCTGCTCAAATATGATACTGTTGACAATATTGTACGTCCGTGAAAATTATATATAAATAAGACTTAAGCGTATTATCTGCTTTCATGTCAGATTTTGTCAACCTGTGAGCTGTAGTGTTTAGGTGACAAGCGACCTGCTCAAATATGATACTGTTGACAATATTGTACGTCCCTGAAAATTATATATAAATAAGACTTAAGCGTATTATCTGCTTTCATGTCAGATTTTGTCAACCTGTGAGCTGTAGTGTTTAGGTGACAAGCGACCTGCTCAAATATGATACTGTTGACAATATTGTACGTCCGTGAAAATTATATATAAATAAGACTTAAGCGTATTATCTGCTTTCATGTCAGATTTTGTCAACCTGTGAGCTGTAGTGTTTAGGTGACAAGCGACCTGCTCAAATATGATACTGTTGACAATATTGTAAGCCCGTGAAAATTATATATAAATAAGACTTAAGCGTATTATCTGCTTTCATGTCAGATTTTGCCAACCTGTGAGCTGTAGTGTTTAGGTGACAAGCGACCTGCTCAAATATGATACTGTTGACAATATTGTACGTCCGTGAAAATTACATATAAATAAGACTTAAGCGTATTATCTGCTTTCATGTCAGATTTTGCCAACCTGTGAACTGTAGTGTTTAAATGACAAGCGACCTGCTCAAATATGATACTGTTGATAATATTGTACGCCCGTGAAAATTACATATAAATAAGACTTAAGCGTATTATCTGCTTTCATGTCAGATTTTACCAAACTGTGAGCTGTAGTGTTTAGGTGACAAGCGACCTGCTCAAATATGATACTGTTGACAATATTGTACGCCCGTGAAAATTATATATAAATAAGACTTAAGCGTATTATCTGCTTTCATGTCAGATTTTGCCAACCTGTAAGCTGCAGTGTTTAGGTGACAAGCGACCTGCTCAAATATGATACTGTTGACAATATTGTACGCCCGTGAAAATTATATATAAATAAGACTTAAGCGTATTATCTGCTTTCATGTCAGATTTTGCCAACCTGTGAGCTGTAGTGTTTAGGTGACAAGCGACCTGCTCAAATATGATACTGTTGACAATATTGTAAGCCCGTGAAAATTATATATAAATAAGACTTAAGCGTATTATCTGCTTTCATGTCAGATTTTGCCAACCTGTGAGCTGTAGTGTTTAGGTGACAAACGACCTGCTCAAATATGATACTGTTGACAATATTGTAAGCCCGTGAAAATTATATATAAATAAGACTTAAGCGTATTATCTGCTTTCATGTCAGATTTTGCCAACCTGTGAGCTGTAGTGTTTAGGTGACAAGCGACCTGCTCAAATATGATACTGTTGACAATATTGTAAGCCCGTGAAAATTATATATAAATAATACTTAAGCGTATTATCTGCTTTCATGTCAGATTTTGCCAACCTGTGAGCTGTAGTGTTTAGGTGACAAACGACCTGCTCAAATATGATACTGTTGACAATATTGTAAGCCCGTGAAAATTATATATAAATAAGACTTAAGCGTATTATCTGCTTTCATGTCAGATTTTGCCAACCTGTGAGCTGTAGTGTTTAGGTGACAAACGACCTGCTCAAATATGATACTGTTGACAATATTGTACGTATATTGTATTGTATAGGAGACTAGAAGCATATAATTTGACGAAAAAAACCCAAATAAGGTCATAGAGAATAGTTAAAAAAAGTGAACAATTATATTTTGCATTGCACAGCATTGGATATTAAATAACATACCCCCAAAAAATCTCTGCATTATGCGTTCTGAAAAAAATTGCCCTACGTGCCAAATTGCTATGTCAAGTAAAAATTTTCAAAGGCACTGTCGTATTTGTGTGCCGGGAAAGCGAATATGTGCGACCAAACTGTGCTCTAAGTGTGGAATAAATATTACTATTGCCAACTTCAAGCGACACCAGCTTACTTGCAAGAGCACTGGAACATCTCTACCGCAACCTTCCAAGCGAAAGGTAGAAGTAACCTCCCTCGATGCATCGCCACCTGCCAAACGCGTCAAGCTGGCGAAGAAAGCAGACCGATTTGCGTTTGAGCATTTATTAGAAGACTTTAACATAACATCAGACAGCTTCTGCGATGTGCGTAGTTTTCTGGAGAGCGAGCGAGCTAAGATAATATCCATCCTCAACGATGCATTGGCTACATACTCCACTAAATTCTATGCTGTGCTATGCTGCAAGTATAAGAAACCGTCTGATGAAATATATAAATTCTTCCATGCGACAAAAGCAAAAACACTGGATCAGGCAGATGTCACTGACCTCGACAGCATCTACGACAAGTTTGTCGAGGAGTTTGTGGCAAAGCACGAGGAGCATCAGGCTGAAGGCTCGGGCGGTTCGCTGTGTGGCGACCCCCACGAACTTCGTCTGAAACTTAGCAAGTCCCTGCCACTGGCAGGGTCTAGCTATATTGCCCTGCCACCCGAGGTTGAAGCAAGGAAAGCTGTTCTCAATATTCAGAACAAAGACACCAAATGCTTCCTCTGGTCGGTGCTGGCAGCATTGCACCCTGTTCACTGGAAAAACAGTCCACGCTATGTTTCACACTACAAGCAGTATGAGTCGGAACTGGAGGATGCAATGGCCGGGATTGCCTACCCTGTAGAAGTCTCGCATATTCACAAGTTTGAGGTTCGTGCTCGTGACTTGTTGGGCCTGCAATTAGCCATCAATGTTTACGGTCTCACCGAGAACAAAAATGAGGTCCACCCCATCCGGGTGAGCAACGTGAGCAACAACAACGAGGTACGAGAAATCAACCTCCTGCTCATCAAGGACGAGACCCATCACCATTACACCCTTATCCGTTCCCTCTCTCGGCTTGTTTCGAGCCAACGGAGCAGTCATAGTCACCACGTCGAGGTGTGTCGCAGGTGCTTGTCTACATTTCATAATCGAGAACAGCAGGATTACCGGCGCATCAGAGGACCCAACATTGCTGCTGAGAAGCTAGCTCGCCACATGTTCTACTGTGGTACCAACAAGCCTGCACGAACTATCCTGCCCGAACCTGGTGCAGTAGAGTGCTTTCGCATGCACAGTGCTATGGTGAAGCATCCTGCTTATATTGTAGCAGACTTCGAGGCCTTTCTTCAACCTCTGTCTAACTGCGAGCCCAACCCCGAAACATCCTCTACCATTCCTTTCCAAATCCACGAGGCCTCGAGTTACTCCTATATTGTGGTGTGGCGAGACCAACATATTGCCTCCGAGCCCTATGTGTATCGCGGTCCCGACCCGGTCAAACACTTCCTGGAGAGAATGCAACAGGAAGCCATCAAGATAGGGAAGGTGCTGTTGGCCCCTAAGCCCATGCTGCCTCTGTCTCCGGAAGACAAGCATCAGCACGAAATAGCTCTAAATTGTCCTGTTTGCAACTCGGTCTTCACTGACGATAACAAAAAGGTCCACCACCATGACCATTATGGGACCGGAAGCTACATTGGCCCGTGGTGCAACAGATGTAACTTGAGAGCCAGGGACCCGCGCTTCATACCGGTCTTTTTTCACAATGGCTCGGGATATGATTTCCATCACTTGGTCACACATCTAGGGTACGACAATGCGATAATCAATGTCCTGGCACAAAACGAGGAGCGTTATATTAGCATCAGCAAGTGGGTGCCGATCCCCGACTCAAGCAGCAGCATCGAGCTTCGGTTCCTCGACTCTCTGAGGTTCCTCCAGGCAAGCCTCGATGCTCTTGCTGGGAAGCTCAGAGACGACCAACTAGCCATTACCACATCAAGTTTCCCGAACTTAGATGTCGCACTCATCAGACGTAAAGGGGTCTACCCCTACGAATACGTCACCGACCCTTCCAAGTTCGAAGAAGAGTTGCTGCCTCCCCAGGATAAGTTCTACAGCCAGCTGAGAGGTTCAGGTATTACCGACGAGGAGTACAAGCATGCTCAGTCTATGTGGGTCAAGTTGGGTTGCCGAACTTTTGGTGATTACCACGATGCATACCTGAAGCTTGATGTGACGCTTCTTGCCGATGTGTTCCAGGCGTTTCGGGCGACTGCGATAAAAATTTACAACCTGGACCCTGTATATTTTTACAGCCTTCCTGGACTGGCATGGTCGGCCATGCTCCTGCTGACTAAAATTAAACTTTCACTTATCTCCAATAATGATATCATGCTTTTCATCGAGAGAGCTATCCGGGGCGGCATGGTCCAAGTGTCGCAACGCTTCGCACACGCCAACAATCACCACATGGCCACTGGTTACGACCCCTCCCAACCATCAAGCTACATCATGTACACTGACGTGAATAATCTTTACGGGCACTCCATGATGCAGCCACTCCCAACAGGACAGTTTGAGTGGGTTGATCCTTTATACCACGACATCGAAAAAGAGTGCGACGAGTTTGGGTTTTTTGCCGAGGTGGACCTTGACTTCCCCGAGAAGCTGCAGGATACATTCTGTGACCTCTCGCCTGCTCCGGAAGTCAAGTGTCCACCTGGCTCGGATCAACCGAAGCTCGTCATGGACTTGGAGCCCAAAAAGCGTTATGTGCTACACTACTGGAACCTCCAGTGGTTAATGCAGCAAGGGGTCTCGGTCAAAGCAGTTTACGACGTGCTCTTGTTCAGGCAGTCTCCATGGTTGAAGCCGTACATCGAACTGAACACCAAACATCGCACTGCTGCCACTTCGGAACTTGATCGCGATTTTTTCAAATTAATGAACAATGCTGTATTTGGGAAAACCATGGAGAATGTGCGAAATCGCGTTGATGTGAGGTTGGTGACGAAGAAAACACAGTGTCGTCGACTTGTTGCAAGCCCGCTGTTCAGGTCTCGAACAATTTACAACGAACAGATGTCTCTGATTCACATGAACCGGGGCAAGGTGCTACTCAACAAGCCCATCTATGTGGGAGCTGCAGTTTTGGATCTGAGCAAGTTGTGCATGTTCGAGACATATTACGGCATACTACGTGCACACTACAACCACAATATCTCGCTCCTCTACACAGACACAGACAGCTTGGTGTACCATGTTCGCACGGCCGATGCGTATGGTGATATAGCCAAAGTTCCAGCTCTTGTCAAGCTCTTCGACACATCGGGCTATCCCCAGCTAAACCGGTATGGAATTCTGCCCCGGAACAAAAAAATACCCGGCAAACTCAAGGACGAGAAAGACGGGGATGTGATTGTGGAGTTTGCTGGACTTCGTGCCAAAGCCTATGCGATCCGGGCTGAGGGTTCTGTAACAAAAAAGGCAAAGGGTGTAAGCAGGCAAGTGGTTCGGGAGCACCTCAAGTTTGAGGATTACCTCGAGTGCCTCAGAACAAAATCGCCCATTCTACAAAAAGAGCATCGTATCCAAAGCGTCGATCATGTGCTTACAACTAATATTGTCAGGAAAGTTGCTCTGGATGCACACGACGACAAGAGGTGTATTCTTGAATGTGGGGTCCATACACTTCCGTGGGGCCACTATCGCCTCCAAACTAGTAAGGCCTGCCCAGAGTGCAACAAAAAGTAATAGGCAATGCGAAAAAAAATAATTTTAATTTACTTCCACTTCCTCGATTACATGCATGCATGGCACAGCAAAATTAAACTTCTGGAAACTGCTAATTGCAATTTGTACTTATATATATAAAATTCCACATTTCTTATTGTGTGCTATTTTTTTTTTTATTTATTTAAAACTGTTCAGTCACTCTTTCATTCTTGACGTCATACACAAATGTTTTCTCTGCAATAAGAATGACACTGCACAGAGTATCTGCAGGCAAGGCATCGTGGAACTCGCATACAATCTTGATGTTGGTACGATCGTTGACCACCACTTGCTTTCTTTTCGTGGTGTTGATGACGGTCATGGGTCTCCGTGCTTTGAATTCGCTGGGCACGTAGTACATGTCCACGCTTCCTTCGGTCACGCGTTTGTAAGCCGTGTAAGCTTCGTAAAGTTTGAGGTAATCGTCTTTGGTCATGTCGAGGTTGTAATTCTCGCGCGAGAACACTTCGTTCCTACCGTTCTTCAGATAAACGTTCTTGATCTTGCAGTCGTCGAACTTGCTGGAATCTTTTTCCTGATCGTTATCGCGTCCGGTCTGAAAAAGCACTACGACGAAATCTGGCATGTCGAACTGTATGTTGTTGAACTGTGTCGTCACGTCGAATTCCATGTGACTTCCCGACGCCATCTTCTGCACGCACTGGTAACCGTGAAAGTGAATCGGCACCTGCGGACTTTTCAAGATCTCCGCTTTGTACTTGAGGGCGTAGTTCGTTTCGTATTCCACCACCGGCATTCTCAATTCCATGCTCCGGATGACGCATTTCGCTGCTTCGGGTAAAGTGTTGGCTATCGGCGTGGTGCCGTCCGGACCCAAAGTAGCGTATCGCATCAGTGCGTCGTTGTCGTTGGCCGCTCTTCGAAACGTGATCCTCAGTCCTCCCTTCCACATGATCTCCTTGTAGTCCGAGAAGAAACCAGGCAGCAGACGCATGGGAAAGAGCACCGTGTGACTTCTCGTCGATATTTTGGTCCTGGCTTCGAATCCCCCGGCCTGGTAGTACGCTGCGTCCGTTTTGGATAATTTCAACGTTCCCACTGCCGTCGACGTGATGCCTGGATAATCTATTCTGTCGATGACGGTGTTGTGTTTCCTCACCTCCACCTGCGAGAACAGGTGAGGCACGAAGTTGTCCACGAGTATCAAGTTTGCTGCTGCAGGAAACGCGTCTCCGCTTTCCTTCTTCACCACGTCGAATTGAAGATAAAGGTCCGCTCTGTGAGGATGAATGAACCCGTCGCCTACGTCCACGTCGTATTCGATATCCCTGTTCGCTTCGTTCAGATTGGCGAACGTGCGACGGTTGGGAGGGAAAGACTGCAATTCGTAACTTTCGATTTGCTCCATTTTACATGTATGGTTATTTATTATACGTTGATCTCCACGATGGCCGTCGTAGTGGCACCTGCGAAATCCACCACGTCTCCTTTCTCGTTCGTCACCACCAACTCTATGTCGTCTATGCGGTTGCGACATACTGGAAAATAGATCGGCGAAGAGGGCGTGTAGATGATCGGTTCCATGAACTCGGAACTTGGTTTGAAAGTGGCTATGATTCCCGTCTGCTTGTGACTTCCTAATAATCTGTCCGAAGATTTCGTGATCATGCCTTCCGCCACGTTGCAGTGTACGTTCAGAGTCTCT
This sequence comes from Lepisma saccharinum, assembly GCF_977018435.1. NCBI lineage: Eukaryota > Metazoa > Arthropoda > Insecta > Zygentoma > Lepismatidae > Lepisma > Lepisma saccharinum. Next base: position 98,306,931 of record NC_139231.1, read on the forward strand.
ATGGCCAAGAATTTAGGAATGTTGGTTGCTACGTGCTTGATGCCAGCTTCGAGTTTTGGGTGGTTGTTCTCGAAACCTAAAAGTTCTCCCATGGTGCCCAGGTCCACGGTCTCCGTCGCGGATAGGATTTCCACTCTGTGCGTGACCGAATTTTGAGAAAGGTATGTGCCTTTGGGTAATTGAGCTTGCAAAGTGGAAAGATTGTATTGTCCTGGCGTGACGACGATGTGTTCGCTTCCGACGCTAATTTTGTTGTTGTGCTGCGTGACGTTAGGTATGAGGTACATGCTGTAGAATGCACGCAGAGCCACGGATTTAGGATAGACGATGTCGTCGTGCAGCGTGAGTTTCAAGATTGAAGATTCGCTCGTGAGATGGAACACGCCCATCCTAGTGATGCTGTTTGAGGTTCCACAATGCTTTCTGGAAATCCTCGATCGTAGGGTTATTTATTTTAGAGAGAAACGCGAGCACGGAGAGGCAGAGATGACCGCAGTTCACGTCTCCGAAATTTTGAATGCGTTCGTCGTTGTAGTATATAGAGGTTTTGTTCGTTTTCAGATAATGAATTAAATTTGTAGGTGGAACACCTCCGAAAGAATCGAAAACGAATGCTTTATCATCATTTTTGTGGTAACATATCCAATGCGTGCCTGGATTTTCTTGACCGTCCAAGTTGACTACTCCGCATTCTCTTCTTTTAACGCTTGAAGGTAACGAGTCGGACATGAAAACTCCTCTGAAGTGTTTGATTTGTAACGGTCCGATCAGAGATTCAATGTCTCGGTTGGTAAGTGCTGTTGTTTCTTTTTTTAAACTTCTTCATCACGCCCTTCCCCCCTTTCTTCTCCATGGCCAGGTTGTGACGTTTCTGTTCTTCCAACTCGGCCTTGTTCTTCTTCGAGTCGATGACGGTTTTCGCGATGGCGGCACTTTCGCCGGCCAAACTTCCAACGGCCCCCAATGCTGCTAGGATGGCCGGGATGCTGAATATGAAACCTCCGATTTTTTGCTGTTTCCGCGAACGCTGCAAGCGTCTCAATTGAGGTGTGCTGAGCAGCAATTTCATTCCGTGTCCTTTCGACAAGCAAGAACGTTTCTTCTCGCGTTGTTTCTTGGTGAGTAACCCATCGAGGGCACCTAGATTTTTTAGATTGGAGTATGGTATCTGGTACACGACACCCTTGGGCTTCATGTTGATGCTCTATGTGTTATTTTCACGGTATGTTATTTATATATATATTCTGAGATTTTTTCTTGTGTAGTTTTTTTACGGTATGTTATTTATATACCCCACCCCAATTTTTGTTTCGTGTTCATGGCGATGGTGGTACCCAGTGCGGCGACCCGTTCACCCAGCGATGCGTCTCTGCTCACGAACCTTTCGAAAGCTGCACGTTCCAATTTTTTGTCTGCTTCGTGACGTGCGTCCAGATCCGTCTGCGTGGTGTTGTAGGCGATGTCGTGATCTTTGCATGCCGCGTCCAACGGATTCACACCCTTGTCTCCTCTCTCCAATCTTTTCTCGAGTTTGGTACCCGGTCCGCAGTACTGGTAGCCAGGTAGATGCATCTCGAAAGGTAACTTGTTGATGATGTCGTTCACGAGTCCCTTTCCTTCGGCCACGTTCCAAAATTTCGGAGGCAGCGTGTTGATGATTTTGATCAGGTAACCTATGCCCTTGTCGTCGTTCACGATGAAGTTGGAAAGTTTCGTGCTGATCATGTCCACGATGCCAACCTTCTCGTTGTAGAAATTACGGTTGCCTGCATTCTCTTCGCCGGCTATCACCAACAATCGGTCCACGAGTTTCCTAACGTCGTCCACCCAAACGAATTCTTTGGGTAACGTGTTGTAGCGTTTGACGCCGCTGCCTGTTTTGACCTGGTTCCAAATCGGTTTGATGAGATTCCTGTACTTCTCGCCGCTGCTCGATTTCACCCTATTCTGCGAGGCGTCGTTGTTCTGGTACAAGGCATCCGTCATGATCAGAATTTCCTTGTAACTTTGGTAATCTTCGTCGGTGTAATCTTTCGGCTGCTTTTTGGCGACGAGTTCCCACAGTCCCACCGTACCCGGATACCTGTTCCAACTATCCTTGTCGCCTAAATTGACTTTAATGTCGTTGCCTTCGAAGGTCACCTTCGATTTCCCAATCTTCCACACCACACCGCCGCCTTCGCTGGTTTCCATGCTGGGATACAATCCGAACACTTCATCCTTGTCGAATTTCCCCGTGCTCAGGTAGTCTCGTGCCAAAGGTCCCAACTCGATTTTATCCGAAGACGTGCTGCCTATGGCTCGACGTCGTGCCGGTGCATCCTTCAGTTCGAACGGCGTCGAAGGAATGCTCGAAATAGGCGTGGGTACGGCGTAACTTTTAGCTGCGAGCGGTACGAGTTCGTTGATCAAATTTTTATTTTGTTCCGTGACACTTTTAATTTCTTTACCTAGACCGCTGATGGCATCGATCACGGGTTGATCCTGACGTTTCTTCTCTTCGTAGAATCCGCGATTCTCGGATTTCCAACCTTTGAAGCGTTTCGCGAGGTAATCGCGAAGCTTGAGATTTTCGTCTTCGATTTTTCGTTTCGTCATGACGTTATTTATACACGTCGTTTCTCACAACGTGGCAACGTTTAGAAAGTCGTTGATTTTGTTTCTGTATTTTCCGTCGTTGGGATTCCTCGTCATGTCGATCGTCGCGAATCCGAAATCGTCATCGTTCCAGCAAGTAGAGCAGCAGCGTTCCGAAAATTGATTGTAGTTCATGTCTCCGCCTACGTAGTCATCGTACGCGTGCTTGAGGTTGGTGTGATCTTGACGAAACAAACATATGAAATTAGCGTTGTCGCGTACTAACTGTTTTGGAATTTTGGAAAACGTTTGAGCTAGGTAAAAGCAATCCATTCCTTTGTGACGACCTTGCGTGAAAAAGTTGCGAATTTCATTTTGTTTTTCCAGGATGGCGTCGTCGAACACGACGACTGAATTTTCACGACAATCGTCGAGTGGTTTTATTTCCGAGGCGAACGTTGCAATGTCCAGACCATCGTACAGTTTCATCAGTTGCTGGTATTTGGATTGCTCCAAACTTTTCGAGAACACGTACAGGTGCCTGTTCTTCCAATCTAACCAATTCGGTGCGAGGAGAAAATTGTCCACGAGCAGTGTCGTTTTCCCACACCCCGAAGGACCTACGATCAGACAGCGGATGCTGTCGGGAAGCAACTCACCGTTTCTTTTTCTCGTTTGACTTTCCGGATCCGGTAGACGCTTCACCACGTTCCACGTACTCACAAGATCACTTCGTTCGCGTCGATCCAACTCTTTTCCGGAAGTCCCAGCCATTTGACAAACAGTTTGTCACCTTTCCTACGCAATACTTTCTCGATGAGGTACGTGTCGGGGTGTTTTGTTTTAGAGAGTTCCTCTTCGTAAAATCTTCCTTTCAAAATCTCGCCGCTACTATCTTCTATTATATACGTGTGTCGGTTTCCGGGTAGAACTCGAACCACCGTAAAGAGTTCCGTGCTCCAATTTTTTGTGAATCCCTTCTCGAAGGTGCGTTTGAATTTGCTGATCCTCACCTGGTCTCCAATTTTGTATTTAGCTTTTTTTGTCGTGGGTGTGTACTTTGGACAGTAAACTGTAGAAATTAAACGCTGCTCGTCGGACTTGGTAACGTCGGCTGGCTTCATGCCTATTGTTCTGTGTACCGTATCATTATAGGTGTCGACGAGTTCCGGCAGGATGTCGACCCATTTGTAATTTCCCCGAAGCGTGAATCGTTTCCACATGTGTGTTTTCAAGGTTCGATTGAATCTTTCCACGATGCCGGCTTTGATGTGACTGAAGGTCGAATAATGTCGAATCTTGTGTTTTTGAATAAACTTTTGGAATACGGCGTTGTAAAATTCTTTACCGTTGTCCGTTTGCAGAAACCGTGGTTGTCTGCCGCCGCTTTCGCGAAAAATTAATTTGAATGCTTCCGTGACGCATGTTCCCGTTTTCGCCTTCAAAGGTAGAGCCCATGCGAATTTCGAAAATGTGTCTATGACGGTGAGGAGGTACTTGTTGCCCTTGTTCAATTTATGTACGTTTTTCAAATTGCCGCTACTCATCTCCACGAGGTCACTTTGCCAGAGGTCGTCGATGCCCTTGGTTACCACAGCCAAACGTTCGTAGTTACGGCGTGCAGGTTTATGCAATTCTTCGACGATGGCTTGCCTAGACATTTTTTTAGAGATTACGTTTCAAGAGAAGCACAAGCGTGATGGGATTCAAAGAGGGTGGCACTTCGCTCGTGTTTTGAATGATCAGCTTATCGCCGGCACTCACGTCGAAAACGGTAAGATCTTCGTCTTCGTGTATTTCATATATGTTGCGCGTTTCGTTCCAACGTGCCAGAGGAATGTTTCCTGCTTTCTGGACACCACGATTCGATATCAAAGTCATGGTAGGAACGCTAGCTTTTCTGCCGTGAGACCAGTACGAAAATTCGTTTATCTGAATCGTGCCATCGAGGAGAAACTTGTAGTACGGATGATAAGGATGCAACATGTACAGTTTGTTACCTTCGACGAACGTGGAGATTCTCTGTTGATTGGGAACGCTGTTGATTTCGATGGCTTGCAAGGTGAACAATTTGGCGAATTTAGTGTCGACGCCGAGCAGATTACTGTGAACTTGTCCGAGTTTATTTTCGATGGGCAGCAAATGCTCGATTATGGCATCCGTTACGGCAGAAAACGACGGTTTGATTTTCACTTCCACGTTCAACTGCTTGTAGTTTTCGTTGAGTTCTTGCAACTTGGCACCGAAAGAGGCCAGCGTCGATTCCTGCGTGGATTCCAGCACTCCAACTTGATCTCTGATGTTGACGACAATGTTCTGAAGGTTCTCGACTTGATTCAATTTCGAGCTCTTCTCGGTAAGATCTTTCACGATCCTTCGCATCTCTGTAAACTGCGTGTGAAGGTCGGCGACGCTCTGCGAAGTGGGCAGCGTCGACACCAGCGAACTAATTTCGTCTCGAATCTGTTCCACGTTCGCCGTTTCCGTTTCTAGTCGTTTCAGCATTCGAGATATGTTTCTTTTCAAAGCGTGCAATTCTTTGGAGGTGGGGAGATTGGCCACCCTACTCTCGAGATCGCTCAATGAACTTTTGATGTCGTTCGAATCGGATAGTGCCGTCACCGCCGTTTTCAATTTTTCCAAATCTTCGCTCGAAGGCACGCTCGTCCGTAACGATTCCAAGTCACCCTGTATGTTGTCGAGTACGTGATGAAAATGAGCGAGATTCGTTTCGACGTTTAAATTTTCTAAATATTCGATCTTCTGCTGAACCGTGCTTAACGTGTCTTGAATGCTCGTCAACGCTCTCGCTTCAGCGTGAATATTTTTAATTTCTTCGTTGATCAATTCCAAGGACGCCTGAAGCGTGGCGATGGTGGTTTGAATGTGTTCGAAATCTCGATAGGCCTCCAATTGAATTTTTATGTTCGCGACGCTTTTACCGATGACCTGCAGTTCGTCCGACGATGGTAGGTTCGTTATTGTATCTTCCAAAGTCTGCAACTTGGATTTAATTTCTTCCAACGTGCTGGTGAATTCTTCTTGTAATTTGAAAACGACGACATGTAAGCGTTCTGCGTCTATATCGTTCACGACGGTTTGAAGTTCAGAGAAATTCTTTTCTATTGCGGAAGTTCGTTCTTCGATTTCGAGTTTCAATTTTTCCAAATCTTCATTTTTCGATTGAAATTGCTGTAATTTGGCCAAATCATTTTGAAGCGAATCCACGCTCAACTGTATATTTTGAACGTTGTCGTAAGAAGGTACGTCGACATAATTTTTTATCAGCGTCTTCAGTTCGGAATCGATTTTCAGAATGGGGTCGAGACATTGCGTTTGGAGCGTAGCGATTTCCGACTCTAAACTTTTGTTTAAGGTCTCCTGCAAAGCAATCAAATCGGTCCTCAACTTCTTAACTCGAATGTCCAACATGAGAATCTCTTCTGCGTGGTCTACACGCTTGGTGTTGCCGAAAATGTCGTTAGGCATTTTTGGTTAACGGTTATTTATAATAGGATAAACGATTCGTAATTCTACAAAGAGAGGAATGAGTTTGTCGTAATCTCCGAGAAGTTCCATGTAAAGATAATCTCCTGCAGAAACATCGTACGTAATGTTAGAAAGCATCTTGTCGTGCTTGATTCGAAAAATATTCTTGCCGGTAGAAATTTTGATTTCGCCTGCGTTTTCCGGATTCACGGTGATTTGAAGTTTCCCGTCGATCGGAATTTCGTAGAAATGTAAATTGTTATTAAAAACATAAAACATCTTGCCCACATCGTCATTCAGTTTCGTCCAAATGCTGTTGAGATGAACAATCAGTAAACCATTGAGTTTAGATAACACGGAAGGTAAGAGGTTATTGAAATTTGGCGGTGCAGTCTCCATGTTGATCTGTTTGCGGAAGCAAAAAGATTCATTGTCCTTGTTAGTTATTTAAGAATACGGTCAAAGTTTTTTTTGTAATGACAGGCAAAGTTTTTTTTGTTTGCTTGCGTCACAATACAGGCACGCGCGCGCGCGTGTGTGTGTGCGACACATTGTTCCCGAAAGAGGTTTACAAAGGTCACGATATATAAACATTTGGTCCCACAGTTGGAAAATTACGATAAGTTGCATTCAAAAGTTTCAAAATGTCATATAGTAGAATTTTTGTAGAGTGGGTAGGCAACACTGACGAGTATTAAATAATAATTTCGAGCCTCAAATGATAATTCAAGACTCGTCGGTGTTGCCAATTTCTATTTGTAGGTTAGCTTAGCCAGTAAAAGATCATATAGTGGAATTTTCTTCGGATGGGTTGGCAAAACCCAAGCCTCAAAAAAAAAACATCCAATAGAGTTGCCAAATATAAAAAAAGGACAATAGACCCCCTCATAAAAGGCTACAGTAAAAACCCACAGTGTTGCCAACACTAGCCCCCCAACAGTATTGCCAGACATAAAAAATACATGGACCCCTCAGGTCCTTTGATGAAAATTTACAGTGAAAAAACCCAGTAGGTTAACAACACTGTCAAAAAATCTACGGTAGTGTTGCCAGATGTAAACAGAAAACAATAGACCCCCCCTCATAAAAGGCTACAGTGCCCCCCACAGTGTTGCCAACTCTGCCCTCAAAATATACATCATAAAAGGCTACGACGAGCCTCAAATGATGATTCGAGCCTCAATTGAGGTTTTAGAACTCTCCAATTGTCTCTACTGGCGTAGTGTTGGCAACACTGCGAGAAAAAGGTTGCCAGCTCCATGCTTTAGGTTAGGTTACCCCAAAAACCTTGGTGATTTTTTCGGGTAAGGAGTTGGCAACACTGCGAGCCTCAAATGATGATTCGAGCCTCAATTGATTATTTAGAACCGGCCCACCTGTACTACTTATATAATTTTCACGGACGTACAATATTGTCAACAGTATCATATTTGAGCAGGTCGCTTGTCACCTAAACACTACAGCTCACAGGTTGGCAAAATCTGACATGAAAGCAGATAATACGCTTAAGTCTTATTTATATATAATTTTCACGGACGTACAATATTGTCAACAGTATCATATTTGAGCAGGTCGCTTGTCACCTAAACACTACAGCTCACAGGTTGGTAAAATCTGACATGAAAGCAGATAATACGCTTAAGTCTTATTTATATATAATTTTCACGGGCGTACAATATTGTCAACAGTATCATATTTGAGCAGGTCGCTTGTCACCTAAACACTACAGCTCACAGGTTGGTAAAATCTGACATGAAAGCAGATAATACGCTTAAGTCTTATTTATATATAATTTTCACGAACGTACAATATTGTCAACAGTATCATATTTGAGCAGGTCGCTTGTCACCTAAACACTACAGCTTACAGGTTGGCAAAATCTGACATGAAAGCAGATAATACGCTTAAGTCTTATTTATATGTAATTTTCACGGGCGTACAATATTGTCAACAGTATCATATTTGAGCAGGTCGCTTGTCACCTAAACACTACAGCTTACAGGTTGGTAAAATCTGACATGAAAGCAGATAATACGCTTAAGTCTTATTTATATGTAATTTTCACGGGAGTACAATATTGTCAACAGTATCATATTTGAGCAGGTCGCTTGTTACCTAAACACTACAGCTCACAGGTTGGCAAAATCTGACATGAAAGCAGATAATACGCTTAAGTCTTATTTATATATAATTTTCACGAACGTACAATATTATCAACAGTATCATATTTGAGCAGGTCGCTTGTCACCTAAACACTACAGCTCACAGGTTGTCAAAATCTGACGTGAAAGCAGATAATACGCTTAAGAGTGGGCTGGAGGTTGGCATGAAAAGAGTTTTCCTGCCCCGGCGCGATACAGAGACACCTAGCGACATATCAGAGAACTAGCAATTCTTCTCGCTTGTGTCCTAAACTAGGGAAGAGCACAGGCCGGGGGGCAGAGGACCTACCCCCCATGGTGGAAAGACTTGCCACCATGTTTCCCCCCTGCCTTCACCACCCCCTCCCCTTCGTGACCGCTGCGAAAGGGCACCACCTGTTTCATTTCATTCTGGTTTTGGCTTCTCTCAAGATTTCTCCACTGGCAAAATATTCACTGCATGGGAAATGGCCACGGCAAACAGTCAGGACCTTCACAAATGAGATTTGGATTGAATAAATTTTGTTGATTACAGTGGCTGCTATAATTATGTAGAATTTCTCTTTGTGCGGTTGAGATTATAAATTGATAGTAAAGAAGGAGGTAGAGATTATCAGTTGAAAGTAACGACGAATCAAGTAAGAATAACTAATTGAAAGTACGCTGTGTAAATGTATAGCATACCAGTGGCAGTGATAACAAGGCAGAGGCATACTAGTCGCCATTTTTTTTTGTAGGGGGTTTCGTGTATCTAATAGTAATAAGCACAAAAAATATTAACTGTTATTATTTTAACTACTACGAACAGTGCTGATAATAATTCGAGATGGACGGGAGCGAGACTATTTCGAATTTAAAGGAAAAAGTCTCTGATATGTGGAATGACCTAGGGATAATCAGAAGACGCGAAAGACAAACCAATGGAACAAAATGTACAACTAAAGTAGTATCAATGATGTAAGGTAACGAAAAGGTAAACATTGAACTTATACTTTATGTATTACCCATCTTAAAAACAGCTCAAACGTATTTGAAACTTTCTACATGTTATCATTTTGTATCATTATGACACGTGCTTCCCCTCGAACTAATATTTATTGTTGTTAATTTCCTTTCTCGTTGCACAAATGTTTATTGCTCTTTCCAGTTCTAGAAATATTTTTAATGTTATTCGTAATACCTTTAATTTGCTGCGTGATTTTTGTGTTATTAAATATTAAGACCTATTACTGATGATGTCACAGAATAGTGACTCACCTGTATGTATATATCTTGTAAGACCTGATGCTATGGTAATTATGGACTGTGTTTAGTTTTTAGCTTTGGCTTTCGCACCCCTCAGGATAAGTCACGTATCATATCTGGTCATCTTGCTCCGAAATAACTACAAGTATTACGGTCACAATGGCAGTCTTACGGATGACGACAAGATGGAATGTTTACTGGAATCCGAACAATTGAAATGTAACACCACCGAGAATGTAGATACGTTGATTGATTGGTTGATTATTTTTCGAGTAAATATATTTTACAGTATTTTTCAATAGCTGTTAACTCGACATAAATCTTCTTTACTGATTTGAGTTGATTTTTGTTATTTAGCGTCGCTTTCCCGTCCCTTTTGGCTAATCGCGACGAGTTTAAAATCCTTTTTACACCACAGTAAACTATCTTATGAACATGGACGTCCGCAGGATCTTTTCCAGGGCGGGGGCAAAAACATTATTTCAGTCTGAAATTATCACGCTCCTTAAACACAATTATAATGAGTAACATATATTACTGTGATGGAAATTAAATTATCTGTGAAAGATATATATATAATTATTATGTGGACATTCATTCTCCCGTGGGGGGACATGGCCCCTCTTGCCCTCCCTTCCGGACTCCCATGCTTATGAAGGTACAGGAACTTTTTTCCTAAAGAGAAAATAAACTGAATAAATAACAAGCAATAGCTCTGTCGTTGACAGCTAGCACTAAGTTCCTCTGCTTCAATGAGAAATGGATATTTCTTGCATGCTTTAGTGTATTAAATTTTATATGTACTATGTAAAGCAGAGGAAATATACCATCTTGCGTGAATAATATATTGTTAATTTCATACAGTGTTTATCCTCTGCATATGTTTCTAATTATACATTTTCGTAGTTGAAAATAACACGTTTGACACGTCTGTATTTGTATTTTATTTTCTGCTTCTGCCACATTTGACAATTAGCGACGAGGAGGATGAATGAAGACACGCACGCACTCAGTCAGTCACTCACTCACTCACTCAGTCACTCTCTCTCTCACTCTCTCTCTCTCTCTCTTTTACACTCTAACACTCTATGTCCAGGCTAATGCCACGGCTGGAACGTGGAAACTTCCATGGTCAGACCATCGGGCAACTGCTGAGCGCGCTCGGCCACAGTTTCCTTTCTTATAATCTTCAAGTCCCTTTGTGCAGTTCTCATCGTTGAGTTCACAGCAGATATAATGGGCCAAGGTTGATCTGTTTGATCTATTTTACTTCGCCTTTCTGCCACTTCTTACTATTCGCGAAGATGGGAGGGAATGAGTGATGATATGAAATTGATGAAAGAACACCCCCCATGCCCAGGCCTGGATTCGATTGATTGGTTTCAAACTGAAATTTCAGTCCAACTAACGATAGTATGATCTTCGAGATGAGCACTATACGTGTTACAAAGTACTCTTAAAAATCCCCAGTGAATTGGTCAAAATAAATTGACAGAATTTCGAGGAGAGGTCGAGCCGCTGTAAGACCACACTTTACGCCAATATACGTAAGTAAACCCGTGGCGCAACAGCCCGTGAAGGCAAGGGCCTACTCACTCACACACCAATCAGTTACAGGGTGACGTGTGGTCAGCATGACGAACCCCCCAGTCGTTGTTGAAGGTTTCCCCAATCTCCTCAACAGGTCCTAAAGACCAGCCATGTCAAACTAAATGTCAAAACTATCCGGGTCACACTTCTAGAACCCCAACACCTTGAAGTCCAGAACTAAGTGGTTCGACCCAACGGTGCCGGGATTCTAGTGATTATTATTGCAGCATCGATATGTAAATTATATATAGACCTCCCCCCATATTTTTTCATGGTTATAGTATTTTACATGTTATTTCGAGTATAAATTGGTTACAATTGTGAAAAACTTTTTGCAAGAAACTGTGTGCAATTATAGTTTCGTTTCGCACAGATTTGACAGTTTTTTTAACAAGCTTCTCAAAAGTCTGCAATAAGTTTTTTGTGAGCATGAAACTCTTAATGCAGACAACAAATATTTTGTCAGTCATTCTTGATCATTCGGCTCGGCTGCTTCATTAATCTTCATTATGGAAAACAACTTTTCACCAAGGCAAGTGCAACCAAAATTAATAAAATTTCTACAGCAAAATAGCTTATTCGAGGATACTGCTATGGGAGATATGAGAAAAATCAAGGATAACCCACCTCGCGACATTTATTTTTCAATACGAGTTGCACTGCAATTCAATAAGTTCCATTCGAACGCAGGACTTGCACACACATCATCAAAAGAAAAGGGAGCAGAGCAGAACAAGAATATTGCCCTTCGCACCCTCTGAAGTCTTGAAACCTGTTTCCAAATTCATCACGTAGTATTTTTACTGTGGACAAATATTCCTGCCATACCTAGTATTCCTGAGAAGTTGAGAAGGACAAATTATAACTTTATTAAAAAAGTTTTAATATAACGGAAGACTGTAACTTTGCAAAATGGCCTCCACTTCCTTCAAAATATCAGCTCTTGTGTCACGGGGAGGAATCATTCAAGTAGTTTTACTGTCATATCGAGATGAGAATCGCATCCACGAATGAAGGGAGCTAACCGATCTAGCTCGCAGACGTTCGTAATTTCACATATTGTGAGCGAAAAGGCAACACCACGAACAATTTTTGCTTTCAATTGTTCGTTGACTAAGTCATCAATCCTCTCCTCAACTGTATTTCTGATTTTTTTAATTTTTTTTTTATTAGCGTTGCTTTTCTGCCACGTTTGGCTACTGGCGACGATGAGGATGAGTAATGGTATGATGAAATTGATGAAGAGACACATACAAAGAACACCCATGCTCAGGCCAGGATTCGAACCCGCAACCTCTGGTGTCGCAACGGGCTGTGCTAACCACTCTGCCACAGAGGTTGGCAAATTTATTTCGTGATATAGAAATACTTCTGGATGAATAAACTTTATCAGGGTACAAATTTTCTACGCTTTTCACTATTCACTTCACAACAAAAGTAAGCATTTCACTTGAAAAATCTACATTCCTCGTCTATAGTCCTTTTCTTACTCCCACGAAGTTTGGGAAGCCATATGGTTCTCTGAAACTTTTACAGAAACTGACTTTTCTTCCAGGTAAATCCTTGAAAATCAAGAAACAAACTCACAGAAAGTATGCACGCTGCCCTCCCCCAGCTGGCAAGATATTTTCGTACTTCAGAAGTAACATGTCCATCAGCTTGCTTAGTTGACACAACATCTACTCTATAATGGAATGTATACCTGTGTAGGGAAAATTGGTCAATGTGTTGAAGTTTGGATGAGTCTGGTCTTGTATCACGAGAAAAGAGAAAACGGGATAACTACAAATGTATAGATAATTTCAAGCATGAAGTGTTAAGTGGGGCCAAGGCATTAACGGATGCTGGGGCCTACATGCGGCCCGCGGGCCGCGAGTTTGACTGGCCGAAATATCAGGAGAAAAGTCGTTACGCTTCTTCCAGGAGACTCGAACCTGCGCGCGTCCCGTAGCTGGAGAGCCCAAAGCATGACGCCTTAGACCGGACGGTCATGATGCAGGACAGCAGGCCCGTAGGCAGATTTTTTTGGGGGGAGGTGGAATGCTCATCCCTTATCAGCAGCTGCCATCTAAGGGCGAAAAAGTGAGGGAACCCCTGAAGATGAGTTTTTGTTTCCTAATTTTGGTTTGGCAAAGGGGAGCTCTCTCACTGCACCAAGCGCCGTCAACCCTATGCCGGTCGTTTGAGTATCTTGAGTTTGAGTTTCTGCAAGTCTTCTTTATGTATAGATAGGCTAATCTACATTTATAGTGGGATTGAACTATTGGGCGTCCACCAGGTACCAAACTCGGGACCTTTTTTGACATTACGAGGGTCATCTTTACCATTACGCTATAGGGGAGGCAAAAATATCTGAAACTAAGAAGACATTTTGAATGGACATGTAGAATGTAGGAGGCAGGGTTCGCGCTGAAAAGGAAGAAGACTGAATTCTCCCCCCCCCCTTTCCTAACCTGTACATCTCTAATGTAATTCTCAACCAAGCCAAGAGTCTTGTCTAGTGTTGCCCACGAGACGAGACTTTGGCCTGTCTCGTCTCGAAAATATTCGTTTGTCTCGGGACACATGATCAATCTCATCTCGAATTTTTAAAAGCCTGTCCCGTCTCGTCCCGTGGGCAACACTAGTCTTGTCCTTCTACATTTTATGTCACTTTTGTTATTGTTATGGAGAATTCAAATTAATAATTTGTCTTTAAATCTCAAGTTAGCAAGTCAGCCAAAATTATGTTTTTATACTAAATTTTAGATTAATTGAAGATTTGCAAAGAAACAGTAGACCTTTTCATGATCCTTCCACTACAAAAACAAATGTTTTGTAAGAGTCACATCAAGTTTATGTTTGGAAATAGTGAAGTTCTAGGAACCACACACACACACACACACACATATGTAAGCAACAACGATAGTAGGCTATTGTAATTTGGAGAGGATATGATTTGTGAGCGGAACAAGCATGGGAATTTAACGAAGTTCCTTTGCGAATCATCAATTATGTGTGTGTGTGTACACGTATTTCCTATCTGCACCGTTGACTCACAAAGAACTACATGTGAGGTAAAACTATTGAAATGTAAAAAGAGGAAGCGCTACCACCCTCCCCGTCTTTTCTACATTTTTTTCAAATCGAACACCAGGCACGTATCGAGATATATATTTCGGAGGGGCGTCCTAACGTAATGTCTCAAAATAATAATATTAATAATGTTAAATTAAAATAAGTATAATTATATTAAATTAATTAATATACGTATTTTTATTACATTAATAGATAAGAAGGCGATATAACAACAGTGATACAGTATAACATCACGTATTCATTATCTAGCTTACGTGTAGTTAAGGTCGGCAAAATTTGTAAATAAATAGAAACTGCCCTGGCAAGGAAATTAATGCCAAATAGATAAAGAATATAATATTTGTTGAGTATGAAAAAATGATGTTAGATCCAGTTGACGAAAGTAAAATTCCTGGTAATATTTTGCATGTTATTATAAGTAGTAATAATTCTTGCATAAATCTTCTTTGGTACTGTCATTCAAAGTCGTATTGCTTTCCAATATTTTTGCGGAAATAAACAAATTGCGATTAGACAACAACCTTATTTTCATTACTTAATTGAAGTTATTTTATGATCTCATTAATTTTTGTACTTGGTAAGTCTTTCGGGGGGAGGTTGGGACTCCTGGACCCCCCTGAATACGTCCTTCGCGGTAGGGATCGAGATAAATTTACTGTGTCACTGGTTCCAATTCACGGTAAATATGCTCTGCTTCTCTACACTCAAACATACACAAACTCATGGCCTTCCTGCTTTCTTGGTTTCTTGCCTGGGAAAGAGGCAATAAATCAAGCTGTGACAGCTACGGGACCTTCTGAGGAGGGGACGGAACCCAGCTGTGCAGAGGATTCAAACACCCGCGCGAAATAGCCCTCCCGTCACCCTGGGGCAATTTTCGAACAGAGACATCTAGTGGCCAAGTGGCGAACTATGATGAATGAAATTCAGCTGAAGCGGCCGTATCTTTCGCCGTCGATAATACATGACATTTTTAAACAATCATTTTGGGCCGTGCAAGTGACTTTTGAAAGAAAAGCCCTCCCTAGCTCAGTCATAAAAGGATTGAGCATTACGTTAGTATGCATCATAATGGCCATTTTCGTTGGTGCTACCCACAAATCCTATAACCATTCTGTGCTTATTTACGTATTTCCTTATGGGAAATTGAAAAAAAATAATGGAATTTGTGCACATTTAACGAACTGAAATTGCATAAATGTGTCATGTACTCAAAGTTTCATAAACTAAGTTCACATCCACTGCGTGTTTTCCGTCAAATTTTTGCCCTAAAACGTTATATTCAACAAAATGCAAAAAAGCCCATGTTAAATTTAAGCGCTTTCCACGACGACCTTCGCCAAACTCCACCTCCCTCTTAAGTCTTATTTATATATAATTTTCACGGACGTACAATATTGTTAAGAGCGTCAGTTTCCGTAGAGCTCTCTTTTTCCATCTTCCCTCTATACAGTGAAGCTGTAGAAGACACAATTAGCTAACCTAGCATACAACATACTTTCCTAATTAATATGGATATTGTCACACATTCCTCTTATTTTATACTGTTGTAAATGGAAAAGATTATGTACGGTAAATGTTTTGTACATTATAGGGAAAAATGCAAAATATCCCCCAACTTTAATTCGATCCACCTCTGAATCGAATTTTTTACATATTTTCACGCCGGCACATATGTTGTTCTATTTTGCTTCTTTTACTTGCCTTGCTTAATTAACTCTCGCTAATTAGCATTTTTTTTGGAAGAAGTCAAATAGAACAACATATGGCG
Source organism: Lepisma saccharinum (assembly GCF_977018435.1). NCBI lineage: Eukaryota > Metazoa > Arthropoda > Insecta > Zygentoma > Lepismatidae > Lepisma > Lepisma saccharinum. The sequence continues at coordinate 98,322,822 of NC_139231.1, forward strand.
GTATGAGAAATATGAAAATTAAAGGATATTTTAGTAATATAAGGGCCCTAGCAATTAGCTTCGTCGACTAAGAGTACTCTTTTAAACATCTTCAGCTAGATCGTATTACTACGCAAGGACGTTTAAAATTTTTGGGTGTTGAAAAAGTTTGACTTACTTTTTATTTCTATTGTTTGCTAATAGATGGCGCTAATAGTACCCCCTCCCCTCCCTCTCCCTCCTCCTCCTCCTCTGCTGTATGACAAATAGCACAAACATAAAAATCAAGATTTTGGAGAGCAAAACATAAAATTTGCATGCATCTGATGTCGAACTAGGAACTTTTATCTTTCGGGGAGTCAATGTTATTTTTTTACTCAGTCGTCATATAACATGAACACACGCAAATATTCACATGTGCTTTTTATTATTTTGTGTTCGGTAAGTACAAGTATATTCTTACATAAATTATTGTTTAATTTAATAAATTGTAAACTCGGAGCCTGCTATACTAACACTCCTTCTGTGTTTCATTATACTATTGAAAGCGAATGTTGCGTGCATGCGGAAATAACACAGGAAAAAAAAGCGGATGGAAGCAATTTAAAATCAGTGGAGCAAGGTTAGTATTACGAGAGCGTAAAAACATGTGCTTTCATTCAACTTCGAAAAATAAGAATAAATGTGTGCATACAGAACACATATGCTTTCTTTTCACAGTTGTAAAATCATATAAATTGTACATGAAGTAAGTTACGGGAAGGCTCTTTCTTTTATGTCTGTGTATATGTTGTACAATTAGGTACAAGTATTGTACAATTAGGTACAAATTGTTGTACAATTATTTTCCCCAGTTGTCCAGTTGGAGTTGGGGGCATAACACTGGTACTATTTGTAATCACAGTGCTTTCTCATGTATTTTGTTTAATATTTTATTTCAAATTCACTGTCAGAAACTAGTGTTGCCAGTTCCTGGATGTAGGTTTACCTACTCTGTTGGTTGTCACTGTCAAGCTTCCAGTATTCGTACAGCATAAAAAGCTATAACCCCCCTCTCAAAATATATACATTGTATACGCCAAGATGCTCAATAGCCTAGCAACACATCATGAAAAAACATGCCAAGAGAACCCAGTGCGTTAGGTTAGGTTAGGTTAGGTTAGGTTAGGTTATGTGTTAGGTTAGGTTAGGTTAGGTTAGGTTATGTGTTAGGTTAGGTTAGGTTAGGTTAGGTTAGGTTATGTGTTAGGTTAGGTTAGGTTAGGTTATGTGTTAGGTTAGGTTAGGTTAGATTAGGTTAGGTTAGGTGAATTTAGGAATGTTGGTTGCTACGTGCTTGATGCCAGCTTCGAGTTTTGGGTGGTTGTTCTCGAAACCTAAAAGTTCTCCCATGGTGCCCAGGTCCACGGTCTCCGTCGCGGATAGGATATACATTGTATACGCCAAGATGCTCAATAGCCTAGCAACACATCATGAAAAAACATGCCAAGAGAACCCAGTGGGTTTATAAGTCAGTGCTGCCAACTCCTATTTGTAGGTTAGCTTAACCTGTGAAAAATCATATAGTAGAATTTTTGTAGAGTGGGTAGGCAACACCGACGAGCCTCAAATGATAATTCAAGACTCGTCGGTGTTGCCAATTTCTATTTGTAGGTTAGCTTAGCCAGTAAAAGATCATATAGTGGAATTTTCTTCGGATGGATTGGTAAAACCCAAGCCTCAAAAAAAAAAAAAACATCCAATAGAGTTGCCAAATATAAAAAGGGGACAATAGGTCCCCCTCATAAAAGGCTACAGTAAAAACCCACAGTGTTGCCAACACTAGCCCCCCCAACAGTATTGGCAAACATAAAAAATTCATGGACCCCTCAGGTCCTTTAATAAAAATTTACAGTGAAAAAAACCCAGTAGGTTAACAACACTGTCAAAGAATCTACGGTAGTGTTGCCAGATGTAAACAGAGGGCAATAGACCCCCCTCATAAAAGGCTACAGTGTTGCCAACTCTGTGCCCTCAAAATATACATCATAAAAGGCTACGACGAGCCTTTGATGAAAATTTACAGTGAAAAAAAACCCAGTAGGTTAACAACACTGTCAAAAAATCTACGGTAGTGTTGCCAGATGTAAACAGAGGGCAATAGACCCCCCTCATAAAAGGCTACAGTGCCCCCCACAGTGTTGCCAACTCTGCCCTCAAAATATACATCATAAAAGGCTACGACGAGCCTCAAATGATGATTCGAGCCTCAATAGAGGGCTCAGAACCCGGCCACCTGTACTACTAGCAAGCATCGTTGCGTGCTTTCAGATATCAGTGAAATACTTACATGTCGTGTTTTTCGTGGGTTATAACAATTGTATTATTTCTTTGTACCTGTTGATCTGGAGAATTGACATACAGCCAATTAAATTCAGTTTGTTTTTTAAGGGAGGCAGGTGTAAGCTGCATTCCTTCACGTTATAAGAGACGAACAAAGTTCTTACAGCCAGCCAACCGCACACCCTTTGCCTTCCACTGCTCAGGGAAAAAGGAATTGGAGGCACCAGGCGAGGACGAGGGATGCATTTTGCCTCCAAGTGGTCTCTCGGAGTTTTCCCGCCACCCCATTCTTCTCTGCATAATCCTCAAAGTCGTGCCATTTTCCCTTATCGATTAGGGACAGGCGACAGTTTGAGGGCGGAACCGCGGACATGACGATCACGGAAATGACGTAACCTTTAACTGGAACCGGCTTCATTATTTTGGTCGGAAAAAAGCTTTGCGTCCCATCCTTTCCCGCCACGACGGGGAAACCGCTCTTTGTTCTTCTTCGTGGCGGCTGAAGTTTCGTCGTCAAAGGGGAGGAAGCAATTCCCGCCATTTGCTTATCTGGATAATAGCCGGTCCTTGTGGAAGAAAATATCTTTAAACAACTGCTCGCGTCTCTGTAGCATCTGCCTCCATCTTATCTTTTATCTTTATTTCCCTCCCATACGTTCGTGTCTTCAGTACGCATCTCGGCTGTTAAGATCTCTTTCCCGCAAATGAATTGTTAATGGCGATTCTTCTTATGTTGTGGACAATTCTTAACATTGTAACAAAACGAGACAGAAGTTATTATTTTAGAATTATTTGAAATACGTAAAATTTCATTGTGGGTGTTTTCAAGCAGTTTTCAACAACAGTGTTATCCAGAATGTAGACATTTCAAGAATACACGAGGATCCCTATCTTTCAGTTGCTGCCATTAACAGTTATCAATCTCATACTTTCGTTTACATGAAGAGCTCTTATTTTTTTATACTTCTTTGAATGTTTGTGGGTGTCACTGCAGTACACTATTAATTTCAAGAAACAAACAAGGGAAGGAGAAATAGGAAGGTCAAAAATAGCTGAACACGCATGAAATTAATCGCATAGAATACAACGAAACAATACAGGGTGACCATAAAGTATTTCCAACATTACAAAGATTTATTAGAAAGAAACGAATGCAGTTACAGCTGCATGGTTTGTGGCAAAAGTAAGAGAAACTCATAAAGTTTTTTTCCCCTTTTATTCTATGTAGAGGCTGAGTTGATGTAAGAGGAAAACTGAAAAGAGCGTTTTCCTGACAGTTGCTTTCCGACATCCTGCCCACCATAATAGCCAGACATAACCTTCCTAGATTTTTCCTGTTGGGCTGTCATGGACAAAGTGTATGCAACATGTGTACCTGATCTGGACACATTGCGAAGGATAACTGGTGCTGTTACTGATGTCATCCAAGAAAGATTGCACACATGGCGCGAAATTGAATATCGCTTAGGCAATCTGCTGGCGACAAGGAGGGTACATGTAGAAGTGTATTGACATTGTACATAAACTTTATGAGTTTATCTTTCTTCTCCCACAAGCCATTCAGCCTTAACTGTAATAGTTCTTTGTAATGTTGGAAAGACTTTATGGCCGCCCTGTATAACAGAAAGAATCAAGGAAGCAGCCTGCGTAGCACTGGGCAAACCTCGTAAGCCATCCCAGAGTACATTTCAAGGAAATAGGTATGGTCCACCTTTCTCAGGAAATAGACCTTAGTAAAAATCGGGGGACGCCGAGGGATAGTTGTTTAGCACACATGTAAGTGCTAGGTGTGATCCCCACCATGGAGAAAATAAATTTATTCACCTCCATCGAAACGTAGTGAAAGAGAAAGTAAAAGTGAATTCTCTACCCAATTAACATCGCATACTCGTATTTTTTTTGTTCGGCTTAATCAAAAGTGTTTAATGGATGCAAATACACAAAGACGCTTTTCAAATGGCTATGGGCTACTTAACAGATAAATTAAGTTTTGTACGAAATTGCGGTAGTGGCATGGCATGGTGCTGTTAAGATAGCGATTGGAGATTGATATATCTCAATCGTTGACTCGGTGACCGAGCGCTTTCAGTGGCGAATTGCGATCTCACATCCTTAGTTCCTGGGTTAGAATCCCACCCTGGGCATGGACGTTCTCTATGAGTATCCCTTTCATCAAATCATCACTCATCCTTATCGTTGCGATTATTCAAACAAATGTGGCAGAAGAGCGACGATAAACAACAAACCGAATTATCTCCACAATTACATCAGCTGAATCTTTAGAGCTCGATTTGGAGAGTATGGTGTGTCTTTCATTAAGTTACATAGGTTTGATTAAGATTCTCCACGTATGGTGTGCTTGTAAATGAGACATCAGGAAAGCAGATGCTGCACTTCTGAACAAGATACTTATTACTAAGGAACTCTTGTTAACTTGTGCGCCAAGTAGACGTTCGCTGGCTTTCGAGCCTACAGCCCAAGCTGGTCGAAATCGTAAACAGTTCACTGCAAAGGTCTACCGGCATCAACCCTCCATTTAACAAATTAGTACCGAAGAAGACAATCCGAGAAGATATCGAAAGTTTCTCTGGCTACACTGCCTTGGAAGTTTCCCCGCTGGAAATTCCATGGAAAGAGAGAGAGAGAGAAGAGAGGACGTGCTATTGCTGAAATTATTAAAGCCCCCGAGGTGCTCCAGCCCCCCCCCCAACGCCAATATCGAAGAGTCCCTCCCCCGGAGTCTTTGTCTTATTCCAACTTCTGTTTATGCTAATTCGCCCATTAGCTCGCTTCGTCTTGAGAATTTCCTTATTCTCCACGGCCTGTCGTTCTCGTTGCAAGCGCTGGAGGAAGACCATGGTTGGTACGTCATCGGAGGACAGAGGGAGCCAGCCACCTTGCTACGCCTGCTCACGGTTCCCAAGCAAAATGATGTTTTCGAAGAATTTCTGCAACTTTGACTTTGCGACAAGCTATTTAAATTAGTGCTTTATTTATTAATACAAAGAGGAGAACACGATTTTCATTTCATTCCAAATTGTACGTGCAATTTCTTGTCCTAAAAATTTGCGCTTCTGGTTCTGACCTGTATAAAGTTTCGTCTTTCCAAGCGTGAATACCGTGCTGTTAAGAATTCTCTAGGGTTTGAAACCACAAAGACCAGTGGTAAACGAACCATGAAACACTGTAACAAGCCAACGGCTTACAATTAACATTAATGTCTGCATGATCCGTGATTACCTAGTATCCTCTTTTAAAACAGAATCAAAGGAGAACGACGTTCTCCTGGTTTTTGATTTAACTTCAAAGATTTTATGAAATTGGTTTGTTTATTTATAAGTGGCTTACAGTAGCTCACATGTAATGTTATGTTACCTGCAGCGGGAACGTTTCTAAGGCGAAGAACGGAAATAGAGAAAACCATCAGCGTTCTTCATTAAGTCAATGGCTTTAATGAGAAAAATACACCAAACATCAGCTCAGTTGACCGGCAGCAGATTTGAATTCACAATTTTCCAAATACGAAGATTTCAGAACATTATAAACAGTGTTACGACCGCCATGTTAGGCAGATTTCAGTTGTATATTGGCATTTATTTTATTCGTATACTTTTAAGTTAAGAACTTGGATTAAATTATTTATACTTAATTGTTTTCATAATTCATATATATATTTACGTTTTATATTATATTATTCGCGCATTTTTGCAATATTTATTCAGAATTTATAGGCTAATAATTATCCCAAATAATATATGCAACGTTTTCATTGTTTTTCAAGCACAAGTTAAATATATTTCTTCTTAATATTGATTTTTCTTAAACCATGTACAAGATTGAAGTAATTTGTCTTCGTTATAAACTAAATCTTTATTTAATCATTTTTTTATGTGCAAGAGCAAATATGATTTATTTGATAAAATCAGTTTAGTTATTTCTATATAGTTTAACATTGTATATAATATTATAGCAAAGTATTTCTCCCTCGTTTTCAATAAAATATCGTTTTCCTATTGGCTGTTTATGTTAGGAGTGGGGAAACCACGCTTCGTGTTCTTGGCGATGTAAAAACTTCCACGTTCTCATTTTTAATTGTTGCCAACCTGAACTTTAGCTTACTATCGCTAATTAACATTGATGTGTTATATAAATTATCAGTTTTCCTTGTGTTATTTTATGTTATGAGTTTGTATTGTAAGTTAGAAAAATCTGTTATGCTGCGCCTCGCGCTTGAGGTAGCAGTTGAGGTCTTGCTATTAACTGTGAAGGCGGTGCGCGGACTCTCGTGTTAAATAAATTGCTTATCACTGCCTGCGAGCGTGCATGACCCAACAAATTATAACTTTTAACTTGTGCGAATCAGTATGTACTCGCGCGATTCGTGATTAAAGATTTTGGACATTTTAATTATAAAATATTTGGAATTTTATTTACTGTCACGTGTCGCAATTCGGTGGTTTCCTTCCTGGAGGAAGGGTGGATCGTCTTAATCCCGATCCCTGGGTGAGAACTGGTGCTCCCAACTGACCAGCCGGAGCAAGGAGCGGTGTGTTGCCAATTCGGATCTCCATCCCCTGGAGTTACGAGTGGTGGCACGTTGCATTGCAACAGGGTTAGTCTAAATCGTGTTCACTGTTCACCGTCATGGGAGAGGGGGGAAGACTAATTAGAGATTGTGACTCCCTTCGAAGACAGATGAGTTTGGTAACTCGGCACACACCAAGCGTGTAGCCGAATACCTGCCAGACGCGTTGCTCGTTGCAGCCTATCACGATCTATTGTTGCAATGATTGCTATGATACACACTCGAAGATCAAACATGGTCGGTAGTATACAAAGACTATAAGGATACCCTCCACTGTATCCTCGTCTCCTGGCAAGGCTTGATGACTCCCACCCTTAGATTCAGCCTTTTCTCTTAAACTTTAGTACCACTTATGAGTTACATCCTCACTGGATGAATCTTTATCTAACATGCTAGGGAAATACAGAACGGCAAAAAGACTTGTGAACTTGGAATGTGGCATCCATTTTCTCTCATGTCACCCCTGGCAGCGAACAGTGCAAACTGTGCTGCCGCGAGGTGTACCAACGTAAGCTTTTCTTCAGTTTTTCTTTCCATCTGTACCCCTCCATAAAATAACCAATGGGAACATAAGAAGTGATCGCCTTCTTCAAGAAATTCACTTTCGAGTACCGTCCCGCACCACAAGGAGCACTCAGCTTTTCACATACTAGAAACCCACATTAAGCCTAATACAGCGTTCTCTCTTCCACAGACTACCCGGCCAATACAACACTTTACCAAACCAAGTTGAAATTTTTGAAAACCAGTCGCGCTTTAAAAAGCTACTGTGTAACAACATGTAATCCACTGTATCTCATATGTATGTATTTTAGTTTATGTTATTATTCTTTATTGTTACTTCCATTGTTATTTTTTTATTTCCATTGTTATTACATTCCAATGTAAAATGGCCAAAGCTGTATTTGGAATTCTCTGGTAAATGTGTGCACCTGCATTTTATTAAATGTGAGTTATAAATCAGGAACATGTTTTAGACTGGACCTCTATGTTGTACATGTGTATATTCTCAGGACTGTAGTAATCATTACTAATTTAAGACGTTCCCGATTAATTTGATTGATTTCATTTGTACTACTTCGCTTTTCTGCCTCGTTTGGGTAATCGTGAAGGTGACGTTGAATGGTGATAAGATGGAATGGATGAAAGGCCATTCACGATTACACAAGAACAGCCCACGACGCGAGCCACACGGAGGATTATACTGGCCGTGAGCCAAGACGCCTGAGCCTCGCTAGTCTGCAAAACTCAGTCCAGGGTGTACTATGAGGAAGGGAGGATGACATTTGGGTGTTTGCAGAAAGGATCACCCCTTATAGTGCCGATTGAAACTCAAACTAAGGATTGCAAGGTGGAGGCACATAGTAATTCGGATCCCACTTTGAATTGCATGTCCAGTATCGATTAGCCTATTTGTACATGTAGTGAAATAAAAACAAAAAATCGAAACAAAGACTATCCTTCAGAGAGGGACAAGAAAAAAGATCCACCGTGCAAGTATTAAAATTAAGATTCTGCTGGCAACTCTGATTCCAAAGACTAAGTAAGAGTACTAAATTATTAGCGCTCTTTTCTCTACCTCTCGCAAGGATTTTCGTGACAATAGACAAACAAGAGGCGAAGCAAGGAGTATAATTTCAGCAAGGAGGGACTTTTATCTCCAGCCTTACTCAAGAAACCGTCACGCTTTTAATTTGCAGCAGGTAATTCATGCTAATTGTTTTTGAGTGATTGTGACAGCGGGGGATCAACTTGCCACCCTTCGCAGAACTCTCCCCTTCTTTCCTGAAACAGACATTTTAATCAAATGCAGGGGAAAAAAAGAGGAGGAGAAGCTAAATGTATTGCAGGAAGGAGAAATTAAATATAACGACAGAGACAACAAGAACGGAGGAAGTGACAATACAATTAGCTGACACGACGAGGGCTCTTAAGTCACAAGAGCATCGGAGGGAGTCTGTACCATGAAGACTTTAGGCTCTCTCGCTCGCCTTTGAGGTAAACATCGGAAATAGTGCAAATGCTCTTAATTACAGACAGACTTGAGCTTTCTGCTTCACGTTTTCAGTACCTGTTTCTGTTTCTGTTAACAATGAGCCGAAATCAAAGGCATTTAAGAGGCTTACTTGATGAGGATTGTTGATACAAATGTGCGAAGACAGATTGTAAAAATGCTCACAGGAGAAATAACGTTAATATCGTTTGCCATCCAAGTACGGTAAAAATGACCGTGATATTCATTAAAATATTAACGGCTACTATTATAGTTAACGGTAAATAATGCAATGTTTGATACACTTTTAAAAAAACAACTGAAATGTATGATTAGTGTCATTAGTATCTTTATGCATGACATATTCAAATTTAATTGTGAAAATTTCTTTCTTGTATGTCGCAGTACTGACTATATGTGGACCTGTTTTCAATATTTTGGGTCAATACCGACGCCATGTTTACTTCTCGCCTACCTCCGTGGCGAAGTGGTTAGCACAACGCGCTATAACACCATGGGTCCCGGTTTGAATCCAGGCTTCGACGTGCGTGTTCTACGTGAGTGTCCTTTCATGATTTAATCATACACATCTCGTTACCACTGTCGCGATTAGCCAAAAGTAACATAAAAGCGACACTAAATAAGAAAAATCAAATCAGAAGTCAAAGTACACTAATGAAGGGGTCCCAAGTTCGATACCCAGTGGCGGCACATAGTGTTTTAGATCTCTCTAAACTGTAGGTCCAGTCCCGGTTAGCCCTTCAGTGCATGAAATGAAACTCAAGCAAGCAAAGGATGTTAATGAAAAAAATATGTAGTTCACAGGAAACTTAATATCCAATCCATTGTCCAACCCTTACTCACATTATATATATTTATTTTGCCAATACTGCGTTTGTCACAAACGCCGAATTAATACAAAGAGATTATCAATTTAAATATATCTTTTTATTTCACACATATTTTTAAGTGCGAAATGACATACTGTGAAAACCATAAAAAGGGAATTCTAGACGGCTATTGCAACTAATTGGTTAGGTTTGTATCGTGGTTATCTATTCGTTTTAGCGCAAGGTGAATTGTTACGCAAGTAACAGGTAAGAGGCAATTTATCTCTATTTGTATTTTTCGTTACTTTACGTCGCTCTTTTGCCACTTATGACTAATCGCCATGAGTGAAATGAGAAATGATTAGATGAAACTGATGTCGGAACATTTACAAAGAACACCCATGCCAACACCGAGACTTGAACCCGGTTACACGTTATTAATAAAACTGATTCAGATTGTTGATTGATTGATATAGTTTATTTTACTTCGCTTTTCTGTCACTTTTGGCTAATCGCGAAGATAGGGATGACTTATGATATGATGAAATTGATGAAGGGACACTTCCAAAAACACCCATGCCAAGGCCGAGATTCGAACCCGGGGTCCCATTTCAGAAGCTTACATTTGTATTTATTGAATATCTTCTTCGTAGACTTTTTGTCATACCACCATTCCTAATCTTCAACTGAAGCATGCCGTGATCGTCTGGTTGCGGAGAAATGCTTCCCTACACCCGTAGTTATTTGGAAAACCCTCGACTTGGGTCTTTTCAAAATCCCGTAATGGATTTCATACAAGATTAAATTGGGTGAACACGCCGTGTTTACATGTCTTCCGCGTCTTCACCGCGGGCAACGCTCGTTACGAGACTGGTGAAGGGGCATTGCATCCTTCCAGGAGTGTTTTCATTATGGCCTAAGTGCATCGGGAGAGGTGTCGACGACTTCTAGGCATCGGAAGGAGAGAGAGAGAGAGAGAGAGAGAGAGAGAGGGAGGGAGAGAGAAAGTGTCGAGGAAAGAGAGAGAGAAAGTGTCGAGGAGAGAGAAAAAAGGATATTAGGGAGATATTTGAACGGTCAAAGGCCACGCAGGATCAGGGAAAGGTTCGCAGAAAAACATTCGCGTATGTCCCTGTGGATGCGATGCGTTGCGGTGCAATGCGTCTTCTGAAACGGGTTCAACTGTACCCGCGAGGCGAATTTTTACGTCATTACTCTTGATTGCCTTCAGCGGCTCGCTGGTCGCTCTGCGCTCTTCTGTTCGTTTGCGGAAATGGATCGAGGTCTGATTTTCAACCAGTGACTGCTTTGTTAAGAGAGGGAGCGAGGTGGGATAACCCACACGTTGCGCCAGTTAAGGGTAAAAAAGATCTCACAATATAATAACACGAAATTCCTGAACTCGATTTTACTGATTTCCCAATCCACACAGATATTACGAAGGTGCAGGGGTAGTTAGTTACCTTTTCAGACCACACTGAAAAGCCAACCTCTTGAAATTGTATTCTTGCAGGCTAACGAGGCCGTGTCATTTGGGCTCACGGCCTGGATAATCAATCGCCTGTTTGAGTTTGTTTAACTTGTACCTACAGTTTACAGTGGGATCCGAACCTGTACGAGCCTCCACCGTATATCGAACTCGCGACCCCTTGATTACAAGGCGACAACTTTACCACTACACCATAAGGGAGGTCCAAGCAATCGGCTTTGGTGATGAATGTTATCCTGTCTTTCTTTCTTAGTATTTTGCTCATATATTATGTCGAAATTCTACCTCCTGGATTAATATTGACGATGAGGGTGAATGTTGATGAAAGGTTTTCTGTGTCTGTATTAGTCAGTGACGTGACCGAGATTTTCCTAAGAGGGATAGAACCGTAAAGAGGGCTCAATCTTCTTTTTTAATAGGCAGTCCTACATTACTTTTTGTAACAAATGATGGGCCACAGGAAAAAATATTACACGGGTACATTGGATAAAATCTCAGTATTGATGCTTTCATAAGTAGTGAAATGAAGTGGGCACTTTTAAGGAAAAATGCAAAGAACCTTTACGTATTCAATTATCAGGGAAGTCAGATCCAACATTAAGTACCAAAAATGTTGTCAATTTAGTCTTATGAAATTTACCAATGAAAATCGTAACTGTACATTGCTGTGATGTCACGTATTTTCTTACTTTGTCATTCAGTAGCGGATTCCACATTAATCTTTAAACCGAGCTCTGGTTCCGATTAACCTACCCGAGCATAAAGTGAACTAACATAACTAACTAACTCTCTAGCCTTCTTAAACCCGAAGGTTTATGGCTGCAGAAACACAGGCCTTCCATCAGTCCCTCTACTGGGAATGATCAATCTAATCTTCTCCATCCTTATGGATTTCCTTTAGGTCCATCTCAACGTTATCCCTCCATCTTCGTCTTGGCCTTCCTAAAGGTGAACAAACATACACAAACATAATTTATGTCAATTTCGAACCATCCCCCAAAACCTATGTACATGAGAGATATTAGAATTCTGCAATCGGCTGCCTCATTATAAGCAACCCTTGTATTCTTAGCGAGCACTTCGGAGAATGTGGAGCAGTTACTAGCTTGCTGTTTTGAGAACAGACATACAGCTCCTTCCTTATATTGGATCAGGACTCGAGCGTTTCTTCTCGCAACTTCAGAGTCCCCTGGAGGAAGGAAGCGAAAGAAACCCGGAAGGAACAGCAGGAAAGAAATGAGAAAGAGGAAAGGGGGAGAGGGACGAAGGGAAGGGACTACCTTTGCTATTATTCCCTTTCATTTCTTTTCATCGTTCGTTTCAGACGTCTACTATTCACTTTTATGTTTCCGCTATACTTTACATGCGCGCCGCCCACCCTTCGGTATCTTGATTCTGAATCGTTCTATTTTATTTTAAGTAACGGCTCCTCCCTTCCGTTCTTGTCGTCTCGCGCATTCCCTGGATTATTCTTCTCCTCTTTTCCTGGAAGAAATGTCTTCCTGGTGTTGGGGGAGGAAAATCTGTACCAGAATCCTCTGGGAATGCGTTTGTGAGTCTGTCCCACAGCAAAGATGAGGAGCAGAGCCGAGTACCATTCTCTCTCTCTCTCTCTGAGTACGTTGCTGGACCTTGGTTATTCATGCGATTCAAGTTTTTCGAGGGATTGTCATTATTATTTAGTGTATTTGTGTAATTTCCAAAGGAAATTATCTTTCCATTGTTTTTGCTGGTTTAAAGTGCGCTATCGTGACCGATTTCGCTCAAATACCGGTAAAATAAAATATTACCCAATCTCCAGTAAGGCATTGCGTTGGCCGGTTGTTAGCACTTTAAAAACTTACCATCACGTAAGGCGCCAGATTCACACAGATATTGTGAAGGATTTTTTTTTATATGTGTCCCCTCATCAGTACTTTTGCAGGGGTGTAAGGGGTGACTTTCTCGGAACACACTCGAATGATAACTTTTGACAGGTACACCCTGGGAACTGAATTTTTGTAGGCTAACGAGGGCCTGCGACTTGGGCTCACGGAATGTCTAATCCAGTGGTTCCCAAAGCGTGCGCTGGGCGCCCTGTAGCGTCGTGGCTGTTTTACAGGGACGCCGTGAAGATTTCAGCTTTCAGAATAAATTGCAACTGTGGAGAAGAAGAATGAATGAAGACGGTGGCAAAGATTGTTTCCCCTTGTTTCAGCAGTTTGATCTCCAATGAAGTTGATTTCTATAGCAACATAAAATATATTTATGAAGAGCACCTTTCACAGCTTATCAACTGGTTTGAGAAATACACTATGTGGAAGAAAGTCATTGAACACCTCGGTTTCAACTCTGAAAGAACTCCTCATGGAAAAGATAGTACAGACGGGTATATATACGGCAGCAGGAGGCTTCTCAGATCATTCGCTGATAAAATGACTGACAGGAAAGAGCTCAGCATGTTTGAAAGAGGGATCATAGTAGGCTGCTCCATAGGAGGCATGAGTATACGTAGCATAGCTGATGCCCAACAGGTCCCTAAATCAACTGTAGCCTTTGTCATCAAGAAGTGGAAGGAAAAGGGACACTGCAGCACAGCATCACGAAGTGGAAGACCTACGAAACTGGACGACCGGGACAGGAGAGTGCTGAAGAGGGAGATTCGGAAAAATAGGACCCGTCCGATGCAATCGATTGCAGAAGAGTTTCAAAGTGCTACCAATTTGACTGTTTCGACCAAGACACTTCGCAAGGAGGCCCATGCTCTCGGTTATCATGGTCGAGCCGCTGCCCACAACCCCCCTGATAACAGAAAACAATAAACGGCAGAGACTACGCTGGTGTAAAGAGCGGAGAAACTGAACGGTAGAGCAATGGCGGAAAGTCCTATGGAGCGATGAATCACGCTTCACACTGTTTCGATCAAATGGGAGAGTGTGGGTATGGCGATTATCCGGAGTACGTCTGTTACCCGAGTGTGTAGGGCCCACAGTGAAATATGGTGGTGGCGGCATCATGTTCTGGAGTTGTTTCAGCTGGCATGGCGTGGGTCCACTGGTACCGGTGTATGGCCACATAACGTCTGCGTCCTACCGAGATATTCTCGACAACTCCATGCTCCCCACGTTGTGGCGTTTCTATGGAAACGAAGACTGTGTGTTCCAGGACGATAATGCGACTTGTCATGTTTCCAGGGCTACTATAGAGTGGTATGCAGAAAATAATGTCACCCGACTGGATTGGCCTGCTCAGAGTCCTGACCTCAACTCTATCGAAGATCATGGGACGAACTGGAGCGCCGATTGAGGTCGCGATCGCCTCGCCCTTCTCCACTTCCAGAATATCCCACTCGGTGTACTACACAACCTTGTGCCAAGCTTACCACGACGAGTGGCTGCTGTTATCTCTGCCAAAGGCGGACCGACCTCCTATTGATGGCAAGACAAATGATGGTATCCGCTGACATGTGGTGTCCAATGACTTTCTTCCACATAGTGTACTTTGAAGAATATAATATTGACAAGTTCGTATGGATTCAAGACCTATTCATGGCCAGAGCTCCATCTGAATTTACTTCTGCAGAAGAAAAAATCTTATTGAACTGTCTTGTGATAATACGCTGAAGACCAAGGTTGGCAGCATGGAACTAACTCAGTTTTGGATATCAGTAAAAAATGAATATCCGCTGCTAAGCGGTAAAACTCTGCGAATGTTAATTTCATTTGAGATGTAATATTTGTGTGACTCTGGAATTTTGGCGGTTGCTGTGAAAAAGGGCAAGTATCGTGTCCAAATCAACGTGGAAAAGGGAAATAAGGGTGGCTGTGTCCTCTTTAATACCAAGATTTGAGGAGATATGCAGTGAACATCAGGCTCGCCTGTCCCACTAATTACAATTTTAATCAATCAATGATATGATTGTTCCAAACACAAGTTTATGAATTTGAAATGTATGTTAATTTTTTAACTTAAGGCAAGCAACCTAACCACGGTAACAGAGCGTTGCAAGTATTACATTCTGACTTGGAAGCCGTGGAAAAATCTTGAAACACCGAGGGCGCAGTGGAACGAAAAAGTTTGGGAACCCCTGGTCTAATCAATTGCTGGTGGCGTTATATGTTATACATTGTTCCTTCTTATTTCGGTTACATTTTACGTCGATTTCTACCTCAGACGTCGGATAAACCTTAGGACATTGGATGAACTATTGCAAGCATCCATCCACCGTCAGTCGTCACTAAATACAACTTCCACCGATGTCAGTTCCATATAATGGTATACTTTAGTATTATACGGACTACCTCATTTGTAGAATGCATTTGGCGACTTTATATTAATGCTAAGAGAACCAAACCTGGCCTGCCTAACCTAACTACTACAAAAGCATATATTGAACAAAATCATAAGTAATCGCTAAAATTCCGCAGCATGTTTTAACAGAAGTAAATAGAAATCGAACCAAATGAGGTAGTCCGTATAATACTAAATTACCCATATTTGCAGTCGGCCTCCGTAGCGGAGAGGTTAGCACATCACGCTACGACGCCAGGGGTCCCAGGTTCGAATCCCGGCCTGGGCATGGGTGTTTGTGAGAGTCCATTCATCAATTTCATCATATGTCACTCATCTGCATCTTCGTAGTTAGCCAAAAAATAAACTAAATCAATCAAATCAATCATATAATCTACACTTACAAAGAAAACACAGAATAGGGAAATAATACGAACATTGATCTCCAAATCCTTTCTTCATTTACACTACAGAAACAATACATTTGAATCAGCTTTCATCATGATCTGCAGCCCTGGCCCATATCCATGGTAACGGTTGAAGTTTTTGCTTGCGATGACGTGTAACCGGCCAAGTGAATGCATCACTTCAATGTAAAGTCACGTGAAATGACAGAACGACAGTGCTTCAGTATACAGATATTAAACGCCAGAACAAGAACAATGTCTAGATTAGGATGTGTACTATAGGCTGTGGAAAAGGAGATACGATAGCCACTAACGCCGTCAAACGGTTGGGCGGGAACTTTACGTCACATACCATGAAGAAGTACCAGGTGGGCTGAAAAATTCGTAGGCTGACTCATAGATGGCGTTACTAGAATTAAATCCATGTGACTTTTACTTAGTACTAACCTTCAAAAGATACGTGTATAAATTTCACAGCTGCCGGATAATTAGTTCGTGAGATATAGCATTGTGAGTGAAGCAGCTTTTGTTATTGTGAAAAAATGGATAAAAAAGAATTTCGTGTGTTAATAAAGCATTGCTGTTGAAGCCAAGGCTTGGCTTGATAAACATTATTCGGACTCTGCACCAGGAAAATCAACCGTTGAGAAGTGGTTTGCTAAATTTAAACGAGGCGAAATGAGCATCGAAGACGATGCACGCAGTGGACGCCCCAAAGAGGCTGTTACCGACGAAAACATCACAAAAGTCCACAAAATAATTTTAAATGATCGTAAAGTGAAGTTGATCGAGATAGCTGAGACTTTAAAAATATCAAAGGAACGTGTTGGACATATTGTGCATGAATATTTGAACATGCGAAAGCTGTGTGCAAAATGGGTGCCGCGCGTGCTCACAATCGATCAAAAGCAACAACGTTTTGATGATTCGGAGCAATGTTTAGCGATATTCAACCGTAATAAACACGAATTTTTCCGTCGATATATTACAATGGATGAAACATGGCTCCATAGCTACACTCCAGAGTCCAATCTACAGTCAGCCGAGTGGACTGCACGTGATGAACCGAATCCAAAGCGTGGAAAGACGCAACAGTCGGCTGGCAAGGTTATGGCATCAGTATTCTGGGATGCGCATGGTATTATATTCATCGATTACCTCAAAAAGGTCCAGACCATCAACAGGTATTATTACATAGCGTTGTTGGAGCGTTTAAAGGATGAAATCACGAAAAAAACGGCCCCATTTGAAGAAGAAAAAAGTGCTGTTTCATCAAGACAATGCACCGTGTCACAAATCAATGAAAACGATGGCAAAATTATATGAATTAGACTACGAATTGCTTCCCCATCCACCATATTCTCCAGATCTGGCCCCCAGTGACTTTTTCCTGTTTGCAGACCTTAAAAGAATGCTCGCTGGAAAGAAATTTAGCACTGATGAAGAGGTAATCGCCGAAACTGAGGCCTATTTTGAGGCTAAAGAGAAATCGTACTATAAAAATGGCGTCGAAAAATTGTATGACCGCTATAATCGTTGTATCGCCCTCGAAGGCAACTATATTGAATAATAAAATCGAATTTTGTCAAAAAAATATTTTTTACTATGTTAGCCTACGAACTTTTCAGCCCAACTGTTAATAGGATTTGAGCTGATTATGTCCTTTGCGATTAGTCCACTCAGAATTAGTTCACTTCATCAAATGATTTACTAAATCTCATCAAATTAAATTGTCGAGTTCATTATTTGTGTTCTTTTTGGTTTAGGTTCAACATCTTCTCCGAAGAGAAAATTATGCTAATTTCTTTGTTTTCCTTGTCCCTATACATCCAGGGTCAAGGAAGTCAGTAATAAGGTGTGTTATATACAGTGTACATCTAGAGATTGAATTGTATCTTCTCCAAATATGATGTATAAAGAAACAAACTGCCGGAGAACTAAGTGAGGTGAGTGTACATTTTTATATTACTATTATAGTGGAACCACAAGCAAAGAAACCTGCGCAGACTCGCGACTCCTGTGCACCGTACTCCAGTGTGAAGGGGAGGGGGAGAGTGGAGCATGCTCTCTTATAGCCCGAGTTGAACGGAAGAGGAGGAAGGTGCGCGGGAACTTTTCGACGAAGATTCTTTTTCTTGTGATTGGTCATTCATCTATTTTATCACTTCTTCATCATCTCAATTGACTTAAATGGCCGGAAAAGCAAAGCAAATTTATCAAATATAAATGCAAACACATACCGTTTAATAAATAACCTAAATAGAATGAAAAATTAGCAGATTGTATTTTCATTGCTTTATGTGAATATGTAGGGAAAAACGAGAGAGAATTGTACACCAATAGCAAAAGAAATGGTAGGCGAATTGCCCATTAACATTTTCCTCCAGTCTGTTTTCCCCAATCTGGTGATCACAAATTGAAATAAGCAGAGGACAACATCTGCTTTCCATTATTTAAAACAACACAGCATGTAGAACAAAAAATGAAAATAGCGATCGATAATTTGCCTACTATTATCTATCTCTTAAAGAATAAAAATACGAGGGGATATCAGAAAGTTTTAATTATCCCCCAGAATTTATTGAGTGATTTCGATGAAACTTTGCTTCTGTAGTCATTAGACCTTCTATGTGTTCTGTAGTGAAAATTATTAATGTGTGTTATTTCTGTTCTATATAGGTGGCGCTAGTTGTCAGTAAAGTGCAAAATGGAGAAGATCGAAGCTCGCAGCGTTATTAAGTTTCTGCATTTGAAGGGTCACAACGCCCGCCAAATTCATGAAGAAATGAAAGTTGTGTATGGTGGTGATTGCCCATCCTACGACACTATTGTGAGGTGGAAGAGACATTTCCAAACAGGTCACATGTCTGTTACAGATGAACCTAGATCTGGACGCCCAACATCCACGGATGATGCCGCCACAGTGAAGAAAATCGAGGATCTGATACTGGAAGATCGACGCATAACTAGCCAAAACATCATGCGACAAAGTGGATTCAGTTATGGTAGTGTTTGGAATATTATTCATAAGGAATTGCATATGTCTAAGGTGTCGGCCCGCTGGGTTCCACGTTTGCTCACTCCTCTTCAGAGACAAACACGGCGTGACATGTCGAGTCAGATGTTGAACATTTTGGAACAAAACGAGGAAGATTTTTTTCCCCGTATGATAACTATGGATGAATGTTGGATCTACCAATATGATCCTGAGACAAAAGAGATGAGCAAACAATGGAAGCACCCCTCGTCCCCTCCCCCAAAAAAGCAAAGGTGCAAAAGTCTGCTGGGAAGGTCATGCTTTCAGTGTTTTAGTATTGTCATGGGGTCATCCTCACAGACTACCTTCGGAAGGGAGAAACTATCACTGGGACATACTACTGCTCACTTCTGAGGAAGTTACGAGATGCTGTGAAGGAAAAACGTCGCGGCATGCTCTCCAAAGGGATCCGTCTCCTTGCGGACAATGCACCCGCTCATTCATCGCAAGCAGCGGTTCTTGAAGCTCACCGTTGTGGCTATGAATTATTACCGCACCCGCCCTATTCTCCCGATCTAGCACCAAGTGACTTTTTCCTTTTCCCACATATGAAGAATCCACTTCGGGGTCGCCATTTTGACAACACTAACGATGTCATATTGGAGGTGGAGCGCTGGTTTGCCATGCAATCTGCAGAGTTCTACAATGATGGTCTTCGACAGATCAAAAAACGCTGGGAGAAATGTGTAACTCTGCATGGTGACTATGTAGAAAAGTCACAATAAAAGGATATAAAACTCAACTTTCTGTCTCAATTATTTCATGGAGATAATTAAAACTTTTTGATACCCCCTCGTACATCTAAATTTAGAATCACAGTAAAGAGCTTGTTAATGTAACATTTGTTTTATAGAAGATTATTTGGGTCACATTTTCCATTAATGGACATTAACTTTAAAACTTTTTCTTATTATTACAAAATACATTACAATACTTCTTAACTTTCTTAAAGTATTATTGTTTTTACTAATTTAATAGATATAACTAGATTATAGGTTAATTTCCCTGTATTCAAAATTAGACATTAATGTTATTGACATATCCCATATCAAACTTCCAGTATATTTTGTGCTTATAAAATATCGACAAGAAAGTTGTCATATTAATCATTTTACACATTGGTAAATTTCTACTGCAGAAATTAAAGACTACACATCGAAAGGTGGAAAAAATATGTCCTTGCATGTTAACCTGAGACTGCAGTGGCGTGCCCAGGATTTTCGAATGGGAGGGGTTACTTACACTATTTTTGGTAGTCATCCCTCATTTTGCCATCTTTTCCTACATTTGACGTTCTTTTTTTTCAGGAATACTGGGCCAAAGGGGTAGTGTTATAACCCCCACCAACTCCCCCTTGGGCACGCCACTGCCTGAGAGAATGAAATATTACTTCATGGCTGAACTAAAATAAATAATAATAACAACTGGTGTGCGGTATCTCGAAAAGTCGGGACCGGGATCGGAAAGAAAAATTCCATCCCGATCCCGACTTCAGCAAATAACTTCCCTACTTTTCTGGATCCCGAGCAGTCGGGGAAATACCGAATGGTCATTTTAAAACGATATTAATTCTTGACGTTTTCTACATTGCAAGTGTCTGGAACTTATCGGAAATTGTTAGTTTGCAATCCAGAAATGCAAAGACAATCACTTAAGGTGAAAATGACGTGTAGAATTTGAGATATCCAGAACCTCTGGAAATTTCGGAAATTTCCCGTCCCGAAAATTGAGAAATTGCGAAAATTTCCCGTCCCGAATGTCGGGATTTAAAAAAATAACGTTCCGATCAATAATATTCTGTCCCGCATAACAATAAGGTCCCATCGATATTTATTAATGCTCATTTGTGTACTCGATTTCGTGTGTTCAGTTTCTGGCATGGTTTCCTATCTGCATAGTGCAACACTAACGCATAGATTTGGAATTCATTTCATGGATAAATTCACCTCTTACCGTTGTTTCGTCATCACGAGTAAACAACGGATTGGCCCAACCTATACTTCAAATAACCTTGATGATCTGTATAAACAACTAACATCTCCGAGCAATCCAAAAGAAACTTACAGGTTAGTCAATAACCAGCAGGTAAGATTACAGAATTAGCGTCATAACTTAAGAACAGTATTCTAAATTAGGTGCGAACCTGCGAACAGTGTGCGAACCTGCATACTCGACAACCCGTTGGACGAGAATGAGAGATAGAATCTTAGATGCAATCAAGGGGGGTGGCTCTTGTGGTTCAAGTTCCTCCAAGAGTCCAAAAGAAAGGTACAGTTTACTTCACGAAGCACGGAATCCTGAAGGAGAGGGAAATCTAAGCAGCCTAGTGTCGGGAGGAAGCTAGAGTTTTACATGATGGAAGTATGGAAGTTTTTTTTTTTTAACTACTGTAGGAACATTTTACTTAATGTAACTGCACAAAAGTTTGAAAAAGGACTGGACGTTACGAAAAATGTCCAACGTAGTTCTTATTAGTGTAAACTTTAAGTCGAATAACGAACTTACAAGAATGTTGAAATATATATTTTTATTGATATTTTAATCAGCTCTAATTTAAATAAATAATTGACTAAAAGATCTGCTTAGAACTGTAACCTAGAATTCGACAACTTTTATCAATTTTCGTGTGCATTTTGACAAAATTGAAAAGAAAATGTAATCTTAAAGGAAACTCTACCTCATGCAAAATTTTCGGAAACATATTTTTACATATTTGTGTGTGCATGTACAGTCATGGAAAAAAGTTCTTCCCCATAAGGCTTTAATAGGAGCAAGTAATGCAGGAGGGTAGGCAACACATATTGCACCCTTCGATGATCGGGTGATTTTGCCTGTCTTAACACCGAGAAATGTGTTCCACGCGAAGGTCAACATGACAGGAAAGCAAAGAGGGTCACGTGACTATTGGTTACGTGGAGTGTTGTTGTGCTTCTCCACGTCCCCAGTTCTTGATCCACATTGCAGAAAAAGTAGAGCTGCAAGCAATATATGAAAATAGGTTGTTTTCAACTACACGCTTAATTATAATTTTCCCAATTGTAAATCTATCAGACGTGTCTCCCGATTTAGTCGGGACAGTCTTTTACTTTGAATTCCTGTTTGTCATAGGCGTAACTTGACGGGAGCAGAAAGGGCATTTGTAACCCCCCCCCCCAAATCAGGTTTCTTAAAGCTGCTAAAACAGGAATTAAATACTATGATTTGACGCGTCCAAAAAAGTATTATATTGAAAGATTGTTCCCAAATACGTAGATAGCAATTTAATACTTTGAAAGTGTCTCAGATTTGTTTATTATGTCACATCTTAGTGTGGCACAGGTCTACTACAAAAGTGGAATTTCGTAACAGAAATATGAACCCACTCCTTTTATTTCGTAGCCGATTTCATCTTGAAACTGAAACTAAGAATATTAGTTAACAATGTCATTGGTAAACAATAAAAAAATGTGTTAGACCCAATTATTTAATACCTTATCATAATCTTTATCGCAATTTTAAATTTTGTTACCCAGCGTCGAATAGCATGGGTACCTGGGGGAAACCCTGGGGGGTAAAGGCGGTCTGGGGCGTGATGCTGATCACATCACCCCTACTCACGACCGGATCAAGAAAGTGTGGGGCGTTACCCCCACACCCCCTATATGCCTTCATGGCATGGTGCTGTGCACAGGGGAACACTTTACTTTTTTTTTTTAGTCCACTTTATGCAAAAAAAGGTAAAGTTCTCACCTGTGCTTAGCGCTACGCCATGAAGGCGTATAGGGGGTGTGGGGGTAACGCCCCACACTTTCTTGATTCGTTCGTGAGTGGGGGTGATGTGATCAGCATCACGCCCCTGACCGCCTTTACCCCCAGGCTTTCCCCCAGGTACCCATGTCATTCGACGCTGGGTGGGCGCCGGGGCCGCTTCCAACGTTAGAAAAGTTACCGGGCTTGAACCGTCTGGGGATTGAACCCGGGGCCTAAAGCATGGTAGTCAGACGCGTTACCGACTGAGTCACCGGCACAGATAGACTAATGTGAAGTGCATACAGTTTAAAGTGGGATCCGAACCACTATGTGCGATCACCTGGTATCGTACCCGAGACCCCTTGATTACAAGGCCTTACCACTACGCCATCAGTGAGGCGCACACAATCTTTCTATTTCGACCTTTTTAAACCTATATGTATCATATAAGAGGTTGTTTTACGTTGCTATGCCTCTATCGATTATATTTAGCCAGTATTCGAGCACATAGCATCAGGTTTCATAGAATATAAGCTTCTCTTCCATGTTTATGGTTTCCTGTCTGCAGTAGAAAAACTGGCAGGTTCCCATAGCTTTTCTTTCAATAGTCTTCCAATGGTTGCATATCATATCACTCAAATTTGATTCATTCGTTTCGAACACAATCCCCGATGGCGCAGTGGGATCGTGGGCGCCTTGTAATTAAGGGATCCCGGGTTTCGATACTCGGTGGAGGAACATAATGGTTCGGATCCCCCTTTAAACTGTAGGTCCATTCACGATTAGCCTAACAGGACATAAAGTGGACTTAAGACACCAAATCAAGCAACCAACCCAATCCCGTTATTGTCCAGATTATCGAATCCAGAGCCTTCGTCGCGAATAACATAAGCAGGAAGACAACGTGAAATAACCGAACAGAAACAGAACCTAAAACCTACATCGGATAGATTGGATTAAGTCGACGATACAGCACGGGTTCTGAAATGAAAAAGAATACGAAAGTTGAAGGACCTCTATACGCAACCACTTTTCCTCCACTCAATGGGGAAGATATCCTTCTAGCTGAGAAGTCTTTACGTAGGAGTGCCCTGAGGGAACTTCAAGGCCACGACGATAAAGTGTTCTAGTGCAATGACGAGACCAAAACATACGTCAGATAGCTGTGTTCCTCCATATTTCGTACGGCATTGAATACTGGAACACGTGACCTCGTCTTTGATAGAGCAGAAGCCTGCTTGCTTGCCACCAAACTTTAGTTCAGTGACCTTCGCCCGTAGTCAGCAAGAGGGAATGACTCACCATATACTTGTTGTCTGTGAGGCTACACAAGAATAGATATTTCGTTAGTGGCTGTAAGTATTGTTTCTTCTGCAGTTATATCAGTTAACATTTCAATAGTTTCCTAATGGTTACGTTAGTGATAAACATGTAAATTAGTTCTCGAGAGTGAACGTTTTATCTATTTGAACGGGGGATATTTATACAGCCTGCATGTATTATTTTTTCCTGAAACAAGAAGAAATTCGAAGACGCAAAAAGAGTTGTATAAGAGTAGTTAACAAAAGGAAAAAAGAAGAAGAAAACTAAAATGTAAATGCTGAAATAAATTATGGTAGAGATCGAGTGAATAACATTTTGTCAAGGGGCCTCCTCGATGGCGTAGTGATAACGTCGTCGCCTTGTAATCAGTGGATCCCGGGTTTGATACACGATGGATGCACATAGTGGTTAGTATCCCACTTTAAACTGAAGGTCGAGTCCAGATTAGCATATCTGTGCACCAAACCAAAACTAAGAAAGAAATTGTCACAGTGTAAGAAAATTTCATGTTCAACCAGATACGAAACAAAAGGGAATAATATATTGCAGGTTGGAGTTCACATCTGTAGCATCTAATCAGCACAATTATGAATCGCAACATATCGTATGAGATCCATTTTTATTATACATGTATGATAATATAAGAGAAGTAGAGGAAAGAGAAAACCAAGCGAAACACGGACGCCTTCTCCAGAATTTCAAATCTCGTTACATAAGGTTCTGGGTTGGAGTCCCGAACAGGCATGACTTTCTTGTTATTGCCCTTTTATCTGCTTCATTTCATCATAATTCATCGTTATGGTTTACCTGCAGGGGAAGAATTATGACAATAATTGCCAATACAAAGCCAATGACAAACAGAACAACTCGATTACGGAGATGCCAAGAAGAAACGAGACTTGACAGTTTCTCCGTCTCTCGGTTTGTCGAACTGAAAATTGCACATCCGTTCTCGGTCTCGATTAGTTAAATATAGAAATCGAAAATGTATGTGAATGAATATACATGTATTTTATATATTCCGGTTTTTTAGGAGATTTCGTGAGAGATGAAATAAGTACTCTTCCATCGTATTTATTTTTATAATTTTTATTCCCTGTTCGATGATCGCGACGATAAGGACGAGTGACCATTACATGAAATTGATGACGAAATAGTCAAACACTCCCGACAAGGACGGTACTCAAACCCGGGCCACCGAGCCTGCTTAATGTTGTTTCTGTCAGGTAATTCGTAATAACTGTCAATATCCCACATTCACTATCATTTTCTTCATAATTTATCTTATTGTTGTGATTAACCTGAATTCAAAGAATTAGTTGAGAGGCAAACATGCAAGATTGAATGTCTCTGATGTTACTTCGTGCCGAATAATATGACGTGGTATTATGGTATGAATTTATTAATCATATAATATGCCTATTCATTCCATTGATTGATCCCAATTGAGCACACAAAATATGCTATAATGTCCACTCCATGGAGGAGTGGTTAGCACAGCGCGCTACGATGCCATGGGTCCCTGGTTAGAATCTCGACTTGGGCGTGGGTGTCCTTGGTAAGTGTCCCTTCATCAATTTCATCATAGCATCACTCATCTTCATCGTCGCTATTTGCCAAAAGTGAAAGAATAGCAAATCTAAATAACAAACATCCAATCAAATCGAACATCTCTACCGATTTAATTCTATACGGTACCGAATTCCCACTTTATTACTGCATCTTAAGTCATTTTACAGCATCTCAATTGTTTTCCTATTCGAAAACATTTGGAATGTTGTTTTGTGCAGTTGATTGTGCATTGTTTCGTTGTTGGGATTGTTTAATTAACGTCGCATTAATTAGTTTTAGACCAATCGTGACGGGGGAAGCAAGAGCACAAAGAAAGCGAAAAAGACAAGGAAGAGACCACGGCTTTCATTAAAGATAGCATCCCGTGAATACAACTCAAGTGACTGTAGAATATTATGAATAAAATTTATTTCGCTTTTTCCTTTTATTTCTGTTTCAGTTATTTTACTTCGCTTTTCTTCTACCACTCGCGTTACTCGTGTCGGTGAGGAAGAATTATAAACTCGTGAAATGGACGATGGTACAAAAAAATATATGCCTCTCCCACGGTTCGAAACTGTCAGTACAAAATATTGTCTTATTTTTAAAATTTATGGGCAAATATGGTTTGTCACGTAGCAATTTTCGCTTATCTCTTTCTCAAGGGGTTCCATTGCCTCTCTGATTTCGTAGTGGTAACGTCTTCGCCATGTAATGAAAGGCTTCCGAATTCAATACCAAATAGAGAGGCATTTGGTTCGAATCCCATTTTAATCTGTAGGTCCAGTGCATGAACTGGACTTCAACAATTAACGTGTGGCATGTGGTCTGTGATGAGAACCATCATTTCAGCGAACCTTCTTGACAATGACTCTAATATCACTTGATAGAATAGTATTTCCTTACGAGTAGCTCTTGTCAAGAAACCAGTTCCTGAAATTTTCTTCTGGAGGCATCGTAGCACCCAGCTGTTTGTTGTGGCTGGGGCACGAGTCATGTGACTCATGCTATCAAAGCTCAATCCTTCCCGAGAACTCAGAATCACCAGGCAAACTTAAGCGAATATTTTGTTATTTGGGTTGCATAAACAACAGGCTTTGAGACGTTACGAAATTCTACGTCCCGTGGCCCAGGTATTTTTTTCTAAGACTGTACTTCAGCTCCTACCATACTTATACATCATTTAGCATAGTTTCAGAATGTAAGTCCAACTTTCTTTCCCGATTGGCAATTCAGGTATAGTTATTCTTTTCATTTGTGATGTGTTCGGAGCCAAATTATGTTTGAGGGGTCTCGGGTTCGATACCTGGTTGTTACGTTCCTACCACTGCGGGGTGTGAGTGACTCGACACTGTATCTTAACAGACACACGCAGTGATAAGATCTGAGTTAATGACCCACAGCTCCTGTAGTCAGCAACATGAGGACTCCATCAGTCCACACTAGAACCATCTCAAGCGCGCATAAGAAAAACTGGAACCAAGAAGATATGAGTTTTATCTAGTCTTTATTGATGTAAGTTCATACAGAAACTAGGAGCGCGAGACTAAGAAATCGGACCCTTTCGGATTTTGAACCACGATCACAAGTTCCGTTTCTTTGATATCAGACTGAGATCGTTCAAGCGTACTTTCCTCAGTTTTGCGGGGTGTGAGAGACTCAACACTATGCTTGGTAACAGACCCACGCAAGAGCGAATATCAAGAAACCACTAAATTTTACCATGAAATGTCTGCGTACTTATACCCAATTTCTGTATTCTAGAACCCCTGACTAGTAGGTTATAAAGACAAAATATTTTTTCATTTACATTATAATGTGTAATATTTACAAAAGTTGAGTTTGATAAATCATTCAAAAGGTTTGAATACATCTTTTACTGTTAACATTTATATTAAATAATTATACATTGATAAATCTAAGATTAAAAACTTCCGCCATTAATTTATTACATAAAGGTTAGTACATCAACATTGTCTGAATTTTGATAGGTGTTCCTTCGATTACATCATAATGGTTTATTTATCGGAACAATCAACTCTGCTCTTTTTCGTTATAACCTATCCGTTAATTTACAATCCTTAACTTTTTACCTCATACATTTTCTATTTCTTTCTTTATAAATGTTGAATAAATTTATCAAAATAAGCAAGGCGTAACATGGTGGAGGTACATAGTGGTTCGGATCCCACTTTAAACTGTAGGTGCAGTCCCGATTAGCCTTACTGTGCATAAAGTGGGCTTTAAACACCATCTCAATCAATCAATCAACAAAATTAAGTTTAGTTTAGGATTAAGTTAGAAGCAGATTAGATGTCGGATTTCAAGTCCCCCTCCCACAAAGTGGTTACAATCGATCATGCTGCAAGTATTTTGAACCTATGTAACTCTCGCCCAGAAAGTGTCTACGCCACTGCAATCTTGAAACATTTACTTCCTCCCTCACTTCACGCAGTAGTGACTCTTGATAGTTTAATAAAGTAACGATTTGGTATACCAAGACATATAGCTTACATTTTTTTACATTGATTTCCATGGTTTTACGTTACAGAGGTCGCCGGTCGGCAGATCGTCTAAATACCGTTCGGAAGATCCGGGTTCGATTCTCGGATCATCACAGATGGGGAATTTTCCCGAGAATGTCCCTGCAAAAGTTGTTCTGGAAATCATCTAGCCTCTAATCAGCATCCGCACAATGTAATCTACAATTCACGAGACGGCTTTCGATTCCTGGTCTACATAGTGCCTGTGTGGATCCGTACTTTCTCACCTTCTTATGTGGCTTCATGGCACGGGGCATGGGTAAGAGCCTCCTTTTAATTCAAAAATCTTCCCTGTGGTGGCCTTCCGAGAGAAGGACGCCATCTCCATATTTCTAATCGGGGCAACTTTACGGGGGGCTCCCTCGCGAGCAACGGAAGTTGACAATCCAATCCATCGGTACGTGCACCTGATCAATAAACCCGAAAGGCTTCCGCTCCTTCTCGCGAAGCACTTCTGACAGGCATCGACCAGGCATCAGCGCATCCCGAAGAAGATAGGCGGCGCCACTTTCCACAAGTGGTTCCAGTTGTTGGGTTGTTTCCAGGGTGTGAAAGCAGCTTCCCCGCTGGTCTTAATCCTGAGTTACGACTGTCCCGCTGAGAATACGTGAGCGGCAATCTCTCCAGAGAGGCCCCGGCCACTCAAAAGCAGGGGAGGGGGGGATTTGATAGACGAGGCGAGGCAGGGATAGGAGCACAGGTGCGAGAAACCGAGGACGGTGGCTTTTGCTGTGACAGGATACAAATACGATACTTACCTGTTTCCCCTCTTACCTTGGATTCTTCCGGAACCGGAAAACGCTTTTTATCCCGATTGAGCCTTTTTTTCGCTGCTGCAACATCCCAGCAGCAAAGTATTTTTCAATAACTCAAACTTTTGATGACTGCATCTCAAACAGATGATTATTTTCTGTTCCGTTTAAGGTTACTCCACTCTTGATACAAATTAAGCAGGCACTAGAAATTGTGGAGGTCGCGAGAGTGGGACAAGTCTTTCAGTCTGCTCCCCATGGAAATATCACATATCATAATCACTCGCACAATTAGAATGCCAGGTAAATAGTACTCCAGCCTGTTCCCGTGACGGAGTGATTAGCACATCGCGCTACGACGCCAGGGGTCCCGGGTTAGAACCCCGGCCTGGGCATGGATGTTTGTGAATGTCCATTCATCAATTTCATCATATCATCACTCATCCCCATCTTCGCAAATTAGTCAAAAGTGGCACAAAAAGCGAAGTAAAATAAATCAAATAGTACTACAGCAGACAAATCAAAGTAAAACAATGAGTTAGCTCGACAACTTCAGTATGAAATGCAGGAACCTATTCAGATCTTTTTCACATAGTCTTTCACTTAATACGAAGGAGAAAGTATTCGACCAATTTTTTCTAAATTCCAAAAATGAGATTTTTTAACGTGAGATCACACAAACCGTGAACTTCATGACTAAAATTTCACCCAAATTTCAATTATTTTTTTAAAACGAGGACAGTGCAACAGTTAATAACAAAAGTGAATAATTATACACACAAGGATATTAACTGTATAACAAATAACCCATGGCTCGACAGCTCTGGAAATGCCTTGGCCTATCTCCCGACTGCCAGTCTCCCACAATCTTACCTAGAGGTGATTTTCAACCGGTAATGGGGTGACGTGGGGTGAGCACTTTGAATCCCCAGCCGTTGTAGGAGATTTCTGAGACCGGGTTACGCTACTCACTCGTAGCTCCCCAATTTCCTCACGATGGTGGGTTGCCACCGGCCCTATGTGTAATTTAATCACATTCCCGGTCCCCGGGTGACATATCTTTCATTCCCCGGCACGGGGCCAGACGTCACAATAGGTAGGGGATACAGATCGTGTGATTGCAAACGATCCAGGTTTTTAGTTCGGGTACTGAGACGGTCATTGTTGTCGTACTAGTGCGAGGCGGAGATAAAATACCTTGAAATATTACACTTTTGTATTTATCTTAGTTGTGTCGACTCGAACAAAAACAAAACACAAATAGCATCATACCTGATACCTGAAAACATCAAATGATAACTCGGATGAACGGTAAAATATGAATATATTGTATCAAAGAAAATATTGGAATAACAAACATCTTACAGTTCCCCCTGATTCGGTCTCTCATTCTCTTACTCATTCTCACTCCTGGGGTTTCCGTCCCGCAGTCGGAGTCCAAAGCACAGCGCCTTAGACCACACAACCTTGAAGAAGGACATATTGACGGTATCCTATGTGAATATTGAAGTAAAAGCTTGGGGAATTGGATTATTATTATTATTTCTATATGTATCAACTGTTAGACGCATATGCTAGGAATGCATTTCAGAAGTTGCCCTGACGACTACTCAGGGCTTATGAAGAATGCTGTAATAATGATAATAATAATAATAGTTTATTTTAAGTGTTTAGCACAGTATGAAACCTAATACAGCACTTAGTCAAGTAAAAAAGTACAAAGTGACACAAATAAAATACATAAGCTGGAGAATAACATAGTGAGAGCAGCATATTTACACTTCAAGTTACAGTTTTCAACGAGATCTAATATATCTCTGATACTAATAATTGTTTATTTTTATATAATATTGTGCAATTAACTGTGTATTCTTCTAATAATAATAATAATAATCAAATTTATTTAAGTGATGATCACGATTAAACAACCATAATTCATTTGCATATTCAAGAATAGGACGAACTATCGTTTTAGACAGGAATATTAAGGTATCTTCTTTTTAAAAAACTTCCCATGAGAAAAATTATAACCAAGCATCCTCTTTGCTCTTTTGCAAATTTCTAAAATGTGCTCATCAAATATGAGAGAGTAGTCTATTAATATTCCTAAGTTTTTGTGATTGTCGCACACTTGGATTTTATTTTGATAAATATAATAGTTGGAGACTATATAATATACTTTCTTAGTACATCTTAAAACTTGACACTTTTTCAAGTTAATTTTCATTTCATTAATCTTGCACCAATATGTAATTCTATCGAGATCAGCCTGAAGTTCAGCGACATCATTATTTGTTAAAATAATCTTAAAAATTTTTATATCATCTGTATACAGTAAAATAAATATAGATAAATAAATAATGATAACAATAATAATGAAACGATAAATCAAGATAGTGTTAAAATGATATATAGAGACTTAAATAATGTCATGTTTATTTGCAATTATAGATTATATAAGTAGGTATCCTATGAGCAAAACTATTACCAATATGTAAGAAAAGGTTTTGAAAGTAACAAACGGTTTTTATCTATCCGACAAATGTCCTGATTCTTGGCTCAATTCATTGTCTCTTCTTTCATCTCCATTGTTACAAATCTGAAAATATAAGAAAGCGACATAAAATAACTAAATAGCCACCAAACCAAAAAAACTTTGTTTATTCCCTCATGACTATCCAGATCCCCCTCTAAATATTGATCTTGGCGCACATTTACAAATGTAGTCACTGCTTTTACTGGCAATGGCGAAAGAGATGCTTTTGGAAAAAAAGTGCTATTTGAAGCACTTTCATTGCTGAGAGAAACACCTGCCTACAATAACTCATCCCACTGCTTTCTCCAAAATTTCCTCCCAGAGGGTATAATGCTGTGCAGATTCATGAAGCATTACCGAAAAAAAGATGGAAAAATCAGGGACGCAAACTTCCCAAGAGCAATAAAACTTTACCAAGATTTCCTGAAAGCAGCTATTTTTTTAAACTTGCCCTGTTTCTCTTCGTTGAAATTACTGTTAACAAACGGTTGCGCGATGACGCCATTTCTACAACAAGAAAAGAGCAGAACCCCAGAGAAAAAAAACCGAGGCAATAAGCGCTGAAGCAAACACTCACCATTATTACAGCTAGTTATAATTATTAATGCAGCCGAGCAGCAAGGGACGATAACAATAAGAGGCGGGGAGGGTGGGTGCATCGTTATCCTTGGAGACGTTCTCCAAGTCAACAGAGGCTGAAGCAAGAAAATGGTCAACTTTTTAAAGTACAATTGGAAGCGTAATGGTAATTGCTTTACTGCTTCTGAAACTCATCCAAGTTAAACAGGGAACTTTCCTTTCCGCCAGCAACCGAGGGTGGCTGGCCAAGTTATTATAACGATGCTTTCAGAGCGGGACCAATTCTTCCTTTCCCCTCTACTCGGTCTTGCCTTGTGGCTCCGTTTCTTAATTCCTAGAGTCTGATGTGCTTGTGGTGGAGGGTGTGAAGGGGGAGAGAAATATTAAAAAATGGAACTGAGAACAACAATGGATAGTGTCATCAAGTTTACAACCCTATTTAGACCCATACTGTACTCTATCCCGGCTATCCTATCTCTGGGACAATGCCCCTCATAGCGGCTGGGAAGGAGTGGTGGGGGCGGGGGTAAGTGGGCAGAGCGAAGCAGTACACACTGCTCGAAAACTAGTAACTGCAGTCTCTTTTCCCCCTCCACGCAATCCCATTCCTTCTCAAGTATTCATTGGTGGTCCCCTCTCGCGTCACTATTTGAGCAGAGACTTGATTTCGTTTGCTTGCTCCAGAGATGCCCGGGACAGAGTATAGCGTTAAGGTATCGTGAACAGATGATTTCTCAACCCCCTCTGTGGCAGAATATGTTGAGGAATCGACTAACAATTTCTTTACTGGAGGCTCAGGATTTGGGTTCAAACCTGGGCATGGATGTTTCTTTGAGAGTATCTTCATTCCTTCCATTTAATCATCATTCATTGTCGAGATCAGCCTAAATAAGCAGATGAGCGACATGAAAATAAGAAAATACAAGTTTTTTCTGTGAACAGTATAAAGAGCGTTTGGAGTCCTTCATAATAAGTTATAGTTGGCAAAAAATGTAAAAGTCATGATTTCTGGAAGTGCCTAGACTCTGTACAAACGGTGTGGACTATTATGAGCAGCGGTGGTCTGGTCGGTAAGGCGTCTGACTACCACACGGGAGACCCGGATTCGATTCCCGGGGTGGGCGATCTAAGGTAGAAATTTTTTCGGCCTTGTCCTCGCATGCAGCGGCTCCGGGGCTCACCCAGCCTCAAATCAATGGTACCTGTGGGCTACCCTGTGGAGGGGTAAATGCGACCGGAGCGTGATGCTGATCACATCATCTCCAAAATTGTTGAGATCGAGAATGGGGTGCGCCCTACGCTCCACATCCCATAAATGTGCCTTTATGGAAGGGTGCTCTATCCAAGAACTTTTACTTTATGTGGATATGAATTTTCATATTCATTCACGATTGTGCTAATCGAAATATTAAAGCATATTTTCCCTTTAGTTCTGAAGAAAGTTCAGATAATTGAAATAACGCCATTCAAACAGGAAACTTTGTCATAACAATGTGTAAAGTAATTTAGTATATTGTAGTTTTCTCACTAAAGTGAGTCGTGGTAACGTTGTTATCTTGTAAATCAAGAGGCCCCAAGGTCGATGCCTGGTGAAGGCACAATGCACGCAGGTTCGGACCCCACATAAAACTGTAAATCTCACGATTAGCCTATATTAGGCCTATTTTAACTGACCTTAAAAACAACTTTACCAAACTTTTTGGCAAGGGGCTCACGGTTCAGTTGTGGTAGATATTGTCTTTGTATTGTAATATACAGTATGTACTTATTTTAGGCCAGATTGATGGCTGAGCGCGTTATGTGGTCGACGTACAATCTCGCCACCAAAGTTCGAGGGTTCTATTCTCTGCATGGACATGTGTGTTTATTCTGACTATCCCTTCATCAATTTGATCTAATGTTTATTATAATTATATTATAATCACTCATCCTCATCGTCGCGATTATCCGAAAGCAACGCAACATAACAGAAATACAAATACAATGCTTTTCTGTTTCTTTAGGCTGATGGATGAGGATGAATGATGATGTCATGAGAGAATCAGGAATCGAAGCGAGACCGTAGGTGGCTAGATCAGCTCACTACACCGAGGTGGATATATTCAGTAGGGGGAACATGTGAGTTACATGTGATTTCATTTTAAATTGTGGGTGCGCCCCCGATGGCCTTTCTTCACAAGTAAACTGTATGTTCCAGCTTGGCACTGAAGTTCCCGGGTTCGGGTCCCGGCCAGGGCCCCTTCATCAATTTCATCTAAACGTCACTCATCCTCGTCTTCGGGATTAGTCAAGAGTGGCGTAAAAGTATAGCACAATAACAATAATAGTGAAGTAAACTACGTACGTTTTGGGCAAGATAACGAAGTGAAGGAATGAGAACGTTTTCATAGGTCAAAGTGACAGAGTTGGAAACACTGCGACTTGAGCAAAGTGTTTATACAACGAAGCGAGAGAAGCGCAAAGAGCACCATTTCATTGTCCCCGTATCTCGTTGTTTATGGCAAAGAAATAAAGCTCCAACTCTCCCAGAACTCGAGCACTAAGGGAGGCTGTAAACATCTTGATTCCGAGCCATTGTCGATGCCAGCACCACCTCTCCCTCTTTTCGGTTTTACAATAACGAAAATAATTTTGCTTCTTCTGCAGCCCATCCAGGGTCGTTTCACTTTATCTATGAAGAAGTAATCAAAGGGTTGTTATAGCCCCAAGGATATCTGTCTCCACGCTACATTTAACAGAAAATGTGACAGTCTGTTGTTAAAAGCGTGTCTGGAATCTCTCAACAGAGAGCGCCACTTGGACATTTCCCTTGATGAAGTTCTTGGTTCAACTCTTAAAGTGATGTTTCATGTTCTATGTCTCTCCTCTCGCTGCCCAGCAACTTTATCTCAATTGGAGCTGGGGAAAAGATATTAGTACACTCAACACCAGGGCCGTGTTTTACTTTTCAAAGTTTCTCCTTTTGTTTACAGTTGAGAAGTAAAAAAAGCTTCTAACTGCACATGCGTGGGTTTGTGCGTAGATTTATGCACCAATATGCTAATTGGGACTGAATCTACATTTTAAAATGAGATCGAAAGTACTAAGATATATCCCTCACCGAAAATCGAGCCAGAAAGCAGTAACATGCGCAGAATTTTTGTCCCTTGTTAAAATTCCGGAAAGGGAGAGGAGAGAAGAAATTACAGCAGTGGTTCTCAAGCTGTGGTACGCGTTCCCTCAGGGGAACGTGAATAACTTGAAGGGGATACGCAATAAGCTCGGAGAGTGGGTTTTCATTCATGGTGTACCTGGAAAACAAGTTCCGAAATAGACTAAATTTGGAGCCGAATCTGCGCTCGAAAGTTTCAGGTGCACAACCAGACATCAAGAAACTGTATCAAACTATGCAGGTACATCCTTCTCACTAGAAACTCTGAGGATTTACAATGAAAACTCCAAAATTGTTCTTGACAGTTTGTTTACGGTTTCTTACTTCTTCCAATAACTCTGGAAAAAGATTTGAAAATTAAAGTTTTTTTTTACATAGGGGAGAGTTGCCTAAATTGGACCGTTGCCTAAGTTGGAATGTTTCCTAAGTAGGACCGCCTTTGTTTTTGCCTATAGGCGAGTATTTGAAACAGGTGAGTTGACACTATTGGTTGGCGTCAGTGTCTACAGACGTTCGACGAAGTAGGAGTGCTGTTATTTTGTTTTCTTTGTTCGTGTTGCAATTATTGTGCTTCGGATCTTAAGCTCTTGTGTAGACTAGGGGTAAGTAATCAAATGTCATATAGTATATTATAAAAGTGCCATTCATTAACCACTAACTACATGTGGTAAAACTGTGGTTTAGTTGCGTATGTTCGTGTAGCGTAATATTTTTATTAACGGGGTAAAATTGCCTTAGTTGGACCACCACGTGTTTCCCAAATTGGACCGGGAAAAGTATGGTCTGTGGGCAGAAATGGAATTGTAAATGGCTATAGCAGCATACAATAATGAGGACTATGGCTTGAAAGAGTGTAGTAGAAGGTATGTTTTTTTTTTTTTTTTTTACAGCTGACCGAATATTCAAGGTGGATGAGTCAGGTTTCACCACAGTCCAGAAACGTTCATAAAAAAATGTAGCAATGAAACGAAAATCACAGGTAGGTGCTGTTACAAGCGGCGAACGTGGAGTAAATACCACAATGGTGTGTGCAGTGAGTGCTGCAGGTGTCTAGATATCGTAGCCATACATACGTACATGCCTTTTGTAAGCGGTCCAACCTATGCAACCTGTGGTCCAAGTTAAGAAACCAGTTGCCTATAATGGACTGTATCTGTGTGTATAATAACTTCCTCTAGTTGACCGAGCGGAAAATAGGGCTTTGCGTTTCCTGCTGTGTGGAAAAGTAGAGTCACTACACTAGTAATTGTCTCGTGTGATTGTGGCAGTGAAACCCCCGACTCAGAAGCAACAAGCACCTACAAGCTTCATTGGTAAGTGTCAATAGCTTTCTGCAAACACGTGACTTACTTGACTTGACTTAATTCCTGTTGTTCCCTGTGGAACATAGGGCATCAACAAAGCATCTACACTTGGTCCTACTGACGTCAATTATTTTCACTGCATTCCAGCTCTTTCCTTCCTCCAAGGCCTCAGCGTGAACAGATCTTCGCCACGTCTGTTTAGGCCTCCCACTTTCCCTTCTTCCCTGGGGGTTCCAGTCTACTGCCTCTCTCTCGAAAGCCTCATTTTCCTTCCTCAACGTATGCCCTATCCAATTCCATTTTCGCCGCTTTATTTGTATGGACACGTCGGTTTCTCCAGATTTTCTCCAAAGTTCTTGGTTTTGAATCACTTCTGGCTAAAAGATATTCAAATTTTTCCTCAAGCAGCGATTGATGAAGGTCTGCATTTTAGAGGTAAACGTTTTTGTTACCTTCCATGTCTCTTTGCAAACACATGTTTTACTTAATAATGGAACATTTTGTTAATTTACATCACGGGATGCAGATTTTGTATATACTGTAATATCAATGTCTTCCACACATTCCACCCTTCGTACCCCTTTGGCATGGGCATTCCCAGACTATTAACAGGTTGATAATCTACAGGTTAGTCATATCAACTGGTCCTTGTGACACACTAAACTGTTGACAAAATAAAATATGAAGGAACTCAAAATACTAAAGAAAAGTAACATGCAACTGTAATGTTCATGGCATTACACTACGGAAATAGAAATCGTAGGTTTGAATCCTGCGTAAGGCATGCACGTTTCATTGTATTTGTCGCTTTATAAACAAGTGTTCCCTTGTTCGATACCCGATGGAGGCACATAGTGGTTCGGATCCTACTTAAACTGTAGGTCCAGTTCCGATTAGCACATCTGTGCATTTGTTTATCCCATATCATCGTGACTAATCCCGAGAGGTGCGAAAGCGACGCAAAGTAACAACAAGTACAAACAAATTACGTCATCTGGAATAGGTGCCACGACCGACCAACCGTCGCTCCTCTACCTTGAAGCCAACAATCTTCGCATCCATTGGGGCACGTTACAATCTGAGTAGTATAAAATTGTGACTCCGAGGCCAACTCTGATTTCTTGACCAAACGACTACAAAAAGTTGAAAAACTCACTTTCTCTCCCCGTTCCGTGCCTCATTTATTACGCTGACGACGTTTCACGGGCGCAAAAAGGCAGTGATGAGTGAAAGATGAGCTCTCATCCCCTCATCCTCTCATCTTTCTCATTCTCTTTTTATTCTCTCATCTTCCTCTCATCCTCCTCTCATCCTCCCATCTTTCTCTTATCCTCTCATTTTTTTATTTTCTTATTTTCTTATTTTTTGAAAGATGAGTGCATCTTATCGTAATTTTCCAAGTCTGGGACCAAATGTTTATATATCATGACCTACGTAAACCTCTTTTCTCATTCTCTCATTCTCTCATTCTCTTATTTTTTGAAGGGTGAGTGCACTTTATCGTAATTTTCCAAGTTTGGGACCAAATGTTTATATATCGTGATCTTCGTAAACCTCTCTTCTCATCCTCTTATTCTCTCATTCTCTCATTCTCTCTACCTTTAGAATATTGTCGTCAACATTAGAGATGAAGTTGGAGTGCTGGAATCAACGGGGCCAAATGTTTATATATAGTGACCTTCGTAAACCTCTCTCTCGGGGGAACGATGTGGCATATACACACGCGCGCGCTCTCATCTTCTCATCCTCTTATTCTCTCATTCTCTTATTTTTGAAAGATGAGTGTATTTTATCGTAATTTTCCAAGTCCGGGACCAAATGTTTATATATTGCGACCTACGTAAACCTCTCCTCTCATCTTCTCATCTTCTCATTTTTGAAAAATGAGTGCACCTTATCGTAATTTTCCAAGTCCGGAGCCAAATGTTTATATATATCGTGACCTTCGTAAACCTCTCCTCTCACCCTCTTATTTTTTGAAAGATGAGTGTACCTTATCGTAATTTTCTAAGTCCGGAGCCAAATGTTTATATATATCGTGACCTTCGTAAACCTCTCTCTCGGGGAGGGAACGATGTGCCACACACATACGTGCGCGCGCTTATGTATTGTAACACAAACAAACAAACAAATAATAATTGTTGTTTTTTAGGATGCCTGGCCCCTATAACCTCGCCAGGGTGCGTGGTGCCCAACCAAAAATGTAAAAGTTTTCTAATGGCTGCGGTTATAGATTACCGCACCTCTGTAGAGTTTCACGTGTTTTTTTTTCCCCCAAACTTCCATGAAACCCTACAGAGGACCTCCGTAATGCATGCAACGTGTACTAACGACTCTAGTGTTATTTGATGTTGTGATATTTTTTGGATATAGAGTTTTATTATGAGATAGATAAAAATGATTATGTTTATTATAATATTTTCTTGATGAAGATGGAGAATGTATGTGTGTGTGTTACAAATAAAGTTGCATGCTTATTTTCTAGTGTGTGTGTATATGTTTTTGATGTTTCGACAGCATCTGAAACGATAAAAAAGAAATTTTATTGTTAATTTTCACGTGTAAAAACAACAACAAATTTTTTTGTGCAAATTTTCTGATTGTCTCGTGCTATAGTGCAAAAAGATATTGTAGCTGATAGCTAATGAAATTGAGATTTGTAACTGATCTGAACTAGTGAAATTCGTATTGTGCCATTGTAACTGATTGTGCTAGTGCAGAAAATTTCTTATTATGCAAGAAAAGATGTTAAAAACTTGTTAAAACTGCTCTGTGACCCTCTCGTTCTTCACGTCGTAGGCGAAGGACTTCTCTGCAATCAGGATGACACTGCATAGGGTATCCTCGGGCAAGGCATCGTGGAACTCGCAGACGACCTTGATGTTGGTTCGATCGTTGACCACAACCTTCTTCCTCTTAGATGTGTTGATGACGGTCATGGGTCTCCGTGCTTTGAACTCGCTGGGCGTGTAGTACATGTCCACGCTTCCCTCGGTCACGCGTTTGTAAGCTGTGTAAGCTTCGTAAAGTTTAAGGTAATCGTCTTTGGTCACGTCAAGGTTGTAATTCTCGCGCGGGAACACTTCGTTGCGTCCATTTTTGAGATAAACGTTCTTGATCTTGCAGTCGTCGAACTTGCTGGAATCTTTTTCCTGATTTTTGTCCCTCCCGGTCTGAAAGAGCACTACGACGAAATCTGGCATGTCGAACTGTATGTTGTTGAACTGCGTCGTCACGTCGAATTCCATGTGACTTCCGGACGCCATCTTTTGCACGCACTGGTAACCGTGAAAGTGAATCGGCACCTGGGGACTTTTCAAGATCTCCGCTTTGTACTTGAGGGCGTAGTTTGTTTCGTATTCCACCACCGGCATTCTCAATCCCATGCTCCGGATGACGCATTTCGCTGCTTCGGGTAGAGTGTTGGCTATCGGCGTGGTGCCGTCCGGGCCCAAAGTAGCGTATCGCATTAGTGCGTTGTTATCGTTGGCCGCTCTTCGAAACGTTACTCTCAGTCCTCCCTTCCACATGATCTCCTTGTAGTCCGAGAAGAAACCAGGCAGCAGACGCATGGGAAAGAGCACTGTGTGACATCTCGTCGATATTTTGGTCCCGGCTTCGAATCCTCCCGCCTGATAGTATGCTGCATCCGTTTTGGATAATTTCAAAGTTCCCACTGCCGTCGACGTGATGCCTGGATAATCTATTCTGTCGATGACGGTGTTGTGTTTCCTCACCTCCACCTGCGAGAATAGGTGAGGCACGAAGTTGTCTACGAGTATCAAGTTTGCTGCTGCAGGAAACGCGTCTCCGCTTTCTTTCTTCACCACGTCGAATTGAAGGTAGAGGTCCGCTCTGTGAGGATGAATGAACCCGTCGCCTACGTCAACGTCGTATTCGACCTCCCTGTTCGCCTCGTTCAGATTGGCGAACGTGCGACGGTTGGGAGGGAAAGATTGCAATTCGTAACTTTCGATTTGCTCCATTTTACATGTATGGTTATTTATTATACGTTGATCTCCACGATGGCAGTAGTTGTTGCACCTGCGAAATCCACCACGTCTCCTTTCTCGTTCGTCACCACCAACTCTATGTCGTCTATGCGGTTGCGACATACTGGAAAATAGATCGGCGAAGAGGGCGTGTAGATGATCGGTTCCATGAATTCGGAACTTGGTTTGAAAGTGGCTATGATTCCCG
The DNA here is from genome assembly GCF_977018435.1 of Lepisma saccharinum. NCBI lineage: Eukaryota > Metazoa > Arthropoda > Insecta > Zygentoma > Lepismatidae > Lepisma > Lepisma saccharinum. The sequence goes on from NC_139231.1 coordinate 98,363,401, forward strand.
TCTGCTTGTGACTTCCTAACAATCCGTCCGAGGATTTCGTGATCATACCTTCTGCCACGTTGCAGTGTACGTTCAGAGTCTCTATGGCCAAAAATTTAGGAATGTTTGTTGCTACGTGCTTGATGCCAGCTTCGAGTTTTGTGTTGTTCTCGAAACCTAAAAGTTCTCCTATGGTGCCCAGGTCCACGGTCTCCGTCGCCGACAGGATTTCCACTCTGTGCGTCACCGAATTTTGAGAAAGGTACGTGCCTTTGGGTAACTGAGCTTGCAAAGTGGAAAGATTGTATTGTCCTGGCGTGACGAGGATGTGTTCGCTTCCGACGCTAATTTTGTTGTTGTGCTGCGTGACGTTAGGTATGAGGTACATGCTGTAGAATGCACGCAGAGCCACGGATTTAGGATAGACGATGTCGTCGTGCAGCGTGAGTTTCAAGATTGAAGATTCGCTCGTGAGATGGAACACGCCCATCCTAGTGATGCTGTTTCAGGTTCCACAGTACTTTCTGGAAATCTTCGATCGTAGGGTTATTTATTTTAGAGAGAAACGCGAGCACGGAGAGGCAGAGATGACCGCAGTTCACGTCTCCGATATCTTGAATGCGTTCGTCGTTGTAGTATATAGAGGTTTTGCTCGTTTTCAGATAATGAATTAAATTTGTAGGTGGAACACCTCCGAAAGAATCGAAAACGAATGCTTTATCATCATTTTTGTGGTAACATATCCAATGCGTGCCTGGATTTTCTTGACCGTCCAAGTTGACTACTCCACATTCTCTTCTTTTCACGCTTGAAGGTAACGAGTCGGACATGAAAACTCCTCTGAAGTGTTTGATTTGTAACGGTTCGATCAGAGATTCAATGTCTCGGTTGGTGAGTGCTTCTGTTTCTTTTTTTTATATTTCTTCAAAGCATCGAGGTTGCTTTTTTGTTTTTTGGTTATACCTTTCCCCTTCTTCTCCATGGCCAGGTTGTGACGTTTCTGTTCTTCCAATTCCGCCTTGTTCTTCTTCGAGTCGATGACGGTTTTCGCAATGGCGGCACTTCCGCCGGCCAAACTTCCAACGGCCCCCAATGCTGCCAGGATGGCCGGGATGCTGAATATGAAACCTCCGATCTTTTGTTGTTTCCGCGAACGCTGCAACCTTTTCAATTGAGGTGTGCTGAGCAGCAATTTCATTCCATGTCCTTTCGACAAGCAAGAACGTTTCTTCTCGCGTTGTTTCTTGGTGAGTAACCCATCGAGGGTACCTAGATTTTTTAGATTCGAATATGGTATCTGGTACACGACACCCTTGGGCTTCATGTTGATGCTCTATGTGTTATTTTCACGGTATGTTATTTATATATATTCTGAGATTTTTTCTTGTGTAGTTTTTTTACGGTATGTTATTTATATATAAATATTCTAAGATTTTTTTTCACGGCCCCGCAGTCGCTACACAAATTCTATTACGTGCTTTGTTTTCTTGCCAAAAAGTTCCTTTGTCCCCTTGTACACGATTCGAGTTTTGTTCTCGATTAAAATAGATAGCTTCTCGTCCGATAACATATTAACATATCGATCTGGTAAAAATAAACTGTATTGTGCGTTGAGCAACAGGCGTACCTTGGGGCCATACTGGGTAGAAACGATTGAACCGGAAGTTATCGTGTAAGATTTGTCGACTTCCAATTCCCGAATTTTTACATACTCGACTGACAAATTTAGCATTTGTTTTAATGCTTGGAGATCACTCATTTTTTCAGTTGTCATATCGAAGAAGAGAAAAATTTCAGTGTGTGTGTTAGAGAAATTTAATTGTTTTTCACGATGTGTGTTATTTATATATACCGAAGATTATTTTTTTCACGATGTGTGTTATTTATATATCAAGTTTTTTTGACACGTATATATATTATTATTTTTTTAACAGAGGAAGAAAGTTCGTGCTTCGGAAAACGCGAGGATGTGCGTAGTGATATCTTCCGTCTCCTGCATAGACTTGTACCAATCATCAGTATACCGTCTTCTTCCCTGCCTTGCCTCGTACAGTTCGTCCGACCTATCGTTCAATTTCTCCCCCGCGGCCGAAAGCAGAATGTTGAGATCACCACACCTCAGGCCGCTGATCTCCCGAAGATGGTTCTCAAGAACCATTTCACAAGGGATGCGAAATTCCGGCGTTGTTCTTGCTATGATTAGAAGTTTATTAACATCTCCGTTTACTATCTTTTTGAATATTTTAGATAGTAGCTCGGGTGGCAAATCAGTTATACGAGACATGTTTATTTTTTACGGTATGTTATTTATATACCCCACCCCAATTTTTGTTTCGTGTTCATGGCGATGGTGGTACCCAGTGCGGCGAGCCGTTCACCCAGCGATGCGTCTCTGCTGACGAATCTTTCGAAAGCTGCGTGCTCTAACTTTCTGTCTGCTTCGTGACGTGCATCCAGATCCGTCTGCGTGGTGTTGTAGGCGATGTCGTGATCTTTGCATGCCGCGTCCAACGGATTCACACCCTTGTCTCCTCTCTCCAATCTTTTCTCGAGTTTGGTACCCGGTCCGCAGTACTGGTAGCCAGGTAAATGCATCTCGAAAGGTAACTTGTTGATGATGTCGTTCACAAGTCCCTTTCCTTCGGCCACGTTCCAAAATTTAGGAGGCAGCGTGTTGATGATTTTGATCAGGTAACCTATGCTATTGTCATCGTTCACGATGAAGTTGGAAAGTTTCGTGCTGATCATGTCCACGATGCCAACCTTCTCGTTGTAGAAATTACGGTTGCCTGCATTCTCTTCGCCGGCTATCACCAACAATCGGTCCACGAGTTTCCTAACGTCGTCCACCCAAACGAATTCTTTGGGTAACGTGTTGTAGCGTTTGACGCCGCTGCCTGTTTTGACCTGGTTCCAAATCGGTTTGATGAGATTCCTGTACTTCTCGCCGCTGCTCGATTTCACCCTATTCTGCGAGGCGTCGTTGTTCTGGTACAAGGCATCCGTCATGATCAGAATTTCCTTGTAACTTTGGTAATCTTCGTCGGTGTAATCTTTCGGCTGCTTTTTGGCGACGAGTTCCCACAGTCCCACCGTACCCGGATACCTGTTCCAACTATCCTTGTCGCCTAAATTGACTTTAATGTCGTTGCCCTCGAAGGTCACCTTCGATTTCCCAATCTTCCACACCACACCGCCGCCTTCGTTGGTTTCCATGCTGGGATACAATCCGAACACTTCATCCTTGTCGAACTTCCCCGTGCTCAGGTAGTCTCGTGCCAAAGGTCCCAACTCGATTTTATCCGAAGACGACGTGCTACCAATGGCTCGACGTCGTACCGGTGCATCCTTCAGTTCGAACGGTGTCGAAGGAATACTCGAAATGGGCGTGGGTACAGCATAACTTTTAGCTGCGAGCGGTACGAGTTCATTAATCAAATTTTTATTTTGTTCCGTGACACTTTTAATTTCTTTACCTAGACCGCTGATGGCATCGATCACAGGTTGATCCTGACGTTTCTTCTCTTCGTAGAATCCGCGATTCTCGGATTTCCAACCTTTGAAGCGTTTCGCGAGGTAATCGCGAAGCTTGAGATTTTCGTCTTCAATTTTTCGTTTCCTCATGACGTTATTTATATACGTCGTTTCTCACAACGTTGCAACGTTTAGAAAGTCGTTGATTTTGTTTCTGTATTTTCCGTCGTTGGGTTTCCTCGTCATGTCGATCGTCACGAATCCGAAATCGTCACCGTTCCAGCAAGAAGAGCAGCCTTCCGAAAATTGATTGTAGTTCATGTCCCCGCCTACGTAGTCATCGTACGCGTGCTTGAGGTTGGTGTGATCTTGACGAAACAAACATATGAAATTAGCATTGTCGCGTACTAACTGTTTTGGAATTTTGGAAAACGTTTGAGCTAGGTAGAAGCAATCCATTCCTTTGTGACGACCTTGCGTGAAAAAGTTGCGAATTTCATTTTGATTTTCCAGGATGGCGTCGTCGAACACAACGACTGAATTTTCACGACAATCGTCAAGTGGTTTTATTTCCGAGGCGAACGTTGCAATGTCCAGACCATCGTACAGTTTCATCAGTTGCTGGTATTTGGATTGCTCCAAACTTTTCGAGAACACGTACAGGTGCCTGTTCTTCCAATCTAACCAATTCGGTGCGAGGAGAAAATTGTCCACGAGCAGTGTCGTTTTCCCACACCCTGAAGGACCTACGATCAGACAGCGGATGCTGTCGGGAAGCAATTCGCCGTTCTTTTTTTTTCTCGTTTGACTTTCCGAATTAGGTAAACGTTTCACAACATTCCACGTACTCATAGAATCACTTCGTTTGAATCGATCCAACTTGTTTCCGGAAGTCCCAGCCATTTCACCAAAAATTTGTTGCCTCTCTTGCGCAAAACTTTTTCAATAAGGTACGTGTCGGGGTATTTAGTTTTAGAGAGTTCCTCTTCATAGAAGCGCCCCAATAAAATTTCACCGCCACTGTCCTTTATTATATACGTGTGACGGTTCCCGGGTAGAACTCGAACCACGGTAAAAAGTTCGGTGCTCCAGTTTCGTGTGAAACCCCTGTCGAACGTTCGCTTCAATTTACTAACCCTCACCTGTTCTCCAATTTTGTATTTAGCCTTTTTTGTCGTGGGCGTGTACTTTGGACAGTAAACGCTAGAAATTAAACGTTGCTCGTCAGACTTGGTAACGTCAGCTGGCTTCATGCCTATCGTTGCGTGCCGTGTGTGATTATAGTCGTTAACAAGTTCCGGAAGAATAGTGACCCACTTGTAACTTCCCTGAAGCGTGAAGCGTGACCACATGCGCGATTTCAGAGTGCGATTGAATCTTTCCACGATGCTGGCCTTGACGTCACTGAAGGTCGAGTAATGTTGAACGTTGTGTTTCTGAATAAACTTTTGGAATACGGCATTGTAAAATTCCTTCCCTTTGTCCGTGTGCAGAAACCGTGGTTGTCTGCCGCCGCTTTCGCGAAAAATTGTCTTGAATGCTTCCGTGACGCATGTTCCCGTTTTCGCCTTCAAAGGTAGAGCCCATGCGAATTTCGAAAACGTGTCTATGACGGTGAGGAGGTACTTGTTGCCCTTGTTCAATTTATGTACGTTTTTTAACTTGCCGCTACTCATCTCCACGAGGTCACTTTCCCAGAGGTCGTCGATTCCCTTGGTTACCACAGCCAAACGTTTGTAGTTGCGGCGTGCAGGTTTATGCAATTCTTGGACGATAGCTTGCCTAGACATTTTTATTATTTTTAGAGATTACGTTTGAAGAGAAGCACAAGCGTGATGGGATTCAAAGAGGGTGGTACTTCGCTCGTGTTTTGAACGATCAGCTTATCGCCGGCACTCACGTCGAAAACGGTGAGATCTTCGTCTTCGTGTATTTCATATATGTTGCGCGTTTCGTTCCAACGTGCCAGAGGAATATTTCCTGCTTTCTGGACACCACGATTCGATATCAAAGTCATGGTGGGAACGCTAGCTTTTCTGCCGTGAGACCAGTACGAAAATTCGTTTATCTGAATCGTACCATCGAGGAGAAACTTGTAGTACGGATGATAAGGATGCAACATGTACAGTTTGTTACCTTCGACGAACGTGGAGATTCTCTGTTGATTGGGTACGCTGTTGCAGAGAATGCAGTTTAGCGAATTTAGTATCGATGCTAACGAGGTTGCTGTGAAGCTGACCCAGTGTGTTTTGTACGGGCACCAAATGCTCGACTATGGTATCCGTTACGGTAGAAAATGACGGTTTGATTTTCACTTCCACGTTCAACTGCTTGTAGCTTTCGTTGAGTTCTTGCAACTTGGCACCGAAAGAGGCCAGCGTTGATTCCTGCGTTGATTCCAGCACTCCAACTTGATCTCTGATGTTGACCACAATGTTCTGAAGGTTCTCGACTTGATTCAATTTCGAGCTCTTCTCGGTAAGATCGTTCACGATGCTTCGCATCTCTGTAAACTGCGTGTGAAGGTCGGCGACGCTCTGCGAAGTGGGTAGCGTCGACACCAGCGAAGCAAGTTCGTCTCGAATCTGTTCCACGTTCGTCGTTTCCGTTTCCAGTCGTTTCAGCATACGTGATATGTTCCTTTTCAAAGCGTGTAATTCTTTGGAGGTAGGGAGATTGGCCACTTTACTCTCGAGATCGCTCAACGAACTTTTGATGTCACTCGAATCGGATAGTGCCGTCACCGCCGTTTTCAATTTTTCCAAATCTTCGCTCGAAGGCACGCTCGTTCGTAACGATTCCAAGTCACCCTGTATGTTGTCCAGTACGTGATGAAAATGAGTAAGATTGGATTCGACGTTCAAATTTTCCAAATATTGGATCTTCTGCTGAACTGTGCTTAACGTGTCCTGAATACTCGTCAACACACTTGCTTCAGCGTGAATATTTTTAATTTCTTCGTTGATCAACTCCAGAGACGCCTGAAGCGTAGCGATGGTGGTTTGAATGTGTTCGAAATCTTGATAAGCCTCCAGTTGAATTTTTATGTTCGCGACGCTTTTACCGATGACCTGCAGTTCGTCCGACGATGGTAGGTTCGTCATTGTATCTTCCAAAGTCTGCAACTTGGATTTAATTTCTTCCAACGTGCTGGTGAATTCTTCTTGTAATTTGGAAACGACGACATGCAAGCGTTCTGCGTCTATATCGTTCACGACGGTTTGAAGTTCAGAGAAATTCTTTTCTATTGCGGAAGTTCGTTCTTCGATTTCGAGTTTCAATTTTTCCAAATCTTCATTTTTCGATTGAAATTGTTGTAATTTGGCCAAATCATTTTGAAGCGAATCCACGTTCAACTGTATATTTTGAACGCTGTCGTAAGAAGGTACGTCGACATAATTTTTTATCAGCGTTTTCAGTTCGGAATCGATTTTCAGAATAGGGTCGAGACATTGCGTTTGGAGCGTAGCGATTTCCGACTCTAAACTTTTGTTTAAGGTTTCCTGCAAAGCGATCAAATCAGTCCTCAACTTCTTAACTCGAATGTCCAACATGAGAATCTCTTCTGCATGGTCCACACGCTTGGTGTTGCCGAAAATGTCGTTAGGCATTTTTGGTTAACGGTTATTTATAATAGGATAGACGATTCGTAATTCTACGAAGAGAGGAATAAGTTTGTCGTAGTCTCCGAGGAGTTCCACGTAAAGATAATCTCCTGCAGACACATCGTACGTAATGTTAGAAAGTATCTTGTCGTGCTTCATTCGAAAAATGTTCTTGCCGGTAGAAATTTTGATTTCGCCTGTGTTCTCCGGATTCACGGTGATTTGAAGTTTCCCGTCGATCGGAATTTCATAGAAATGTAAATTGTTATTAAAAACATAAAACATCTTGCCCACATCGTTATTTATTTCCGTCCATATACTATTAAGATGTACAATTAGTAGACCATTGAGTTTAGATAACACGGAAGGTAAGAGGTTATTAGAATTTGGTGATGGAGTGTCCATCTTGCTTTGTTTGCGAAAACCAAAGAGATTCATTGTCCTTGTTAGTTATTTAACACATTGTGCTTTTTTGCTATTCTTCAAAACATACGGAGGAAAAGAATGAAAGAGGGAGCCCTCGGGCGATGAAAAGTTGCAACCTGTTATTATGTTGTTAAGCCCGCTCCAAACCGAGGCTCATTAAATTCAACTCTTATTTTTCATCGCCCGAGGGCTCCCTCTTTCATTCTTTTCCTCCGTATGCTATTCTTCTTCAAAAACACAGCGGACTTCATGGCTATGGGGTTATGGTTAACACACGTCACATTTATCGCTTTTATTGTAGTGCCCCCACTCTCGCGTGTGGATTTGACAATCGAGAACACGTAACTTGTTGTCCGTTGCATCCAATGCTACTTTGGTTACGCGCGTCGTGTACAAATCATGCAATTTACTTGCAATGCGATGATCGGTGCTGAGTTGCCTTTTACCATGAAAAAGGCATTCTTTGTAGTCTTGCATGCTAAATTTGCTGGTACTTATTTTTCCCACCCCCTTCGCCTTCTTGATCTCTTTTTCTTCTGTAATCTTTACACAGTACATTTTGGCACGAAGCCCCGCAAATTCGCTGATGTACTCCCCGCCAACTTCATCTTTGTATTTTCCAATCGTCATTTTGTTTTCTGCCGAATGTAAGTGATGGCCTGATGGTAAGTTGCTAAAATCAAACAGATGCTTCATCTTAGTCAGATCATGTTCGAGGCTTGGTGTTTGGATTAGAAAAATGAAGCTATCCGTGTCAATGTAACATATTTGGATGTTTCTCCATAAAAAGGTTGAAACTGATCGTAGTACGATTGGTACATGTGCAATTTTGATAGTTCAAGGACAGTGGCACCTATGGCAATCGGCTTGTTGAGCATCACCTGCTTCTTGTTCCTCTCGACGAATACTAGATTCTCGTCGAAAATAGTGAAGTTTTTGAAGTAGGGGGACGCGACGATCTTTTCAAATTTCTTTTCGTCCGTGACCAACGTTGCGTCGATGTAATTACGCACGTTCTCCATCGTCTTGCCGTAGATGGCGTTATTGAACAGTTTGTACAGATCCTTGTCTGCAGGCGATGTCGATTGCGCTCTGCGTCGCGTGTTCTCGGCTATGTACGGTTCGAGCCACTTGCTCTGTCGGAACTTCAATCCTCTATGAACTTTCTTCAACTGCAAGCCGTGACTTATGTAAAATTGGAGGAGTCGGTAGTGCAGAACGTAATTCCGCTTGTTCTCCATGCTTAGTATGAGTTTTGGCTCCGATCCTCCAGGTGGCTTCTTTTTGGAGGGGGCCAGGGCCAATCCATGATGTTTCTCGTGAAGTGTTTCGGGATAATCGAGATCCACTTCCAAGAAACAGCCCCATTCGTTATCTTCGCTCCAGTTGAGAAAATCCTCGCAGGAGAGTTCCTCTTCGGTCATCCACGCGTAGTCGCTGATGGGAAGACACTGGGACATGGAGTGGCCGTACAGGTTGTTGACATCCCAGTAGACAATATAGGTGTTGGGCTTCGATGCATCGTAACCAGGCGTATGAGGATTGTTTGCCTGAGCATGGCGTCGGGGACATTGGACGATGCCACCGCGTATCGCACTCTCCATGAAAGCATACTGTTCCTTCTCTGCGATGAGGCCCAGTTCCACCTTGGTGTATTTCATCATCGATTCCCAAGTCAATCCCGGCGTGGTGAAGAAATACGCAGGATCCAACTTGTATATCGTGATGCATCTCTTACGAAACGATTCGAAAATATCCATCAGAAGTGTCACGTCCAATTTCAGATAAAGATCGTGATAATCGCGAAAAGTTTGGCAATTGAATGCCGTCCATACACCACGAGCGTGTTCGTAGTCCTCTTCGGAACAGACGTCCTCCGTGAGAGAAGAATAAAATACCTCCCGGGGTGGAAGTTCCGTCTCGTCAAATTTGTCGAAATCGTTGACGTACTCGTAGGGGTAGACGCCCTTGCGACGCAACAGATTCAAATTCTCATCTCTCCCCGAAAAACATTTTTGCTTGGTGGCCACAAGATCTTCGTCGCCAAGTTGAGATGCAAGGCTTGCGAGGCTGGAGGACAGGAAATTGTAAGAGTCCAGGATTCGCACTTCCACACTTTTTCCTTCTTCGAGAGGGATCCACACTCTCACTGTAATATACTTCTCGCTCGTTCTCGGAATGATGCTGATTCGAGAAGTTATGTTGTGGAGCTCTTTGACGAAGAGATGCGTGTCGTACTTCTCCGTGTAGTGCAGAAACACGGCAACAAAATGCGACTCCTTAATCTTGAGATTGCACGAATTACAGATGGTGCTTAGAAATAATCCATTCTGGTGGTTATGGTGGACGACCTTGTAATTTTCGGCGGTGAAAGTCTGGTTACACTCCTCGCATCTTGTCGCCGCGTCATGTCTCTGTTGTTGTTCTGTTGTGAGAGCAGGTGGAGAAACGTAAGAGCCTTTCAGGCTGGGTGCAAGTTCTCTCGCGCATTCCGCTATCTTCTCAACAAAATGTTTTGCCGCATCGGGTCCGCAATACAAGATGACATCATTCAATTTTTCTCCGTAGATGGAGAAACTGCAAGGCTCGTGGTGAAAAATTTGGGTCGTGCTTGAGGTAGAGGGATCAGGGTCGCAAGACGTCATGGGAACTTGGAAGCTTTCAAAGTCGGCATAAAGGACAGCGGGATGGTGGAGAAGAGCCTGGTGTTTCTGAAATTTCATCTTGGTTCCGGGTTCCGGCATGACATCTTCGGGTTCTGCATTCACGGAGCCAAAACACTTGTGCTGTTCTCTCATCTTCTTACCCCCGCGAAAAATTCTCAAACATCGATCGCAAATTTCGATCTTATCGCGATTCTTGCTGATCTGTCTTCCTACTAATCCTGAGAAATTCCGTATCAAACTGTAACGGCCATCTACAAGCAAGAGTCGAATTACATTATTCTGGCTTCTAGCAGGTCTTAACACACGAATATTGTCGCAATCGTCAACCCCAAAAACAGAAATATTGATATCTTTTCCTTTTTCCTCTCTATAGTTTTTTTCAAATTGATTGATCTTATTCAGGGGCACAGGATAGGAAATTCCTCTCATCATATTCTCGTATATCCCCTCATATCCTCTGTAATTGGACAGGCGTTGGGGGTGATTATTTGCTGGGTGTAATGCAGCGATGACAGACCATAAGAAACTCTTCTGATCATTACTTTGTATGTTCAACACTGCATTTTGCTTTTTTTGTTTTTTGTTTTTTTTTTGAGCGCTGCGTAATGGTTTGAAATTGCAGACTCGAAGTTCTAACATGTGGTTGTGACCGCAAAGACTCCACCCACTTCCTCTACCTTCAAACTCTTCTTGTTTTTGTGTCAGGTGCTCAAATAGCCGTGTCACTATCTCGTCAAGATTCTCGTTATTGTCATCGTGTAAGGCTTCACACCCTACGTAAAAGCTAAAAATACTTGACTCGGACGAGACAACTTTCTCATACAGCAGGGTCAAGACGAGATGAATTTTAATTGCAACATTGACGAGGCAATCACGTAATTTATCGACTACCAGAGATTTCACATTGTCGAGGAAGATGCTCGAGTCACATTTTTCGTCGCTTCCAGATTTATACGTCATGATGCGTGCATTTTTATTCAAAGCACCATCTTCATGCACATCAATGCGAGATTTTTTTGCCGGCGGGGCTACAACATCATGATCCGGTCGACGACATTTTTTCAAATGCCTAGCAATATTAGGTTTAGAAATCAACTTTCCACAGTTGCGACATGCCACTTTCCCGCAAAAACCGGAGGGGCCTGGTTGCGGTTCCATTTTTTCTCTCTGTTATTTATATATATATATATACAGAGAAATTTTTGGGGGGGGTTGTGGTGATGGTAGTGGAAAGCGCACTGAAACAGAAGGAAAAAAAGTTGAAAAATGCTAGATATTTTTTCCTTCCACATATATATTAGACGCGAACAGTATGTATGTATGTATATATGTGTGTGTGCACTGTTGTAGGAGGTTAAAAATATACGACATGTAAGTGTGTGTCAATTTTTTATGACTCCTTTGAATATGTGTGTGTCAGACGCAAAACAAAAAATATTAATATATCATGAAAAAATAAAAACTTACCTTTCAACAGAGATAGAGAGAGAGACTTCAAAATAAAAACTTGTAGCTCACTAAAACTTCCACGATGATATATATGTATACTGCCAAATAAACAATTAAGAATACTGAACTGCCACGATTGACGTTCACCTTTCAAGAGAGATAGAGAAACTTCAAAATAAAACTTGTAGCTCACTAAAACTTCCACGATGATATATATGTATACTGCCAGACAAACAATTAAGAATACTAAACTGCCACGATTGACGTTCACTATGATAATGATGTACAAAAAAGAAACTGATACGTTATATAGGAACTCCTCTCCTTTTTTCTCCTTCCCTCCTTCCTACTCCACACGACTCTCTTTGGTGAAAACACAATGAGCGCTATAGTCAATGTCCTAGCAAATAAAACCCTTGTTGACTATAGCGCTCATGCTATATTTTTTTTCAACAAAAAACTTTTGTGATGCGCACAATATCCTGTGGGGGACAAATAACAATAAACGGGACGTTGACAGTTCCATATTGTATGCATGTATTGTCGATCATTTCCCCCTCGGCCTCTATTCCACGCCCCGTCAGGGTGTGGTGTGTGAAATAGACGATCCCCCCAGCACAAAACTCAAAAGCGGAAGATGCTGCTGTGTTCGCTTCCGCCGCATCCGCTTCTAATTCTATTGTTATCGGGGGATGTGATGGATTCTTTATTCAGGACTGTGGGAAAGCTGAAAAAAAAAATAGAATCTCTTCGGGCGGAAGAGGATGCAAGGTGAATGGGTTCGGGGAGGGGTTGCTGTGGATAGTTTGGTCCGTGATGAAAATATTACATTGAGCGACGAAACACAATTTCTCCACAGGGACGGGAAAAATTCTACCGAGCGTGGCTATCCACGCGAACATTAGAAATTGCCTGAATGCCTTGGGGGCTTGGCATAGGATTATCGATTTTCGTTTTTAGAGAATAATTTATGTAAGATTCTAGCATCGAGAATAAACAATATTGATTAAATTTTTGACAACATTCACAGTACAAATCTAAACTCGTGATGATTTCGTCGCCACCATGCACCCCCGGCGAGGTTATATAGGGGCCAGGGATCCTAAAAAACAACAATTATTATTTTGTTTGCTTGCGCCACAATACGGAAAATAATAAGAGGCATACGCACGCGCGCACGTATGTGTGTGGCACATCGTTCCCTCCCCGAGAGAGAGGTTTACGTAGGTCGCAATATATAAACATTTGGTCCCGGACTTAGAAAATTACGATAAAATACACTCATCTTTCAAAAATAAGAGGGTGAGAGGAGAGGTTTACGAAGGTCACGATATATATAAACATTTGGCTCCGGACTTGGAAAATTACGATAAGGTGCACTCATTTTTCAAAAATGAGAAGATGAGAGGAGAGGTTTACGTAGGTCGCAATATATAAACATTTGGTCCCGGACTTGGAAAATTACGATAAAATACACTCATCTTTCAAAAATAAGAGAATGAGAGAATAAGAGGATGAGAAGATGAGAGCGCGCGCGTGTGTATATGCCACATCGTTCCCCCGAGAGAGAGGTTTACGAAGGTCACTATATATAAACATTTGGCCCCGTTGATTCCAGCACTCCAACTTCATCTCTAATGTTGACGACAATATTCTAAAGGTAGAGAGAATGAGAGAATGAGAGAATAAGAGGATGAGAAGAGAGGTTTACGAAGATCACGATATATAAACATTTGGTCCCAAACTTGGAAAATTACGATAAAGTGCACTCACCCTTCAAAAAATAAGAGAATGAGAGAATGAGAGAATGAGAAAAGAGGTTTACGTAGGTCATGATATATAAACATTTGGTCCCAGACTTGGAAAATTACGATAAGATGCACTCATCTTTCAAAAAATAAGAAAATAAGAAAATAAAAAAATGAGAGGATAAGAGAAAGATGGGAGGATGAGAGGAGGATGAGAGGAAGATGAGAGAATAAAAAGAGAATGAGAAAGATGAGAGGATGAGGGGATGAGAGCTCATCTTTCACTCATCACTGCCTTTTTGCGCCCGTGAAACGTCGTCAGCGTAATAAATGAGGCACGGAACGGGGAGAGAAAGTGAGTTTTTCAACTTTTTGTAGTCGTTTGGTCAAGAAATCAGAGTTGGCCTCGGAGTCACAATTTTATACTACTAATCTGGCCAGGTGCCCGATTTCCACATCCCCCGTTTTTCCTTCTTATACTTGTTTGCTTGCGTTCGTGTTTTTGGTCGCCTGTGCATCGGGAGGTGCGAGGAGGGGAGGCGGAAGGGAGCATAACCTAGGGAACCTCCGTCGACCCGACGCTCGCATCGGCACGTCCCGGCCCTGAATATTGGCTGACCCCGTCGGACGCCCTCCCACGGGGCGATATAACCGCCCGCTCATCGACGGGCTTGAGAGAGGGAAGCGATCCAATCACATTCTCCTTCCATAACTTCCGTTTTTATGTGTTCTCGATTTCCGGAGCGTTTGTAAGAAACTCAGATATCGAATATCGTAACTTTCGATTTTATTCCTGCTACCTTTCTTACAAAGGTACAGTACCACCTTCCTTGGTGTCTTGGATGTAGCGTACGGTTGAGAAACATCACTGCACAATATACGATTGATTGATTGATTGAACTGACTATTTCACGTCACTTTTTCTGTCACCGCGATGGTGACCTCCGTGGCTGAGTGGTTATTACAGCGCGCTACGATACAGGTGTCCCAGGTTCGAATCCCGAGCAAGACATGGATGTTTGTGTAAGTACAGAACTTAGAAAAGAATTGAGAAAGACTGACAAATGTGAAAACTGAGAAATAGAATGTCGGGGAAACTACGGCGTAGGGCAACGTTTCTCAACCTATGGGACGCGACCCACTGTTGAGTCCCGAGGGGGCGTTTGGGGGGTCGCGAAGTCGGGCTCGAAATTTTTTTTTACTGTGTTATAAAATCCATTACATTTAAATTACTAAGATATTGTTTTAACAATTTAAATTAACCCGTGTTGTACGTAGTCCACTTCTGTTATTCGTGCTCTAACATTGCTTTTTACCGGCATCTCTCTGATGTTAAACTCAAGGGAATCGGATATCTGTCGTTTTCGTCTCGGTCGCAGCACCGAGTTCTTAATTATCTGTGTGTTTCATGCATGTCGACTTAAGGTGTCAGAAATGTATAAGAGCGTATTTTTATCAGATGAAGTTCCGTGTGATGCACTAAAATGCATCAATTTGGAAGATCAGGAAAGATCATTTCGAAGATAACAAAATTACACATTCAGCTGTGTCAATTGATGCATTAAAAGTGAAAGTTCGTTATCTTCGAAATGATCTTTCCTGATCTTCCAAACTGATGCTTTTAGTGCATCACACGGAACTTCATCTGATAAAAATACGCTCTTATACATTTCTATGTGTATTTTGACACACTAAATGGTGCATCATTTGCAGTTTATGCAAGTTAACGTGTTATTGAAATCGAAATATATATGTGTTAATTGACACGTTTTGGGTTCTGTGCGCAATAGTCACATTAGTTCGGTGAGAGAGCAAGAATTTTGTTTTTACGTTTCTAGAATGAAGTTTGTGTAATTTGTTTTAGCAAGCTTAAAAGAGGGCTTCTTAAAGTACTATTTGTTAACAAAAAATTTATTATAAACCGGTGCACACCCCAGGAACGTATATTCCAGACAAGCTAGGCGATCTGCGAAGCCTGAAGCCTAGAAAGTAAAATACTGAAGAAAAAAAATTAGAAACTATGAATAAACCTGATTTCAATACGAAGATAATGGCGGTTCTGAAGTTGGCAACCTGAATTCTTAGGATGCACAAAATGGCTCTTATAAGCTGTCCCTCAAATTGTTTACACAATATAAGAAACCAAATGGCACAAAATTTACACAGCCCCACATAACAGAAACTGTAGCTGTATATTCAAATACAAATTCAGACAAAATAATAAGCAGTTTGATAGATCAATTGAATATTAAACACTCTGAATTTGCGGCAAAAGAATCGGGATGGAGTTTATGCGGAACTCCACACAAACTCTATGTTAATATTTCTGAATTCAACCCATTACAAGGATCTACATATCTGCCATTACCTGCCAATATTAAAAACAAAAGAGCCGTGGTTAACATAAAAAATAATGATGAGAAATGCTTTCTGTGGTGTATTTTAGCTGCTTTGTATCCAGTTTTAAGGAATCCTCAGAGAATAACTTATTATAAACAATATGAACACAATTTTGGTGAAGCAATGGAGGGCTTAAAATATCCAATGTCAGTTCAGAATATTGATAAATTTGAAAAAAAGGCCAGGGATATCAATGGTAAACAATTATCTATTAATGTATTTATTTGTTCTACTGGCCGTGGCAATTGCTTGATAGATCCTCTCAAAATCAGTACACTTGATGATGATTCTGCTGTTCCGATTGATCTGCTCTTAATTGAAGGGGATGACACACACCATTACACTCTGATACATAATCTTGAAGCTTTAATTAGAACACAACTAGACAAATCTAAGACAATATTCAAGTTGTGTAGAAGATGTTTAACTGTATTTGATGGTAGAAAAATGGTGAATGGGGTTCGGGAAGTGAATACAGAAATTGCTAAAAACAAGTTAATTGAGCATCTGAAATACTGTGGCAATCATAAACCTGTTCATATGCTTATGCCTAATCCAAGTGAAAATGCCAAATTCAAAAAATTTGAAGCCTTGTTGGAACACCCAGCATATATAGTCTGTGATTTTGAATCAAACCTCAAACCCCTTGCATTCTGCAGCCCAGATCCTGATGAACCTTCAATTACATCATACCAGTTACATGAACCTTCTAGTTTTTATTATGTGATTGTACAGGATGGTGTTGTTAGTAAAGAATATTTATACATGGGAGCAGATGCCATCAAAGAATTTGCACACAGAATAGAAAATGAGTGCCATGACATAGCATCTAATATCTTATTAAAATCAAAACCTATGTTGCCTTTAACAGAGAAACAGATTGAAGATTTCAACAATGCAGAAAAATGCCCGGTATGTGATTCTGAATTTTCAGATACAAATATCAAGGTGAAACACCATTCTCATACAGATGGTAAATTCTTAATGGCCCTGTGTAATAGCTGTAATATTAAGATCCAGAGACCAAAATTTGTCCCTATATTTTGCCATGATGCATCCAATTATGATTTTCATCATTTGATCAGGTACGAGGGGTTTGACAAGCAGAATTTAAATATTTTAGCTGAAAATAATGAAAAATATATTGCCATTAGCAAAATAATTAAAGTTAATAGTGTTCCTATTCACTTAAGATTTCTTGATTCATACAGAATTCTGTCTGCTAGCCTGGCTACACTGGCCACTTAATTATCTGATGATCAATTCAAAATCACATGTGCTTTGTTTCCAAATCAGGACCTGAAATTAATTAGGCGGAAGGGTGTATATCCATATGATTATGTTACAGATTTTTCTAAATTTGATGAGTGTTCTCTGCCACCACAACAAGAGTTTTACAGCAAAATCAGAGCATCTGGAATCACTGATGAAGATTATCACCATGCCCAGTTGATGTGGAACAATTTAAAATGCCAGAAATTTGGTGATTATCACAAGGCTTATTTAAAACTTGATGTGACCCTCTTAGCTGATATACTGCAGGCATTTAGAAAATCTTCCATGCAAAATTATAAGCTGGATCCAATGTATTTTTACAGTGCTCCGGGCCTAGCATGGTCTGCAATGTTTTTAAACACTAAAATGCAATTGGATCTGTTCCAGGATTAAGATATGTATCTGTTTATGGAACAATGTATAAGAGGAGGCATGGTGCAATGTTCTCAGAGATATGCCAGAGCAAATAACAAATATATTCCTGATTATGATCCAGCACTGCCATCAAATTATATACTGTATGTAGATGCCAACAGCCTCTATGGTTATGCTATGATGGATAAAACTGCCATATGCAGGGCTTGAGTGGGTTGAAGATTTCAACATTCAAGATCTTAAGGATTTTGATGACAGAAACTATGGTCTGTTCTTAGAGGTTGATCTGACAATTCCTGATGATTTACACAACACATTTTCTGATCTGCCCCCAATTCCTGAGGTTAAGCGTTCACCTGGCTCTAAACAGAAGAAATTGATGATGACTCTAGAGCCGAAACAGGATTATGTCATATATTACAAAAACCTCCAGTTCCTGATGAATCATGGTGTTCAAGTGACCAAAGTTGGAAAAGTTTTGAGGTTCAGGCACTCAAGATGGTTGAAGCCATATCTTGATACAAACACAGAGCTTCGAACATCTGCAATGAGCCAATTTGATAAGACCTTGTTTAAATTGATGGTCAATTCTGTGTATGGCAAAACAATAGAAAATGTCAGAAAACATATTGATGTTAAAATAATTACTGACCCCAGCCGGAGCAAAAAATTGATAGCAAAGCCCAACTTCAATTACAGAAGAATTTATGATGAGAATATGGCACTTTTCAACATGAAAAAACAAAGATTAAGTTTGATAAGCCTATTTATGTAGGGGCTGTGATATTGGAATTGGCCAAATTACACATGTTAAAATTGTATTATGATGTGTTGAAGCCTTTTTATAAGGATCGTGTAAAACTGATGTACATGGACACAGATAGTTTTGTTCTTGATATTCAAACAGAAGATGTTTATCAAGATATAGCACAGCCTGAATTGTTTAAATATTTTGATACCACTGAACATTCAAAAATTAAACCCCACAACAAAAAGGTGCCTGGCAAGTTAAAAGATGAGACACTTGGTGATGTTATTGTGGCATTTGCTGGGTTAAGGGCCAAGATGTACAGTTTTGAAACATGTAGTGGCGCTGTTGCCATAAAGGCCAAGGGCATTGGCAGAGTGACTGTAGACAAAGAACTTGAATTTGAAGATTACAAAAATTGCCTCAAATCATGTAGCACAATCAGAACATCAGAAAATAGAATTCAGAGTGTGGATCACTTGTTGACTACAAATATTGTAAGAAAAGTGGCTCTGGACCCACATGATGATAAGAGATGCATTTTGTCATGTGGCATACATACTCTACCATGGGGTCATTGTGATTTGAAAAATAGTAATCAATGCCCAATTACAGAGCATGATTTGAAATAAATAAACATGCCTATGAACTTATTTGGGTTCAAAAAACAGGCTATTATGGACCTGCCAACACCACAACCCTCTTCTGATATAATATCTAAACTAAGTGCTTTGTTAATTATTCATCTGAACAGCATACTTACAGATGTTGATGATGAAACAGGTAAAACATTGTACATATTTAACAATAATTTAAATCATTACCAATTACCTGTAGGTGGTCAATTGCAATTTATTACAACCCCCGAGGGTAATGTCAAGATTTCAGTAGGGAGAAATATTTATAGAATCAAGCACTCAAACATGGTTTCTGGCACTGTATATACTGTTTCTGCTGGTGACTGCTTATATATTGAGGTCCCGGGATCATATGACAAGCTTATACCTTTCTTTATAGAATTAAGAATTAGATATTCAATAATAAATAACCACTAAATCAAAATGCCTAATGATATATTTGGCCATACAAGACATGAAGATCACAGTGATGAGATTCTGATGCTTGATGTCAGAGTGAAAAAATTAAGAAGTGATTTACAAGCTTTACAAACCACACTCAATGCCAGTCTTCAACTAGAAATTACAAATTTGCAATCACAATGCATGGACCCTCTCCTTAAAATTGATTCTGAACTCAAATTATTGCTTCAGAAATATACTGATTTGGCCACATTGGATAATTTTCAAAGTTTAGAAGAAGCTGTAGCAGCTCTTCAAGCCAAATTTAAGACCCAGGCCACCAACTCTGAGCAATTGAAACAACAATTGGAAGAGCAGATTAATAATGTCCAGACACAGCTCCAAACAATTGTCAAAAGCATAAAATCACAAGAAGATTTTGATCTAGTGATTTCCACTCTAAAGGAACAGATTCAATCACTGGAGATACCTAATCTGGACCCTCTGAACAATGCCATAGCCGAGGTTAAAGAAAAAATTGAGACACTTGAAAATTTTATGAACAACTTGCAATCTTCTGATGCTTTGAGTGCAATAACTCGGAGTGTTGCCAACATTAAGCTGCAACTTGAAACATATGAAGATTTTGGAAAAATTCAAAGTACCATAACCCATCTTGAGGGTACAATAGCAGCAGTGCAAAGTGATTTGACAAATGTACAAGAATCTCTAGAATCCCGCTTGCCTGGTATTGTAGATACCCTTGCCAGTGTCCAGCAACAGATCACAAAACTTGAAAATCTCAACACTGAATCTGAGCTATCTCATTTTCATCACTTGCTCGATGATATCCAAACAAAGCTTGAAATTTTACAACAATCAACACCCACTCAGGCAGATATAGCCCTGCTCCAAGATGCTATGCAAAATGTGGCTGATCCTTGTGAATTAAACAATGTAAAATTGGCACTTGAATCTTTGCAGAATACTGTAACAAATCTGCCTACATCACAGGAACTTAAAAATATAAAGAGGGCTGTGAATCGCATATTGAAATCAGAAGATATCAAGAATATCCAGACAGAGATCAAACAACTTACTCAGACAGTGGCCACTCTACCAACTAATCAACATATTAATGAACTGCATGCCCTGTTTGAGGATATCAGAAGACAGGTCCATGATCTTACTGCTCAATATTCAAAATTGGCAGTTGTTGAAAATTTACAGCAAATTGTAGCTAATATCAAGCAACAACTAGGGACCATGGAATCCAATCAAGCAAATGCTTTGTCTGTTTTTGCCACCCAGCTACAAGAGATTGTGCAACAATACAAGAAACTTGTTGTGGACATAAAGATCAAGTCAGGCCATGATGATGTTGTTAGGACTATCAATGAGCACCTTGAATCTGTAACAAGTAGATTGCTTACAGCAGAAAAAGAAATAACTGGCATAATCGAGAATCCTAAACATACAGTAATTCTTGAATTGTACAGTATCCCCAACAAAGAATATGATTCACCATTTACACCAGGCGGCAAAATATATATGCTGTCCCCTGCACAATTTTATTACCAGTTTTTTGTTGGGGGCACATTTAGACCAATCAAGATCAAATATTGGCTACAACCACAGGCACACCACTACCCTATCTTATCAATAACAAATGCTGACAACAAACCAAAAATCACCAGTGTAGAGTTAGAGGATTTTACAGATCCCAATACATTAGAAACATCTTACGCTGAAGATGATGGCTCTCTGGAATTTTATATACAAATAGGAGACAAACTGTATTTAGAAAATCCTGTAGTATCAGCTGCTGAACACCCTATAATTGCAATATTCTTGTTTACATATTATGTCTAGACAAATTATTGTTGATGAATTACACAGACAAGCCAGACATAATTATAAGAGACTGCCAGTGGTTACAAAAGGCATAAATGATTTATGGCAGTGCGACTTGGTGGAAATGGCAAGTGGACAGCTGAAAAACTTAGACAAGATCAACAAGGGCTACAAGTATCTACTCACAGTCATAGATACATTTTCAAAATTTGCCTGGGCTGTGCCACTCAAATCCAAGACTGGAAAATGTGTTACAGAAGCCTTCAGGACAATCATCAATCAGAGTGGAAGATCACCGCGCTATTTGCAAACAGATAATGGCAAAGAATTTTATAATTCTGTGTTCCAACAATTTATTAAAAGCCAGTCAATACAACATTACTCGAGTTACAGTGATCTCAACGCCTCAATTGTAGAAAGATTCAACAAAACCCTAAAAAATCATATGTATAAACAATTCACCCTTCAAGGTAATTATAAATGGCTTAATATTCTTCCAGAACTTTTACATAAATATAACAACTCGGTCCATTCCACAATCAACATGAAACCCTCTGAAGTAACTTCATCTGATGAGCAAAAATTGATCAGGACTGTTTATTATCCTAGATACCAGCCAACAACAAGAAAAGCCAAATACAAGGTGGGTGATCAAGTAAGAATCAGCAAATATAAGCACTTATTCAAAAGAGGATTTACCAGAAACTGGAGCACTGAATTATTTACAGTGGTTCAAGTTAAACCTGGGACCCTTAACACATATATAATAAAAGATCACCGAGGAGAAATTCTCAAAGGCAGGTTCTATGAAGAAGAACTCAGCAAAACTAAGCAGCCTGACACATATCTCATAGAAAAAATCATCCGCAGAAAAGGCAACAAGTTACTTGTCAAATGGCTAGGACTCCCAGAACACAGCTGGATCGATGCAGACAAAGTGATAATATGAGCACCTGGGATGTTATAAAGAGGCTGCCAGAACCTGAACAGCAGATTAAGAGAAAGGCAAGTTGCTGCCTGATAATATTATATGTCTTATTGTTGGGCCATCGGCTTGTGGTAAAACTACACTAATGATTGATAATTTTTTATTGGCACCCAACTGGTTAGACTGGAAAAACAGGCACTTGTATGTCTTCTCTAAGAGCTTGGAACAATTAAAATATCAGCAGCTGATGAAGCTATATGATGGATTGGATATAGCCACTTTTGAACCAGATGTTAAGCCACTCCATGTCTGTTTCGATAATTTTGTTGTTGTGTTTGATGACATTATACTGGATAATGAAAACAAGGTTAGAAATTTCTTTACACAGGGCCGACACAAAAACATTGATAGCTTCTACCTGGCACAGACTTTTTCTAAAATACCGAAGCAGCTGATCCGAGACAACAGCAATTTTATATGTGTGTTTCATCAAGATCATACCAACCTCAAACACATACATGATGAATATGTAGGTGGGGACTTGAGCTACAATGATTTTTCCAAGTTTTGCAGTAGGTGCTGGAATCAAAACAGTTATGGGTTTGTCACAATTGATATGACAAGAAAACCCAATAGTGGTAAATATAGAAATAAAATCAACAATTTTCTAGACATTGAAACATATATAAATAACCATGAAAAGGCCAATCATTGATGATCTTAAATTAAGAGATTATCTTGTAAAAAGATTTAAGGGATGGAAATCAGAGAACCGAGGAATTTATGAACAACACAAACAAACAGAACAGCCTATTTTTGATGCTATTAGTGAATTAGGTAAAAATATCAAAACTGTTACAGAGCAAAATCAAAATTTGATCACAGAGCTTGTACCTGTAGCTGCAAGGAACATATTAGATTATTCAATCACCCCACGTTCTAGTATTCATACACCTAGTCCTGTTGCTCCTCGAAGAATTGAAGCTAGTCAGGATCCTATTGAATTGGGTCTTCTTGCTCAAAAATATTTAAGCACACCTAAAGACAACAAAGATGAGGTCTTTGGCTTATATGCTGACACAGAGCGTGATGGTAGCATCATACATAGAATTGGCAATTTCAGAGAAACATTTATGGGAGATGATCTGATTGTATATTCAGAATCTCATCTTGGAGAAAAAGGTGGTTTTGTTAAATATCCTGGAACACCTGGATTGTGGGAACTGATGACTCGGAAAAGGCCTGGCAGCTATACAGATCAAGATTATGAGCATTACAAAGAAATATTAATAAAATCAGATGCTCTATACCAGAACAATGTTCCCACACAAAAAGGAGTCAAGTCTAGCAGTGGAGCAAAATATAACAACTTAATCAAGCCCATGTGGTCAAAGATCAAGACTGGTAGTGGAATCAAACAATACAACACCCTGCCTAAAGAATTTGTCTGGGTTGATGATGTCAGGAAACTTGTAGATAGGTTATTGGTGATAGCTGGGGAGGAAAATGCTGGCAACCATAATTTTTACAATGAAAAGGTTGGAATTATGGACATGATAAGCACCAAATTGTCTAATTTTATAGTGAATGACACTAAGGGGATTGGATATCTTATAAAAATTATTAATACTCTACCACCTAAATTTTGGAATATTTCTGAGGGCCGGGGACTGGTTAATGACATTATAAACAAGCTGCCATTTGAACTACACATTCCAGGCTATCAGTATTGTGGTCCAGGCACAAAATTGGAGCATATATTAAACAGAGGTGATCCTGGTGTTAATCCCCTAGATGCTGCTTGTAGAGACCATGACATAGCATACAACACACATTCTGATCTTGACAAGAGACATGTTGCAGACCAAAAATTAGAAGAGGCTGCATTTGGTAGATTTGTAAGCAAAGATGCTTCTTTGAGTGAGAGAATAGCAGCATTGGGAACCACCATAGCTATGAACACCAAACAAAAACTGGGGTGGGAGTTGTGAATATATATATAATAAACCTAGGATGAAGGCCAAGGGTGTTATGTATCAAATACCTTATGCAGGTCTTAAATCTCTTAAAACTATTGATAGTCTTTTAACCAAAAAGCAGCGCAAGAAAAAAAATTCTTGTATTGCCAAGGGCCATGGTATGAAATTGTTGCTTAGTACCCCCCAATTAAGAAAATTACAACAATCTAGAAAAAAATCACATGTGGGGGGTTTCATATTTACTATCCCGGCCATCTTAGCAGCACTTGGGGCTGTTGGGAGCTTGGCTGGGGGATCAGCTGCCATAGCAAAAACAGTAATAGATGCCAAGAAAAATAGGGCAGAATTAGATGAATTGAAGCGCCATAACCTGGCCATGGAGAAACAAGGCAAAGGTGTTAAGAGAGCCATGAATAAGTTTAAAAAAAACAAGAGCCGCTTACAAACCAAGATATTGAAGCTTTAATCAAGCCACTGGGCATCAAACATTTTAGAGGTGTGTACATGTCTGATTCTTTACCAGAACAACCACTCAACAAAGAGTGTGGCATAGTTAATTTGGATAAGTACAAAAATCAGGGCACTCACTGGATCTGTTATCTTAAATATTTAAAAAATGAGGCATTTGTGTTTGATTCATTTGGAGGTGTTCCACCTGAAAATTTAGTAAAATATCTAAAATCAGCTAATCTTTATTACAATAATGCCCGTGTTCAAAATTTCAAAGATGTTAATTGGGGACATTTGTGTTTATCTGTTCTTAGATATCTGTCTCAAATAAATAAACCATCAATTGAAGACTTTCAAAAAGCCTTGTGGTATTTAAAACATCATGGGGGTATTCCATCTCACCAGCCAAAATTCAATATTGAAACTCAAATTACATGATGAGATAGTGTATCCCAAAACAATAGCTCTCAGAGCATTTTATGGCATGTACTTGATCCCTAATATTACACACCACAACAACAAAATTGCAGTTGGGGATCAAAAAATTGTCATCACTCCAGGGCAATATAATCTGTCCACTCTAAATGCTCAGTTACCCAGAGGTATAGTTTTAACTCAAAATTCTGTCACTCACAGAGTAGAGATTGTATCTGCTACAGAAACAGTGGATCTGGGTACTATAGGAGAGCTGTTAGGCTTTGGGAACAACACAAACTCGAACCGGCCATCAAACACACTGCTATTAATATACCTAAATTCTTAGCCATAGAGACTCTGAATATTCACTGTAATGTGGCCGAGGGTATGATCACCAAATCAAATGGCATAGGCACTCACAAACAAACTGGCATCATTGCAACATTCAAACCTAACTCTGAATTCATGGAGCTCATCATCTCCACTCCATCCCCAACATTATATTTTCCTGTGTGCCATAATAGAATAGATAATATTGAGTTGATGGTCACTAATGAAAAAGAAGAATTAGTTGATTTTGCTGGAGCCACAACAACTGCTATCATAGAGATTAATATTTAAATAAAAATACATACAAAAAAAAATGGAAAATATTGAGAGTTATGAGCTACAATCATTCCCCCCAAACAGGAGGACATTTGCAAATTTAAATCAACCCAACACAGAGATTGAGGTTGATCTTGATGTAGGGGATGGCTTTATACACCCCCACAGAGCAGATCTATACATCAAATTTGATGTTGTAAAACTCGATGGTACAGATTATCCGGCAAATTCAAACATAAGATTGGTAGATAATTTTGTGCCACATCTGTTCTCTGAAATTGAGATCAGAAAACGTGGTGTTGTTATAAACAGAGTGGATTACCCCGGCATTACCTCCACAGCTTTGGCCACACTAAAATTATCCAAAACCGAGGCTTCTTACTACAAAATAGGTGGATTTGAGGCTGGTGATAAAATATTATCCAAGAACCACACAGTGCTGTTCCCGATGCGCCTGTTGCCAGGATTCTTCTCAGATTACAAAGACATTATGTGGAAGGGTGGTTTAAGAATCACATTTAGAAGAGCTGCCAATGATAATAATGCTTTGATGAGGTACAGTACATTAAACTCTACAGGGGAAGCTCTGCCTAATACCCTACCTGATGAAGGCAAATGCATTATTCAGACTATGGAGCTAAGAATCCCGGTTGTTGAATATAAAGCCAGTTATGCTCTTAAATACAAAGCAGATATTCTAAAAATCCACAGATTCCTTTACAATTTTATACATATCAATGTGTACAGAAGCCTGCCACTGGTACTTATTATGAGTTTGATGCTACAAATTCATTCTCCAGTATACAATATGACATGCCAGATTTTGTGGTGGTACTGTTTCAGACTGGAAGACACAATAACCAAGAAAAAAATTCAAGTAAATTTGATAACTGCAACATCAAGAACATTTATCTTAAAAATGGCAGAAACGAGGTGTTCCCTAGAGAAAATTATAATTTAGACATGTCCAAGGATGATTTTCTTAAATTATATGAAGCATTTACAGCATACAAAAGGGTCACTACTGGCAATACTGACATGTATTACACACCAGATGAATTCAAAGCACAGAGACCCATGTTTGTCATCAACACTTCAAAAAGGAAACAAGTTGTGGTGAATGACAGGACAAACATTAAAATTATCTGTGAATTCCACAATACACTCCCTGATGACACTATATGTAGTGTTATTCTCATAGGTGAAAAATCATATGTTTATGATGTAAGAAAGGAGAGAGTCACAGAGCAATTCTAGAAGATTTCTGCATATTGCATTGTTTTAATATTAGATAAACAAATTGAACCTGGTGCCCAATTGAACTTAAACCGGAAGTGGACCGGAAGTAAATATGGGTGGGTGTGGGTGGGTGTGGGTTTTATGAGCATCTTAGCTTAGTTTTAGGTGTGGGCAAAAAAAATATCAAGAGGGGCATATTTTTAACAAGCTTATGGACAACAATCTGACAGAAGTGCCTTTTGTAAGTGTGGACAAATCAATCTGAGGGGGCTCATCATTTCACAGGAACTTCCCGAGGGCATTTTTACAAAAATCTTGGATTAGACGGAGTACCACACTTGAGCAAAAAGCTCATATGGGCATGTTGAGCAAGTTTTAAGTGTAGCCAAATCTGCCTGAGGGGGGTTCATCATTTCTCGGGTTTATATTATATACTTTTATGCTACTCTAACACAATGAAAAATATATCTGAAGAGTAAAAGTAAAAATTAAAAATAAATACAGTACAGTTTCTATATGAACACATACATATGCACACAAATACTCACAAAACTATTTATAGAGAAAGCCAATTTCGTTAGCTAAAAGTATTATTCATTGTTTTCTGGGAATTAATTCTAGATGCAAAATATTTAACATGTGTATTAATTTTCTTTTGAATATTACAATTGAGGAAGAGGCTTGGATTTCGGGGGACAGTCTGTTCCAGTCCTGCAGAAATAAGGGTAAAATAATTGTCGTAGAAGTTAGATCTGTGGGGAGGAATGGACACCAGAAATTTTCCACGTGATCTGGTGTTGCGGGAGTGAAAGTCCGAAAGATATTGAAACCGCCCGGAAAGGTATTTTGGATCTTTTATTTCTAGGGCTTTGTACAGTAGGACAAGGATGTGGTAAATCCGTTTATCACTTAATATTTTATGTCAAACACGAAGCGAATGCGCTGTCACTGTAAAAATTAGTGTTTTTCGTTACAACGTTGTTCGTGCGATCTCTTCAACTTTATTATTTTGTTATGCAGCCACGATGAATCCAAGAAATATAACATATTCTTAGTTTCTTACATGACAATCAATATCAGTTGAGGAGATGAAATTCTAATCAACTCTCCAGTGCGTGAAAAAAAATCCTTCTTTTCCACATAGCCCGTCGTTAAGTAGGAATATACAGATTTGTTCATTCACTTAGTCTGGAAAATTAGAAGTATGACTTCATTTTGAAGACTGAAAGTTGATCCAGTTCAATCAACCAACTTTCTAAATAAATATACTGTATCTGTTACATGTTAAAAATACCGTAAATTGAAGAATATAGAACCTTGAACATGCAGGGTCTTTACAACATAGGTTTTTGAAACTGTATTGAAAAGCTTACACCTCCGACACATAATTTACAGGGTGATTCTCATAGAACCGGCCTTGCACGTGATGGATATAACCGCTCACAATTACGACATAATAATCCTTGGGCTGTGGTAAGTAGAATGGTGTGCAGATGGTACGACAGGTGACAGCACTTATACTGCAAGGCTCAAGGACTCGTAGCGGTGTACGTATGAACGTGGTTGCAGTGCCCAGGCGACAGTCATGAAGTACACTGTTGAACACAGAATATGTTTCCTTAATTAGAAGTCATTTTAAAACATAACCTAAAAAAAGAAACACAATGAAACTCAGTATCATCCGGAATTGCCAGAATAAAACTATTGAAAATATGCGGGACAGGTTATTGCACTCTCTCAAGAAATCATTATGTCCAACAGTATCAACAGGATCCAACTGCTGGTTTACTGAAGGACAGTGTGTATGCAAACAAACCGTGTACGTTACAAGCTTTAAAGGACAACAATTCCGCTGAAATCAAGTACATCACCGGAGCGGGTGTCACGGCGAATATGTAAACGCTGGTGGAGGCGTGCCTTTTTTTAAAACTCTGGAAACTCTGGAAACTTTTTTTGTGCTCTGATCACAATCAACAGCACATTATCCAAGGTACGTCATGTATAAATTACGTTAATATTACGTAGTATATTTTACGTGGTATATTTAACATTATATTAGAGATCATTTTGTCGGGCCTGTTCTATAAGAATCACCTTGTATATACAGGGTGTTTTGTAAGTTCGTTTACAACGCTTGGGAGGTGATTGTACGAGTGAAAATAAGGTGGAAAGTTCATGTAACGAAATTCCGGAAACGGGTTTGTTGCCGAGTTATTGACGTTTGAAAACATGGAAAAATTATTTTCCGAAGTGAATAATTGCAAAACGGGTGGAGATAAGTTGTCGGTGTTGGGCGGTCCACTAAGAAATTGGGTACGCTATTGTCAAAAACTCACGCGACAATGTTGCGGAATGTCGGCGCAAGGGATTCCCCAACGGACTCGAACGAAGATGTTGACGGGAGTGGGGTGGGTGTGCGTTCTGCGAGATGGTATCGACGAAAATTGGCATGTGTTGAATGGCACCAGAAACAAAGAACATTTCCTGTGCGAAGGGCACCGTGACGTAAAAACAAAAAAATGAACTGTCATAGGTTGCATACTCTGAAGGGCAGATGGGTGTGCGTGTGATCTGACATTAAGTACCACATTTCCCGCTAGGGGCGCCAACAGTGTAGGTTTCCTCATGAAGGAGCGCACGTGTCGGTGCCATTCGTGCTTCAGGTGCTGTGCCAGCAGCAGCTTGTTAAACATTCACGGTTGAATGGAAAGACGTGAGGTTCTTGGACAGTTGTGTTGGGAAAACATTTGACCTAGCAGTGTTACGTGTTAACTCTTAGCCACAGTCCATCGTGTTCTGTGAAGTATACCAGTGTTAACGGCCATAAACACTTGTAGCCCGGTGTAAGGGATGGCTGCATACACGTCCCAAGAGCTGGGGGACATGCATCTGATTTATGCGGAGGCTGGAGGTAATAGCCGTGCTGCAAGGCGTCTGTATGGGGCACGTTTTCTAAATAGGGTGTTACCATAGCACACCTTATTTCAAACTGTAGACACTCGACTTCGGGAAACAGGATCAGTGTTGCCACCTCGTCGAGAAGTTGGACGACCGCGAAGTGTGCGAACACGACGGTTTGTGGAAGATGTGCTAACTGCAGTGATGAATCATCCAGGCACCAGTACGGGCGCACTAGCCCACGAACGAAACACCTCCCATGTGAATGTGTGGCAAGTCCTGGCAGAAGAGGGGATTCACCCGTACAAATTGAAGAAAGTGCAAGATCTTTTACCTCGGGACTTTGGCCCACGTGAGGACTCTTGCCAATGGTTTGTTCATCAAATTGAAACTATCCCCAATTTTCAGAATACGGTACTATGGACGTATGAGGCTATCTTCACGAAAACGGGTGTGTTCAATAGTAAAAACAGTCATGTATGGGAACATGAAAATCCACATGCACTGCTAGTGGCACATCATCAGCACAGATTTGCAGTGAATGTGTGGTGCGGGATACTGCATGACCATTTGATTGGACCGTACATTCTCCCTGTTCGCCTATGAGGACCCACTTATCAAGCATTCCTCAGTGAGGTTTGGCCTGAACTACTAGAGGACGTGCCCTTGGCACTGAGACAAAGACTGTCGATTCAACATGACGGTTCACCCCCACATTTCGATCGCAATATGCGCCATTTCCTCAATACCGTATTCCAAAACCAGTGCATTGGCAGGGGAGGGCTTGTACCATGGCCACCTCGATCGCCTGATGTTACGCCCCTGGATTTCTTCCTGTGGGGAGAGATGAAACGACTCGTTTACGAAACACCTGTCATATCAGCCGATTACCTCGTTGTCTGTATCAATGTAGCTGCAGCTGATAGCAGAAACGCCGGGGTTGTTGGGTCGCACTAGACAATCCTTGATTCGCCGTTGTCGCCTCTTCTTGGAAGTACATGGTGGACACTTTGAAAACCGTCTGTGATGAGGTTCCCTTCACATCTCCATTAAGCATACTCTGTGCCCTTCAGAGTATGCAACCTATGACAGTTCATTTTTTTCGTTTTTACGTCATGGTGCCCTTCGCTGAGGAAATGTTCTTTGTTTTCTGGTGCCATTCAACACATGCCAATTTTCGTCGATACCAGCTCACGCAGAACGCACACCCACCCCACTCCCGTCAACATTTTCGTTTGAGTCCGTTGGGGAATATCTTGCGCCGACATTGCACAACATTGCCGCGTGATTTTTTGACAATAGCGTACCCAATTTCTTAGTGGACCGCCCAACACCGACGACTTCTCTCCACCCGTTTTGCCATTATTCACTTCGGAAAATCATTTTCCCACGTTTTCAAACGTCAATAACTCGGCAACAAAGCCGTTTCCGGAATTTCGTTACATGAACTTTCCACCTTATTTTCACTCGTACAATCACCACCCAAGCGTTGTAAACGAACTTACGAAACACCCTGTATACTGCTAAGAGATAGCTAATTGTCTGGGAGAGCGTCTTGACTGGTCGACTCACGATCTTCCCACAGAAATTTTCGGGTCCCAGCCTAACCACGGCTAGTTATTTGTGAGTGTTTCTTCATCAATTTCATCTGATGAACATTCATTTTTTGTGCAATTATGACGTAAGATTATACTAAGAAAGAAGTTTGGATTTAATTGTTATTAATCAATCCTCGTTTAATATACAATGCATTCTTTTGAAAGGAAACAGTAGATAACATTAACCGAATTCGAAAAGGATTATGCTACGCTGTGACGGAGTTTCATGCTATTACATGATGATCA
This sequence comes from Lepisma saccharinum, assembly GCF_977018435.1. NCBI lineage: Eukaryota > Metazoa > Arthropoda > Insecta > Zygentoma > Lepismatidae > Lepisma > Lepisma saccharinum. The sequence goes on from NC_139231.1 coordinate 98,394,780, forward strand.
CGTTGACATATTCCAGTAGCCGACCATTGGAAATCTGCCTTTGGATCAATGTCATCCTGTCAGGGTCACAGTGGACGTGATGACCTCATTATGAAATTGCGGGGCTTGGGGAAGTCCTCTCTAACATATCAATCAGATGGCACTGCACGGTCTTGTGGACAAGGTGTCACTGCGAAGGCATTCTGTCATGGGGATACACTGAACCAGCGAATACCTCGACACCGTAACATGATAATTCGTTAATTTGTATAAAAATATTTGGAAATACGTTATTTAGCAATGGAGCCATTTATTTTATAAATGTATAATTGAAATCAAGATCTGTTGAAGAAAAAGGAAGTTTGGGAACTGGTAGTGTAGAAGTTACCGGAAGACAAATGGTAAACTATTTCTGAAACAGAGAAAAAAGTTGAAACATATTGACACCCACAAGTGATAAGTTGAAAGTTGATGAAAATGATATTTTTCCTGAGCCTTGAAAACAATGCTAAATCTGATATCAGTTCCAGTTTCCCTTCAGGTAGGATCATAAAACATTGTTTTCATTTTGCATCTATTGACATTTTTCGGTCTCTCTTGGCTTGGAGGTCTTTTTTGAGCATCTTTTGCCTTTTTTCTTGCATTTCTTGCCTCTTTTCTTGCATTTTTGGTTTTTTTCTTGCATTTTTATTCATTTTTTAAGTTTATTTCTCTTCTATCCTGTTGTGTCGTAAATGCATTTGCTACATAATGAGATGGTCCTTAGCAAATTCGCCATTAGTCGAAAATACGGTGAATGGAAAACCACAATATTATTTTTAACTGAAATGTTTTGCAAAAGAGTAAATCGTAACATCCCAGTTCGATATGGCGCACACCGCAGCTCCCTCTCTCTTCACCTGGTAGAGAACGATAATCAAAAGGCCCCTCCCTTGCCCCCAGATTCTCCTGGTTTTGTTGGTTTTGCCTGACCTTCACTCACCTCCTCTCAAGGTAAGAGGCTCCCAACTTCCTCTGAAGAAGAAAACCTTTCTCGGCTAAAACCAGCTACAGGTCTGGATAAGTTTGTGCAAGATTATGCACAATATCGAGCTGAGATGTTACGAAATAATTAATTGTGGTAAATGTATTTTTCCTCTAGCAAACTTTGTGTGAAGGCTAATTTGAGGTTCCTTTGCTGCCCACTATTATCGCTTTAATCCGTGGTTGTAAAGTAAAATTAGTCAAAATAAAAACAAAACAAAATAACAACTATAATCTGATGCGCGCGAAACACAAAACCCACTCTGAAAGGAGGTGAATGGCTAATACTACATTATTTGCTTTTGAACCACCAAACACCCTGTTTTATCAAACTATTCAAGAATTCTCTTGATATTTATGAAAAGAAAGCTTTGATTTTCAGAGTGAAAAATTATTTTTAGGTTATTTCTTAACCATTTTTAGGTCATCGACTTCCGAGACCTATAGATAAGACTTCACACAGAAATGACAGTTCTTGCGCCAAAATTCAGAATCAGAATACTAGCTGACCATTCTGACCCTATTGAGTTGAGGAGTAATGTCTTGCATTTTCTTGTTACTTTTCATCGCCTTTCTCACCCAGGGGTGCCCACATGGGGGGTTCATCACGCGCCTGCGTCATGGAAATTTTTTTGGGGGACAAAGTTTTATACCAATTCTATATATCTTCACACAAAAATGGGGGGATCGTATTGTTTGATTCAGTTGTTATTGATTTTTATTTTTCGTTATTATGTATAATTTTTCTACCTACCTGTGGCGATAGGGTTGAAATGAAACACCACCTCTTATGCCTTTAAAATCTGTTTGGTTGGAGGGCGGGGGGCGTGGTATTCGCATTAATACAAGGTTAGTCGAGCAAACAAACTGTTTAGAATAAGGTGGACTAGCAATAGCCGTGAGCCTAAAGTATCTAAAGTAAACATATAATGCTTAAATATGTCTGTACTATACAGTGAGGCAACCACAGGGGGCAGGGGGTCATTGCCCGCAACCTTTGACGGACATCAATTCTAGGGGGCAAGGGGGGACAAACATTGACGGCCAAGGGCACCTGCAGGGGGGCCCAGAGGAGCAATTACCCTCTTCGATTTTAAATTTTATGCAAATAATAATACATACATTTTGTTATTATCTGCTTTTCCGTTTTCGTCAAGTTCAGGGTCTGGCGGAAGTCTGACATGGGTGCCGAATGATCTAAAAAGAAAGTTGTAAAAGAGAGAATGCCATGGCATCCAGTAATATTATTTACGCCTTATTAAATCAATATTATTTTCAATTGCAAAAATTGGATCTAAAAATTTTCTTGTGTTGTATATTTGTATTGAATAAGCTTTGAATACGTGCACAATTTAGAGCTAGCTTGTTACATATGCTTTTTCTTACTTTTTGTCGCTCCATGTTGCATATGTGTGAAACATCTTTGGCACATGAAAGTTACACATGTATCTTCGGAATGCATTTATCATTCAATTTCTGTCATTCAATAATACATTTTGTGGGCTTGATTTCCATTATTAGCTAATATGAAATTGACGGTGTTGAAAAAATATTTCAAATAATTTGTTCCAAACAAATGCTTCAGCACAGACTTCTACCCCCTTTTTGCGTAATTTATGAGGATACTACTACTACTACCACCACCACTAGTAGTAATAATGTCATTATTATTATTGGAACGTTTATCCTCGTACTTGCCTCCCTCCGACAAAAATTCGTGGTTGCACCTCTCGTTTATTTTTAAAATTTTGTCTGACATAAATAATTTGAGTAATTCATTCGGCATAAACGGGGGGCAAATGTTCTACCTTTTTTAGGGGGGAGCGCGTCATGGGTCTTGGGGGGAGATAGGCACCTCTGTTCTCACCCTCCAAGCTACTTGCATTACTTCTGTTCCCTGAAATCACGGGGTAGTGGGGTTGATTCCCATGGAGGCACATTGCACACTGGATTGGATACCACTTTAAACTGTGGGCATAGTCTTGATTTGCATATCAAAAAATATCTGATTTAATTAAAGACAACCAAAAAATCAATTTGTAATTGCGAATATGAGTATCAATGGTGGTTAGATGCATGGGACACCCATTTGCAGGCCGGGATTCAAACCTGGAACCTACGATGGCGAGATCGCGAGTTGACCACCCAACAGGCTCGGCCACTGAGGCGACCATTACTTCAAATCCGCCACTGGTCACCCTCATGATCCCTCGAGTAAATGCAAACCTTTCCAGGAAACGGCCGTAACGCGAATTAGGTACTAAGTAGGGGAAAATTTCAAATGGTAACCTGAGAGATATGCAACCACCGCAACCTTTGATCTGGCTTCCGGCGGAATACGATTCGGGAGAGCGCCTCACGCACCGGTGGCCATCAATGGAACTAATTGCTTTCATCTTTCATGGCAGTTTATAAGGAATAAACGTCCACGCAGCAATTACCCCCGCCCCCATCTGCTATTCCAATTACCATGGCCACAATAACGCCCTTATCTCGTTCCAGGAGGACTCCAGCGTCCGTTATGGAAACCGCCTCACCTCGAGCACCTTTACCGCCGAGGCGCTGGAAAAGCCCTAGTTCCTTATCTGCCGGTTTGCTGACCAAAGTTTCGCCAAATCAAACAAGCAATTTTCCGGTTCGCGCTGAAAGGGGAAGCCGGTTTTACACCCGTTCATTGCCGCTTACGGGAGACGTAAAACTCCCGAAAGATGCCCTTCAATTTGAAGATAAGATCGAACGACATTTCATCGTGGCATGAAGTTGTATCGTTAAGTTTCTGATTGCATCTCAACTAGCACCTTATCAATTTTCCATCCAGCAACTTCATTTTTAATGACGAACTAATTGGTGTTAACATTTTTCGTCATTCTCTCCTCTGATTTGGATGACTGTTCAGGCGCTACAAGGGGGGAAATGAAGACGTGACGAATATTGACTTGACGCAGATTGTACAGTAACGGACACTTCTGGCTTGTAATAATCTTATTAACTTTGAATGGATTCGTTACAACCCAGAAATGCCCGTGACTGTACGTCCCTTTCCCAATGGCAAGGTGGTAATACTGCCTCTGGCGTCAGAATTGGAAAAGCTGCCAATCTCTCCCAGTTTGATAGAGGTCAAATTGTGATGGCACGGCACCTTGGTACCAGCATCTCTGAAACGGCACGGCTTCTTGGCTGTTCTCGTGTCACTGTTCTGAGCACGTATCGAAAGTGGTGCATCGATGGGCAAACAACTACACGTCTTCCAGCCGTGTGTCGACAGCGGCTCATCAGCGGCCAGCGGAGGCCGCGCATTGTTCGGAGCGACCGCAGGGCCACAGTGCGAGAAATCGCTCACAGGTACAACAGTGGTGACCAGGACAATGTTTCACAGCACACAGTTCATCGACACTGCTACACACATAGGACTTTGGACATAATATGATAGCTCATTAGGTAGGTGTTCATAATGTAATGGCTCATCGGTATATATAGGTATATGCCTTATCCTATCAACAACGTCTGGTGTAAGGGATGACCATTTCCAGACTCGTGAGTCTCTGGACTCAAGGCCTGTATATTCCTCCGTGGGGCTCGTGTTGTGTTGTGCATAGCCTACATGTTGGTGATTGATATTTCATTTTATCCTTATCCTTGTGATTTGCCCAAGTGGCAGAAAAGCGGAGTGAAATAAACTAAGTAGGAATTGTAGTTTTCCTGGCTACCATGGGCGTTGTCAGAAAATTTTACAGGGAGTGTCGGGCAAATGATAAAAGTTGAATAGTAGAAAAATAATAAGTATTATTACCACGGTTATACATATTATTGTACAATAGTAAATATTATGAACTAACAAAAATAAATTGTATTCGAAATAATAATAATAATAATAATTTTTATTATTATATAAATGGGGAGACGAGTGAAACACAGAACAACTATTTTCCAATATTTATTTTGCAGTTTATGTAGTTCGTATCTGAAATGCATTTTGATATTAACTTTTGCACGTCTCGTTCAAGAAAAGGGTTTAAATGTTAGGTGGAATTGTTTTCATAAAGTTTGTTGTGTGACCTCTCACCAACAACTGTAAATTTTGGAATTTTGAAAACTGTGGAACCATTTTGGATGAAATGGTAGAATATAACCTTGTTGCTGTATGTTTCACTCAATGTTTTCGATCCAATGCATTTTTACTTTGATTATTCTGTTCGAATACTAACTAAATGAACTATATTTCTGTTCTTAACAATAAAAGTAACAAACTTTTGGCATTCTTGTATCTTTAAATGAACGATGCCAATTTCCAGAAGGGGGGTCAAACCACCCCCCTCCCGACGCCCATGCTGGCGACGTTCGAACAAGTGTTCTCGGGTTACCAGCCAGGTTAAATCGGCGAAGCTAACGCCGATTTAACCTTGCTGGTAACCCAAGAACACATGTTCAAAATAAACCAAATTAATCAACCAACCATAAGAGCAACGCAACGACGTCTATTCTCGTATGAAGTAAAGAAGATCCATAGCCTGCGAAAAAAAATCATTCACATTCGTTGCCATACTTTTGTACGAGGTAAATCAATTGTTGGAATATAAGAACCTTGACACTGTAAAGACTAATTACCTATCCACGAGAGTTGGTAATTATCTAGACATGTTCAGTTTGAACCATTTGAAAGTTTCCAAAGCAGATTAAAATTCGTTATAAACGTATCAACAACTCCCCAAATTGGAATAATTGCACCTATAATTGAAGCTTTCAGTTCATTTAGTCTAATTTTATGCATTTGAAAGTTTATCAGGAAATGTGCTTCTTAATTGCATGTAATTAATTATTGACCACACTAGTAGCACGCTAGTGTGGATAATTGTAGACACGTTTCAACCCGACGAGATAAACACAACAGGATCGAAATTAATGAAAGCTTGCAAGAATGCAAAATTGTTCTTTGAAACTTGATTTACAAGCCTTGTATTGTATCTTGCTTTGAGATATAACGGCTTACCAGTATCGTAATATTAACGCCTCAGTTTAAGAGCTAAGCATTTGAACACACAGAGAACTGTTACATAATCGGATATATTTACACTTGTGTTAGAGGTTGCTGTAAAATTTATCATAATTTACCGTTAAAAGTCAACTTACAAAAACGGGATACAACTGTTATTTATTTAAATTCGAATATTCTATCATGCAAAAAGATAGATAATGATTATAAATTGCAGTTATATACACAGTCCTTAAAATTACATTACATTAATACTTTAAAAACAATTATGGTTATTTTTACGGTAGTTGGATGGTAGCGGAAACTGACGGTTTTCTACCGTCATTTCTCCAGTCAACTTTTTACAGCTTAGATTTTAATATTATACGTGGGTTAGCCATAAAGTTATTTGCACTAGCATGCCAGAAATAGAGCATGGAATTTGGAGGACAGGTCTTGTATTTACTTGAAAGTGCACTACCAAAATTACATTTATACATAATCCCTGTGGCGTCTCGTCCCTTGGGGCTTCCGGGGCTTAGCCCCTAAAGAAAAACGGACGTATTCACGTAAATATCAATCACCGTAACGCATAACTATCACACAGTCTTTTAAAAGACGATTTTTATCCACGCAAATTCATCGTCTGTTGCAATGGATACGACAGCGCTCCTAGCGGCATTGATGTCAATTATCGCTTTCCGGGGCACGTCGCAAAGGAAGGCGTGGCCTACACACACCACGCTACAGTGAAGGTCACATGCTAGCAGAGAGAGAAGGGAAGAGTGCAGTGGATGTAAGTGCTGATTCGGGGCTAGTTCCGTTGCGTCGCGTCAATCTCGCGTGTTGTACTGTAGTGTTGTGGTGGCTTTCATTCGCTGTGTTTGAGTAAGTTTGGCAGGGTTGATGTTCGAACACAAATTGATGAAGGACATAGGCTGTCAATTACAAGACACAATGAATTTGTCCGGAAAAATAGGCATATATTAAATAGAATTATCGATTGCTTAAAATTCTGTGGTCGACATGTACTTGCTCTACGAGGACATAATGAAAGAGAACAATCTTTAAACAGAGGCATCTTCCCAGATTTATTATCCCTTCATAGAAGAGGGAAAACTAAAGAGGAAACTTCGTGTTCTTTATTGTAGTGAAGAGTTGAAAAACATAAACTCTATCAGTAGATTGCATTCATTTTTTATTTAAAATTATTTAGAGGGTACCTTTTCAGAAACAGTAAAAATTACAAACATAGTTTTAATAACTCCAGTGGCAACAGCTGAATCTGAACGATGTTTCAGCACATTGAAGCGTATTAAAACCTGCTTAAGAAATGCAATGGGACAAGACAGACCAAATGCCTTGGCACTTGCTTACAATAGAGAAAGAATAAATTTCAAAAATAGAGCTTCAACGAAAAAGTAATAACAAAATTTGCTGAGCAGAACAACAGGAGTCAACGTTCGTAGAAAGGTACGTTTCACAACAATACCTGTTTCTTTTGTAATCATGTGAATTGTAATTATATTTTAAATTCTTTATAAAAAATAAGTCCAGTTTTGTAGTTTAGAAGAAGATAAATACCCGTTTTTTTAAATTCATGTAATTTGTCATTACATTTTAAATTCTTTCAAAAACGTAAGTCCAGTTTTGTAGTCTAGAAGGAAAAATACCTATTTTTTGTAATTCATGTGAATTGTCATTATATTTTAAATTCTTTAAAAAATAAGCCCCGGCCAAATTTGAGGCCCCGAGACGCCACTGCATAATCCCAAAGTCTGTTCAAACATTTGTCACAGCGTGACACGAGTTTCTCTATACCTTGTTCGAAGAATTTCCGTCCAACTTTCGATAACCATTCTTGCGTTTCAGATTTAACTTCCTCATCGGAGTCATATCGCCGCTTCGCAAGTTTTTCAGAATTTCACATGTTCGAAGAATTCTCGTATACTCATTATAATAATAGTAGTCATAAAATAATACAAATATGGAAGAACAAAAAATAAAACAAAAGAAAAAAACTAAAGGAATGTAAAAGAATATTAGTAGAGAAAAAGTGAGGGAAAATATAAATGTGAAGGTTAACATAAGGTTTCCTTTAAGTAAAAATAATAGGGCTCTATCTTGATATCTAACTCACTTCCCACATACATATAACACAGTATATTAACATTTGCCAATTCTGCTTAGCTAAGAAATACTGTGTTGAAATATTCCTTGCTTTGAGAGGAACCAAAAATTTTCACACAAAAATATTTTTAAATATCTTTCTTCCCTGTGATGAAAAGAGCAAATTTGGCTCTATTGTTTAATTGACCTGAAAAGTTAATTGAAAATTCTGTTTGCTTTTCCTTGACAAGAGTGCAAGCTACTGTCTTCCACTAATGAACTCAGGTGACAAAAAAACACACCAAAGGTATTCTTTTTGCTCTAATTCTGCCGAGATTTCAAATCAAGGAAGGCTATTTTGAAACTCTAATCTAAACTCGTCTCCTTTTCTAAACTCTGATCCGGAAATCCATCAATGAATTTTGAAAGTTAAAAGATCAGGGAGAGTTGAATTGCTCTCTCTGAGAAAGTAAATGCACGTATGAAAAAAGAACGAAAGTAACGTTTGGATAGACTTCTATCATTGTAAGCAGTGAAACAAAGGACTATGACTTCTTTTATGTTGCTATATTCTACCCCAAATAATGAGTAGGGTTCAACTCACTGCAGCTAACTAACTAACTAACTCTCTAGCCTTCTTAAACCCGAAGGTTTATGGCTGCAGCAACACAAGGCTTCCATCTGTCCCTATCCTGAGCAACATCTATATACTATTTTCTATCCCTACCGATTTCCTCTAGGTTCATCTCAAAGTTGTCCCTCCATCTTCGTCTTGGCCTTCCTACAGGTCTCTTACAATCAGATTTCCCAACAAGAATCCTGTAAACTCCTCTTTCCTCTCCTATTTGTGCCACATGGCCTGCCCACCTAAGTCTTCTTGATTTAATTATTCTAATAATATCTTGACATGAATACAAATTATGTACTTCTAAATTATGTAACCTTCTCCACTCACCTGTCTTCTCACCCCTTTTAGGTCCAAATATATTCCTAAGGATCTTATTTTCAAATACTGTCAACTTATGTTCTTCTTTCAATGTAAGGGACTAAGTTTCACACCCATATAATACTACAGGCAAAATTACTGTTTTGTATATTTTAACTTTTAGTTTCTTAGATATTAAACGAGAAGACAAAAGTTTATGAATAGAAAAGTAACATGCATTTCTTGAATTAAGCCTGCAAGGTTAATTGTTATTATTATATATTTATTGTTGTTACCAAGAATTTTTTATTATAAAAATAACATTGTCTCTAAATAATACGGGAGAGTTTCGTATACAGAATTCTCGATCAAACAATGATCTGACAACACTATTTCGGTTGTGCTAAAGAGACTGTCAAAGAAGGGTTTCAATGATCGCTTTGAAAAGTATATTGAAGTTTGAAATAGGCGTATAATTTAAGAAGAATGCTATTTTGTAAGTTTTTAATTGAAATTCAATAAAGATAACCAGTAATCTTAAAATAATACTATTTGTCCTGGTTTTTTTTTATACAGCCTCTTATGCTAATCGTAACTTAATCTACGGTTAAAGTAGGATCCGAATTATTGTGTACCTTCGTTGGGGATTGAACCGAACCAAAACCAGGGAGGCCAAGGTCTTTAGAATATCTCCATTACCTTTGAATGAGTTGTTTATAATTTAAGGTTTCAAATGTTTTCTGATGTGGTGAGAACTGAAAAATAATAACGAAGACCAAAATTAGGCATCCCCCAGTTCATTGTGGAAATGCTTTATTGGCACACGAGGCTAACAAGGAAACTTTATTTCCGCACCCACTTGGATGTCGATTCTTTTGCGAACTCTCCTCATCTCGGCTATCGAAGGATCAAGACGAAAAAAGTCATTTTAATGCCGCATGTAATTGCATGGAGATCGCCGAACCTGAATGTTATTATAAGTCAGAAACATCGACGTTCCGAAAAGTTTCCACTTGATTCCTGCATCTCAATTTTCCTCCCTGATCCCACCCCCTCCTTCGTCCCCATCCAGAAAAAAATCTACCCTTCTACACAAACTTTGTGAAATACCTTTTCCATACAGAATTAGAGCAAACAAATTAAAATGCTGCTTCCACGGATATCGGATTACTTCCAGGACGCGCCCTAGCGACTTCCAAGATCGAAAGTCTTAGCGCGATGCCCCAGCAACTCAGTTATTCTGCAGCGGGTCTCCTCCCCCAACCCTCTAGTTTTGTGTAGGAAGAGAGGATGTTACCATCCTCGTGAGAGACCAAGAAATTTACCTCAACTGTAGGACTTGGGTTTCTTACACATTTCACACGAGTATCATAGTATTTTTGTACAGTCTGCGTCGTAAGTGGTTGCACAATTCAGAGCATGCTTAATCTGTTCCCTTATAGACATCCAACTTTGTATTTATTTACGTACATATTTGTGTGCTGACCAAAGGTAACCCCAAAAGCAATACATTGATACACAATAAAAGTTACAAAGAAATACATTACTTTAATGTACAGAAATTGTTGTGTTGTACGAACATCGTTCTTATTCATTTGAAATACATGGTGATATAATTTAAAATAAAATAGTTACCTAAATTACTAACCAGAAATAAAAAGTGATTTTAAGTATGAAATATTAATGGCTTATTTTTTGTGGAGAAATCTACTGTATTTTTGTAAAAACTTCGCAAGATGAAAATAGGGTTTAGATTCAGAAGAAACAAACTCTCGTGTTTTATATATTTTAAAAAGAAATATCGTATTTTTTTTTGTAATTATTGAAGCCACCTTTTGTAAATACGAATTCAATTTACTCTCATGCACAGTTAATGAGAATATAGTAAGTTTATCAGAAGATGTTTGTTTATGTACAGTAACTCAATTGAGAATTGTGATAACACACAAGTGATGTAACTTCTAGTAGGGCAAACGTGATGTGTAACATTTTAGAATAGAATTATTTTTATGTAAACTGAACATGGATACGAACTATTGAGTATGTAGCAAAATGAAGGGGAAAAAACGATGAGCAGTACTCCACCCTAGGAAATTCCTGTGTATGAAAATACATTCTACTCTTTCTAATTCAAACTTCAAGGTTTGAGTTTTTGTTTTAAGTTTATTTTATGTACACATAGGCTAATCGGGACTGGACCTACAGTTTGAAGTGGTATCCGAACCACTATATGCTTTCACCGGGTATCGAACCCGGGACTCCTCGATTACTCAAACTTCAAAGGTACACGAGAAACGTTCGAATTCTCAGAAAATCGAATTAGCCACAATCTCATGTCATTTAAAATGGTTTCAAGGTGACTAAACTTCTGTTCGAATTAAAGAGAAACCACTGCATATTAAAGGCTACAGGAACGAACTGAAGATGACATTCGTAAACTATATCCACAGCGCAGAAACCTTTCGGGGCCATTATCAAAGTCTGAACTATTCTCGTTCTTGGTTTCCTTTTTTTCGCGTTTTTCAAATTATAGACAACATAATTATATGGCCAAACGAAACTGTTAACTGATATTGAATAATTCTGTTGCAATCACGATTCATATAATTTGATGATGCAATAAAATTGACAGAGCATTCTGTCCGAATTTTGGTAATTTTTTGAGGTTGCATTTGAACTTCTGTAGGTTAATCTACGCGTTAATGTAACTGTACCATACAGGTCGTCAGAATTACTTTGGAAAGTTAACTTTACTTCTGAGTAATACGCAGGAACATACACTATTGCTAATGAGTTGTTTTAAAACATCGTGGCATTGTCAATTCAATATTAATTTTAGATTTTACGAAATTATTTTATCATTTTCTTAATACGTTAACGTTAACGCCCAGTTTAAAATACAACGTATGTTTTCAAACCTTTGATCATGAAATTCTACTCGCTAAATTATCATCGTTATTCAATTTTTCCGACTCCGCAGTTAATTTGTTCTGCTCTTACCTACAAGAACGTCAACAATGTGCCGTTGACCTATATGGAAAATCTTCATAGAAAAACATTCCTTGTGGTGTCCCTCAAGGCACTGTACTCGGCCCCCTCTTATTTGTTCTGTATATAAACGACCTTCCGATGGTGCTTTACTGCTGTAAATACCATATCTATGCCGACGATTTTCAGTTATATTTCTCTTTCCCCCCCCCCCCAAGAAATACTGCATGCAATAGAAATTGTGAACAATGACCTTAAACAATTAAGTACTTAGTCTGCACACCATGGCTTACATCTAAACCCGACTAAAACCCAGTGTATTCTTGTAGGTTCCCCTAAAAGTTTGAGCAAAATAGATAAATCTAGCCTCCCTAGACTCAACGTAAATGATATTCATCTGCCTTTTTCAACTACTGTTAAGAATCTGGGTATGATACTCAACCACCATCTCACCTGGGCAGAGCAAGTTAACTCTGTATCTAGAAGAGCTTTCGGTGCATTGCATTCACTCTATCGGCTCACAAACTTCCTCACAATCTCTTGTATTTCCCATTGTTGACTATTGCGACATTGGTTTCTTGGATGTCAATCACGAGCAAGCTAAACGACTACAGCGAATCCAAAATGCCTCCATTCGTTTCGTTTTCGATCTAAAATATTCAGAGCATTTGACATCGTACTTTGCGAAGGTCGAGTGGCTTAAATTAAGCGATAAACGTAATTTTCATAAGTTAATTTTACTGTACAAAATCCTCCAAATAAAAGACCCGCAATATCTCTATAACCGAATTCAACATCTTTCCGACTTTCACAGCCACAACACCAGATCGCGCGAAAGGTCTCTCCTCTCCATTCCACTCCACAAATCAAACTTTTATGCAAATTCTTTTATGTTACCTCAGCAGGCCTTTGGAACAAGTTGCCACCTGAAATTCATGTCCCTTCCCCAATTGTGACGTTCAAAAAATTGTTAAACTTACACATATTATATAATGAAAATTAAATGTTTGACTTCCCTGATAATGTGGCGGGTGCAGAGAATGATAGAAGGACGTGAGGCACAAAAATGATTTAACGTAATAGTTAAGATGAATTGTCGTCACAGTATACCGTTTTAGACTGTGTTGATGTAAGTGTAATGTTGTACTGTGTGACTGACCCAAAGATGTTCATTTATTTCATTTATTATGTTTTGTTTAATTTTGTGCTTAATACGCACGATGATATATCTATGTTATCAATTTCTGTTTTGTTATATTTTGGAAAACGTTGTTGCATTAATATGATGTATAATTAATTATTATCACATTCTTGATAATGTAAAATTACGATGTATACATTTCTATATACATTTTTGACCATAGCAACGAAAAAGAAACAAAACACAGTAGATCAATAAGTGAAAAATATATTGAAATTATATATAGTGACGTCCGAGTTTTCTTTGAATTTAGCAAACTGTAAGTAGATTTGGATAAAGATAAATACTAGGATGTTTCGTTCAACTGTGCTTAAGTAAGTGTAATGTTATGTATTTGCTTGTACGTGTGTAAGGGCAAGAATATGTATGTGTGAGTGTGAGTGTGTGTGCCCGTATCTATAGGTTAGATTACCTTTCTTATATGTAATTTTTCTTTGTATTTTTTATTTCTCTGTAATTTTTATATATTTTTTCTTTCTTTCTTTCTTTTTTCAATATTTTAATTATTCCACATTCAATTTTTTTGTAAACATGGTCAAGTGGAAGAAAAGGATCCACAGCCTTATCTTTGCCATGTAAAAGAAGACGAAATAAATAAATAAATAAATAAATGACCAAAGCAAGTTAGACATGACAAGATTTTTTCCCAATGATGAAATTGAAGCAAATACAGCGTGTATCATAATTGGGTAATCAAATTTTCAGGTGTATTATTAAGAAAAATATCTGAAACTCAAGAATGAGGTTTTTTGTATAACAATGACAAAATCTTCAAGCTTTGTTTTCATACGCAAGGCTTTTGTAAACATGGTCATTGTGGCGCTGGTGCAGTGTTAAAGAAAGTGGCGACTTTCACAAGTGCAGAGAAAGCAGGCTGTGTCTTCAAATTACCGGACCTTACAAATTCTATGTGCCACCTATGCCGCAGAATGTGCAACAGTTAAAGGAGAGTATAAGAAACGCCCTTGTCTTGTGTGGACGAGGAGTTCTTGGGAAAAGTGTGGCAATAACTAGAATTTCGATGAGATTTGTGTCACATAATTGGTGGAAGCCACATTGTAGCCATTTCAAGACATTAAAGTGTTACTGATTGATACACAACAAATATTGTTGTATTCCATATAGTTTAGTCGAATTTTTTCTTAAAGTCGTTTACTCTATTATGATACACCCTGTATGTTTTGGCATCATGTGCCTTTTAATCACAATTCACACCACACCCTGTGTATCTCAAATACGGCTTGTCTCACCGTCTTCCTGTTCCGAGCCTAGAGAGAAGAACAAATGAAAGTGAGGGGGGAAGAAAGGAGAACAGCTGAAGATCTAGCAGCGTGTCGAAAATCCTTTTGATGAAGCTGTGGTGAAGTGGCTTGGAACAATGCTATTAGCTGCTTAGCTACTTCGAATTTTCCTCCAAGGGGATGATAACAGTGTTTCCAACGTAAGAGCCAAGATTTATCGATTCAAGTCTCTCTCCACACCAGATAAAGCACTGTCGTCTTTCAAGTCTTGCTTGGCTCTATAACAATGGCGGGAGATATGTAACTTCTAACGATCCTTGTGAGAAATGGATATCAAATTAATCTAACAGATATTTACGAACATTTATTTCATTATGAGAGAAGAGCTTCACTTTGTTGCCATAAATATGGCTTTTTTAATTAGTAGTTGTCTACACACCAGGCTTCCATTTCTCAATTTACAATTCACATCCTCAGTAACTTTAAATGAGGAGCAGTAAACATACAAAACACAGAAACTTGTGTTGACGTTATCTGTTAATTGCATCGTTCAGATGTATGATCTTTCTCGATGTTTTGTGGAAAACACGTTCACGAATTTTCAGGGAAAAAATATGTTTCTTAGATTATGTTGTTTTTCTGTCTATGTGGCATAATTGAGGCGATGAGGACGAATGATGATTAGATGATATTCAGAAACAAAGACGCTCAGGATGAGGCTTGAACTCGGAATCATCAGTGCTGAAATGGTAAGTCAACCACCCAACACGTGCGACTTTTTTATTCTCGTATGAAATGTCACACATTTGCAAATATGTTTGCTTTGCTTAGTGTTTTGATCAATTTATATTGTTATTCAGTCAGTTATAGTGGAAACATAGGAAAATATTTGATAGGTTAATCACAACGATGAACATGAATAAGTATTAAATGAATTTGATGAGGCGACATTCAAAAAGACACAAAGAAACATTCTTGTCCAGGCCACGACTCGAACCCAGCACCTTCAGCGGCTAGATACTATGTCGACGATCTATTGCCTTCAGCCACTGAGCAGACAGGGTGGCTATAAAGTATTTCCAACAATAACAAAATTTATTTTAAATAATCTATTACAGTTACAGCTTCGTGGCTTGTGGAAAAAAGAAAGAAACCAATGAAGTGTTTTCCATTTGTTTCAGGTAGAGGCTGAGTTGGTATAGGAGGCGCTGCAATCGCTGGAACTGAAAATTGCGCCAGTGCAGGAGAAATCTCAATGTGTTTTATGGTATCATGAGACAAAGTCACAGATTGCTGTGCAACGTAATTTTCGGAGGGAATAGGGACGACCACCACCTGATTACACCACCTGCACAGCAAGTAGTGACTTGGTCTCAATATACATTGAGCTTTTCCTGCATTGACGCCATTTTTGGTTCCAGCGATTGCAACGCCTCCTATACCTAACCTCTACCTAGAACAAAGAGAAAAACCTTATGAGTTTCTGCTTCTTTTGCCACAATCCACGAAGCTGTAACTGTAATAGTTTCTTTGTAATGTTGGAAATACTTTATGGTCACCCTGTATTAATGTTCACTAAATAAGGTTACAAGAGTGAAAACCACATTTATAAGTTTGTCGATAGAAATAGACACTTAAGTTCGAGTTTCAGTGATGCTTTATATAACTTTGTCATTTCAATCGAGTACGTTGCACACGGTGATGTAAATGAAGCTCTGACACAGACACGAACTCGGTTACCCTCAGGATAGAGGATTGTCCGGGAGAGGCTATCGACAAATGCTGCCCCCTCGCTCTGGTCATCGAGCCCCTCGGGGGTCTACACCCCTTTCTCCGGACCTTTGCAACGAGGCAATGGCTGGCGGTGTCGTAGCCCTCGGCCACCCGGGATTGACAATGGCCCCACTTTCAAAGATTTTAAATTCACCTCTCTCACATTTTGCAGCTATCGTGCCACAGAGTCGAAATACATTGGTTACTATTTAAGTGATCGAAGTTTTCAATAACAGCTCAAAAATTGAGAAAAGTAACACCAATTTTTGCAAAGAGAAAATTGCAGATTCCTATCTACGAGGCTTTGTCCTAGCCCAGTATTTAGATGAGGAAAAAAATACTTCATTTTTTGCATCAGCTCTTTCTTCTTCGACTTGCAAAAACGTCAATGGGATATTACACCTTGAATGTTTATCGAAAACATGTCACAAATACTCGGCAACATATCGGAAATGCAATTAATTAAAGCTTATAAGTAACAAGTTCAGTTTAAAAGGTCTCTCTACCTTAGATTCTTTATGGTATGTAAAAGACTTGGCGATCTCACAGCCCTCTCTACTACCTTAAAGGACACAGATTTGAAGCTATCACACAAGTTCATCGGGAAATGCTTTAATTTATGTTATTTAGCGAGGCTTTTCCGTCACACTTGGCTAATCGCGACTATGAGGGTGAGTGATGATTTGATAAAATTGATGAAGGGATGCTCATACCCGTGCCGGGATTCGAACCCGGGACCTCTGATGTCCTAGCACGCGGTGCTAACCACTTCACCATGGAGGTCAGCACTAGGACGTGCAGGAGAAAGTATTGTCTGAATTTGACTGTTGCCTTTGGCTTTATAGCCCATGGAGTACACCGATAAGTCATTGCCATTGTAAGTCATTGTAAGCTTTTATTTCAAGGCTCTTTTCATTAAAACAATTATAAACATCTATTGCAATGAACGTTTACAATTGTCGACACCATTTTCAATAACACTGTATAGATTTCAACTCTCATACATCGCATGGACATACTGGGGATCATCTCGAAACATCCGAATTTCCAAGAACACGAAATTTGGGTTTAAGGATGATATGCTCAAAAGTTATCACTAGTGTTGCCCACGGGACGAGACGGGACAGGCTTTTAAAAATTCTAGACGAGACGAGATTGATCATGTGTCCCTTTGACAAACGAATATTTTCGAGACGAGACAGCATTTCACAGCATTTCCACGAGACGAGACAGGCCAAAATCTCGTCTCGTGGGCAACACTAGTTATCACTCAAGCACAAAGAAATCACATACTTTCTTACTGTCCTTCTCTCTAAAAATTATCATCCGGTGACATTTGATAATACTGTCATGACATCAGATTTCGTAATTAGCCTTTGGTTGCTTTTAATTTAGATTTGTTTCGTATATTAATTCGCAAACAAACAACCTGTTGCCAAGAAGACTTATTTTCCTACAGGATAATACAAAGCCACACACATCTCTGAAACTGAAGTGTGAATTCTTCATCCTCCCTACATTTCGGATTTAATGCTTTCCAGTCTGTTCATTTACTTTTACAAAATGGGGATTCAGATGCTCCCATTCAGAATATTGTGATTGTAAAGTGTATGAAGTAATAGAAATATAAATTTAATTGTTCTAAAGCAAGTAACTACCCTTCAAAAGGGAAATAATCTATTATCTGTACCATTCATCAATTTCTATATTGTTCTATTACAGGTGATCGACACGTGTTGTCACCTGCAACACTAGAAAATATTTGATGTCTAGAGCATAGAAACAGAGATACGTAAGTAGACAATTTCCTATTAATATAATGTATTTAGTTCATTTATAGTGAACTGATACATTAACACATAATGATATGACTGTGTAATATTGAAGTTCAATATTGATATTGACGATACTGACAATGTCCATATCGATTGTATCATTAACTAAATATATTTTAGTCTGATATGTTTGAATTGGAATTTTAACTATGAGAAGCAGAAAATCGTGTTGCTTGTTTCATAAACAAAATAGGAGTCCCAATTAAGAGGAGTTGCTTACTTTGCAGTTTGTAATTCTCTACCAGCACCAAACCCTCTCTTATCTAAAAGCCAGTGGCGGCGATTAGGTTCCAAAACAGAGGGGCAAGGTGCCAAAACTGGGCGGGCAAATACAGTATATTTCTCTTGTAGATGAGATTTAGCATATAGCGGGGCAAAAGTGGCGACAAGTGGGTGGGCAACTGCCAACTCGCCCCCTCTAATCGTCGCCACTGCTAAAAACTAAAAGTAAGCAAGAATTATCGTTGCTATTGCATCCATCATGTACAAATTAAGTTAAGTACAAGGTTGTTTATGAAGACCATAATCTTTCTCGATAATATCAGTACTGTCGATATCGATTATATGAATATCAGTGAGATTCGATATCACCATATCAAAATATTGTACAGTCCTACGTAATGGTATTTGAGGGTTATGCATACATTTTATCGAATCCTTTAATTATCACGTATTTACTATTTTCGGATTTATAAACAACTTTTCTACTAAGTTCTCTGCCGTTTAGTGTCTGAACAGAAAATTTTTCTTTTTAAATTACCTTGAACAACGTTGGTTAACATTATCTGTGTTTTCTAATGACTTTCAATTGTTTTGAAAAACAAAGTTGTGCTCCATTTTGAAGTACGTCGTCTTATTTTTTCTGACCTCAATGCGGCGTTACCAAGTAAGATTTTCTGACTCACGCTTCCAAATTATTGGGCAATTATATTGTTATTCCTGGCTTGAAACTTATAACACTCGCACACCTAGACGGAAATATTTAATTTGTATTTTCACGTAACTAAATAAGCAGTCAAGAGCTTGACAAGCAAAAGTCATACGGTAGCTGAAAAGAATGACTAACTTTAGCGACAGAACGTTATCCATTTAATACCATTTATTTAAGAGTTTAGACTTCTCAAAGCAGTTTGATACCTTCTTGCAGCAGTGTGTACGAATATATTAAAATTAACTGAAATGTTATACAAATTGAAAAAAATATCATACAAGCTAACTTGAAACTATAAAACATTAAAATTATGATCTTGGACAACAATGAGGTGGTCAAATATTACACAATTAAATTATTCTGCTTGACATGATACGTATTGTACATTATTTTATTATAGCCTGTAAATATACATACCAACTGTTTCCCGCGTTGTTTCTGGTACCAAAAACACATCGGTTCCAAAACATATATTTTCAATTGGTTTGATTTATGGAATCCACCCGAACTGTTCATAATAAAGATACAATATATTCCACTCGTCTTAATTCCAGCTTAAATCAATTTTATATGGAATATTTTAAATTTATTATCATGTTCAAAGTAAAACCTTGAAGAGTAGAAATTTCAGTATTGTACTTTCTTATTTTTTTTTTTGTGGTTGCATTACATGCAAATCTCCACACTCTAGAACATTAACAGCATGAATCAATAACAGCAGAAAATTCAAATGTAACTAGAAAAATTGTTGTACATTTTAAGCAAAAAATTAGGGGTCAAAAAACAGAGTTGGAAACTCTGGTTGATGCGGTTCCGGAAGAGTAGCGACGGAGCGAATGGTTCCAGAGGAAAAGGCCTTCGGAAACGACCTCCGTTCCTATCGATCGCGGAAATTCTTTGATCAGACAGAAAACGAGACACTAGCTGGATTTATGGACAGATATTGGAGGAGAAAAATGAATTGAAATAGACGTTAAGTTTGTTATTACTGCCGTGTCTTATTGCATCAGGAATGGCGGGAGGCGGTCCGCGGGCTCTTGGGAGATAAGCTCGTGGGAAGTTGCATGCTGAAACCCGTTGCTAGGCGCCTTCTGAAACCATGAGTTTCTCTCTTGACCATGCACAAAATTCATTTGTTTCTCTAGCTCTTTTACGTCCTTTCACTGTAGGAGAAAGCAATTGAATGATCTTGATTTATTTTAAATGCTGTAATTATGAAGCTGTGAAAATATTAATAAGTGGAGATACGTGCCAGAGGAGAGACCCACAGAACGTTTATTTATTTTTATTATTATTATTGTTATTATATGTAATAAATTGAATTTGTCTTACGTTTAACACAATTATGATATTGGATATTACTCCTGTTAAATACAAGATTCTATGCAATAATTAGACTTCGGATTTTTAGGTTCTAAAACGTGTGCTTTTAGGTTCCTAAAATAGGCTCTAAAAGTACTAAAATAGGTTCTAGAAATCTTAAAATAGGTTCGAAAAATTTAAAAATAGGTTATAAAAGTCTTAAATTAAGCTTGAAAAATCAGGAAGTTGGTTCCAAAAAAATTTAAAATCGTTCAAAATTCCTGAAAAATACTGATTAGGTTCAACCGATAAAAACAAAATTTCAAAACAACCTTAAGAAATTTTAATAGGTTTATAAATAATAATAACCAAATATTAATTTCTTAACCAAATTTTAATTTGTATACATCATTTTCAAAATTATTCACAAATTATTGTAATACTATACTTATGCTGTTAGCAAAAGTTTAATGAAAAATGAATTTGTCATTGAATTCATCGTCACCAAACAGTGTATATACCTCTGCGTGATATAAACATCCTGCGAAACCTAAAAAAGATATAAAAATCTAAAAAAAGTTCGATCTAGGCACATAAACCTAAAATAGATTCTAACAAGCAAAATAGGTTATTTTAGGCACTATAAAACTTCATTAGTAGCTTTCTTTTTTAATGAATCGCAGACATAACTTGTTATTTCTTATTTACCTTCAAGGGAAAAAATATGTAAAAAAAACCTAAAATCCGAGGTCTAGTAATAATATTAGTGTAACCGGTGCCTACAATCACGTTTCCTTCTTTCCATAATTACGAGCTATCCTAGCGGGATATAAGTACTGAAATATGATAATACAAGAAGCAGCGAGAGGTTAATAATTACTGATCGACCCAGACCGAGATAATAGATTCAAGCTTCTTTCATTCAGGTACAGTCACCGGCAATAAAACTTGGACACCTAGATCCTGAAATACTCGCTTCCCAGCATAGAGTTACGTGTGTTGCCTAACTCTACAGCGTAAAGTGGATTTTAATAGCAAATTTTCAATGGCAACTTCTAGCACCGCCGTAGAGTTAGGCAACACACCTAACGCCTTACAGGGAACCAAAGCTTTCTGGATCTAGGTGTCTCATTTTTAATGCGTGTGACTGTACATACCTGCTTTTTCGCTGTAGAACAGATGGGCTAGCTCCAACCCTAGACTGAGAACTGATCTGCAATAATATTCCGATCTTCTCAGATTGTTTTGGCTACTTAGATATACAAATTCCAGGACTTGTCAATTAAAATCCGTCTGTGAAGTCTGGTATCTTTCCACCGTATAAAGGCAAGGAATGGAATTCATAAGGCCTGCATTCCAAACCGACGAGAAGATCCTGGCTCTGTAATATGCTTTATCTTGTATCCGTCTTGTAATATTTACTAATCATTTAATATTAGTTTTAACGAAACCTTTGAATGGTGACATTGACAGTGTATAGAGTGTATATTATACGAGGGGGTGCTGATAGGTTCTTAGCTTTCCCAAGAAAATAATGACAAAGTTAAAGTTTTATGATGGATTTATTCAATATACTCTCCCTTCAATGCCATGCATTTGTTGCTGCGGCCCTGCAGTTTGATTAGGCCATCTACAAAATTTTCTTTAGGTTGGGTGTCAAACCATGCATTTACAGCTACAATTGCGTCAGAAATGTTGCTGAATTTTTGTCCCTTCCAGTGTTTCTCTAAATTTAGGAATAGATACTAGTCCGATGGGACCAGGTCAGGTGAATAGGGTGGGTGATACAACGTTTGAAACCCTAACGTAGCCAATTTTTCCATTGAAACATTGGTCTTGTGAGGGGATGCGTTGTCGTGAAGGTAGACAACTTTTCGAGACAACTTTCCACGGCGTTTTTTCTTCAGCTCTGAGTGAAGCCTGTTCAGTAATGAAGCATAGTAAGTCCCGGTAATGGTGTGACCTTGTTTTAGATAATCAACAAAGGTTACTCCATCCCTATCCCAAAAAACACTGGCAACAACCTTTGTACTTGAATTTTGAATACGAAACTTTTTGGTCTCGGTGAACCACTGTGACGCCATTCTTTTGGTTGGTCTTTTGTCTCTGGATCATACAAATAGATCCATGTTTCATCCTCCGTAACCAAACGTTCCACAAAATTATTTCCGTCCTGCTCAAAACGGCTCAAAACGTCTCTGGAAGCAAGCACCCTTGCATGCTTTTGGTCGGCATGCAAACATTTCGGCAGCCACTTGGCCGACAGTTTTGTCATGTAAAGATGATGACGAATGATGACTCCAACGCATTCACGGGATATGCCTAGGTCCTCTGCTATCATTTTAGCAGAAATTCGTCGATCTGTGAGAATCATTTCATGCACCTCTTCAATTGTTTCGGGCACAATCACTATGGAGGATCTCCCACGGCGGGGTTCATCTTCAGTGACAAAATGTCCTGTCCTAAATTTGACAATCTAGTTCTTAACATTAACATAGCACGGGGCTTGATCTCCCATTGTTTGTAGCATCTCATCATATATGGGTTTTGCAGACTTTCCCTGGAGAAAGAGGAACTTGATCACTGCTCTGCCCTCAACATCACTGAACTTGACTGACTGCCCCACCATCTCAACTAATCACCTGAAACAGAAATGGTTCCATTAGTACCGCTGATTTGATTTTTGATAACAAACATATAGAAACATGTAGCTTTCAAACAAAAAAAGAATTCTTAAAATAGGAAAATGGGAAGGGGGCAAAGGTAAGGACTTATCTGCACCCCCTCGTAATTTACGTATAATGGTTGTCTTACCCTGCAACCTGCTTCTGTACTGCTAGCATTCGTATTTGATAAAAATAACAAAATAGGCATATAGGGAAATATCGAGCGCCATTAATAATAGAAATATTGATTTCATTCCAAACTTTCTCCTGGAATATTACTACAAAATGTAGTAAATCCTTATAAGATATTGTGAATGTAATTGTCGTACAGGTGCGGCGCCAGGAGAGGGGGTGCGAAAGGGCGCATTACTTAATTTTCTTCCTTACCCCATTCAGCACCCCTGCTTCAAAACCTATGTTCAACAGAAAACACAAACTCTTACACTGTCATATTATGTCATGTCGTCATATTGAGGATCGAATGTTAGGTATGGAAGTGAGGCCGCTGTTATTGTATACACACAAGGATTGATCCTATACTCTGATACTTTTAAGTCCACTTTATGCACAGTATGGCTAATCGAGACTGCACCTACAGTTTAAAGTGAGATCCGAACCACTGTGTGCTTCCACCGGGTATCGAACTCTGAAACTTGATTACAAGGCGACGAAACTACCACTGCACCATCGCGGGGGCCCTCCTATACTCTGAATGACCGCATTTACTTTCCTGCAATAGGGGAATTATCTATAAAGATCAGCAGCCGTTGTCTTTCTTTCGTCAGCATTGTTGTTAAGAATTGTTTATTCAAGTGGTCTGTTTGTGGTTTTGAATAGTGCCTATAGCTAGGGACCATGATTTCCTTACGTTATTATTTTTCCAAAGAATCGGTGTTATTTCTAACTTTCCGGTGTAAAATTCGCGTTTTTATTGTAGTAATATTCTGCCAAATATAGCTACCAAAAATATCTTCATTCTGCTTTCAAAGTAGCATTATTAACTGTTTTCCATAGTTTCATACACTGGAAACGACTTTTGAGGAAGTTATTTTTCATTATTTCTCGCGTATATGTACTGATGTTATGGCTTCTGTGGGATGGTAGTGCACACTCAACCTCCACGAAAATCGCGCCACTTTCGTCGATAGTGCAAAACTATCCTCGCGCAACAAATTTCGTTGTTACGTTTTCCGTGTGACGGTAAATGCGCACTCGATCTCCTCCAGAAACGCACCACTTCTCTCAGTAAAGCAAAATGTTTCTCGTGCGGCAAATCCTAATAGCCCCTTCTAGTTGGCTGCACTTTTTGACTCGCTTTGACTGCCTTTGCACCGAAGCGTCTAGTTGGTTGCACGGGGCAACACCGAGTCGTCTAGTTCGTTGATTTCGAGTCAAGTAGTGCATTTGGTGTCTGCACCGTCTGCACTATAGCTCTTTTCAGTTCTTACGGCGGGCGCTCTAGAAGCTGGCAGGGGAAGTGGGGAGCGGAGATTACGCAACAGACCAACCAGACAACAGCAGTGGCGCCGAGAGACACGACGCGGCCGGAAAAAGTACTACGTGAAACTCGTTCTACTGGCCGCTACGTTTCTTATCGTGCTGGATTGGTCGCTTCCCCGCTCCCCACTTCTCCTGCCAGCTTCTAGAACGCCCGCCGTAAGAACTGAAAAGAGCTATAACTTCCGGACTGGTGTTTGTTTGGTGTATGGTCACATGGTGCGTGCTAGCTAATCAAATGACCGATGAAAGCAGCAGCCAGGCATTTGTTGAATCTTCTAAACTTGAACACCGCTTTCCGTCTAGTTGGTTGAACGTCATTTCCTTGCACCACACTGGCACCACCCTGACACTGGATACACCTGCACTGCACCGAGAGTCAAAAAGTGCAGCCAACTAGACGGGGCTATTGTGTCCTGTTCAAGAGAGACGGTAAGCGTGCACTCGATCTTCGCCAAAATCGCATCATTTCCCTCCGTAATGCAAGCCTCATCGTTGCGATTAGCCAAATAAAAAAAATACAATAAAATCATCAATTTGTTTTCATATTATCATAGATGCCTACTAAAAGTTGATTGGTATTTGATGTAGTGGCTAAAATTGCATGCTAATTTCATGCTCTTCTTATTTTCAACATCGCAATCCCTCAGCACACCTAGATGATTAACCACGTCGCTGTTCTCGTAACATTTTGCACCCCCCTTCCTTATCAGCGAAACCTTATGTGTCTAAATCTAGAAAGAACGAACCGAAATCATTCTGATTATTTTTGGAAATGATTGTCTAAGACGTGGCTGAAAATCAGCTAAATTTGAGCGAACAGAAGGGCTCCGAAGCGTCCCTGGCGCCAACAGTTAAGAGGTGATGGATGCCCATTTAAACGTACTCCGGCTCAGATATCTGCAAATTAGGTCTCGGCATTCTCTTCAGCGGACACTCATCGGTCGGGTTCAACTTCCTAACTGTTCCCTGGTCATCATTCAATCCCCTCTCCTCCATCTTTCCCTCTCTACTGGTGGCAACACCCGGTGACCGGAATCGGAGTCAGTCCGAACTGAACAACTTCTTCGTTGCCTAGTTTTAAATACCAGTACCATGTTCTCAAGAATTCGACATTGAAACGTTGAATTTAAAAAGCTAGATCAAAGAGACACCAATGAGCACCAAAATTCACAGAAACAGCGCAACAATTAATCACATTACTTTCTCTACAAACGGATGTTTCAAGCTGTAGAAAAGGCTTCCATCTGTGTGTAAAATGTGCAACTAATATCACTACCAAACTAGAGAAATTGAAAACGATCTTTGTTTTTTCATCTCTTTCAACTAAAACTCTGCTTACAACGTGCACGACTGTTTCACATGTTATCTCTTCAAAGTTTCCTGGGTCTGGTTTAGTTCCACTTAGGGGCACATCCTTGACAAAGTTTCAATCTTTAATTTGAAATTTTAAAAAGTATATAGAAGTTCGTTTAAGTCAATTTTATACTCAGATATGCTAAACGGAACTGGATCTACAGAATAAAGTGAGGTCTGATCAATTACATACCTACACCGCATATCGAACCAGGGATCCCTGGATAAGAGGGCAACAGAGTTAGCCACAGGTTTATTGAGGAGAAATATTTCGATAATGTAAATCCTATAAGGTTATTTTTAAACTGCGTATCATTCTTACGAATGAGGGATCGAACCAACCGCTCCTAATTTACTTATTGGGTGATGTACACTAAAATCTCCTTCATCCTCAGAGAAGAGTCTTACTCGCTAGGAAGATGGCCTGATGGTAACGGCCTAAGAGGTACTACTGAAACAAAATGCACTAAAAATAACTAGAAATGACAAATAGTCAGCTCTTGGATTTTAAAACCTTCGAAATTCAATCATACATGGTAAACAAGGATAATTTCTGAAACCCAAATCAAAGATCGAAGCGTAAGCCTGTACTAGCTTTCTCCAGGCTTCTGGTAGCTCGTCAGCCCAAGTCAGGCAGACCCAGCCTGTTCGAAGAGAAACCAAAAGAGTCCTCTTGACTATTTCAAGTCAATCAAAAGAGTGTCAATCCTCCTCTATTGCTCTGGCAGTGGAGACTTCCTCCGTGCCGATTCTTCAAGTCTATGGCTTCATATTATGTTGACAAATTACTCTTTGCTTACCTGGTAGATTTGTTTGTAACACCAACACTTCAGGGAGCCTGCTAACCACTTGACTGTATTTGAAACTAGCTGATTATCCGGCGTTGCCCGGGTGTTTAATGAATTCTAACTATAGAGTAAAAGTAACTAATTTTATTTACGGGTATTTATAAGCATAAGTACAGTATACAAATTACCTTGGTATAAAGTAATATATTTTACAAATTCACTACAAAATACATGTAACAACAATTTATGAACAACATTTTTAGTTCCACCTCCAAGAGCAAGAATAAATAAATTAAATAGCATTGGGAGTGTAACTATTCATCTTATAAACCCCTAAAACTATGGATTCCACACTAATATCAGTCGTTTTACATGTCACACCCTTGTCACACCCACTCCTAGGAGTGCCAGAGGTATCTTGGAGTTGAACGGCATTGGGAGTGTCACTATTCATCATAGCGACCCCGAAAACTGTGGATTCCACACTAATATCAGTCGTTTTCGATTTTTTTTACATGTCACCCCCTTCCCACCCCCACCCCTATGGGTGCCAGGGGTGTCTTATCCCCACAGTATTTCTTTCCAGATTATAAGTCATGTGTACCAAGTTTAGTCATCGTGAATGTTACCAATTAGCTTAGCGACTCCAAAAACTATGGATTCAACACTAATCTTGGTCATTTTTGACATTTTATTTTTCACCCCCTCTCACCCCCCATCCCGATAGGTGATGGACTTGAAGTGGAACGGCATTCGGAGATTCACTATTCATCTTTTCGACTCCGAAAACTATGGATTCCACAATAATATCTGTCGTTTTGGATTATTTTTACATGTCACCCCCTCTCACCCCCTCCCACCCCCTACCTTGTAACCCCACAGTATTTCTTTCCAGATTGCAATTGATAGGTGTACCAAGTTTGGTTGGACGCGCTCCAGGCGTTCGAGAGTTATGCCGGAACAAACATACACACATACACACATACATCCATTTTTATATATTAGATACCTAAGCGGAGTAGGCAGCTTCTAGAACAAGTGAATGACCCTTCGTCAGATTGAAGCTTCTAGAAAAAAATACAGGCTTACAGCTTCGTTACGACTGTAGGTCCATTTCCTATTAACCTGCCTGTACGTATGGTAGCTTTGAAACAAGCTGAGAAATTCCAACACGCTGCTTCTAAAACTGTGCAAGGAAATGTTTTCACGGAAGTTTTATTTTAACGTCTCTTTTAACGCACTTCAAATAAAATAATGGTTAATACTTTCCTTTGTCACATCGGTGGCCGAGTGTGTTCAAAGGTGTACTCCTGATTTTTCCAGCTGACTTTCGTGTCAGAGTGGTTAGCGTAACGCGCTACGAAGCCAGAGGTCCTAGCCTCGAAACTTGAGTAACTGTATGAATGTACAGTTACCGTTATGTGTGTTGCCTAACTATACGGCTCTGGCAGAACTTGCCATTGAAAATTTGTTATCAAAATCCACTTATCGCCTACAGTTAGGCAACAAGCATAACGTCTTGCACAGAACCGAGTATTTCAGTTTCTAGATGTCCCAATTTTATTGCAGCTGATTGTACCTTGTATCATTATGTCTGTACCATCAGATCATCATTGAACCTGATCATCACGATTAACTCGATTAGTAGAAAAGCGACGTAAAATAACCCGCAACTGAATGAGAAATAAATATCTCGCCATTGAAGGTTTCGCGTTCAAGAGCCACGCTAAACAATTGTGTTCCTTTATGAATTTCATCTTATCATTCAACGTCGCAATTAGTCAAAAGTTGCAGAAGGCGACGTAAAACAAGGAAACTCCTATTACATTCCTGCATGAATTCAGCATTAAATATTCTTTTTCTCACTTGCGACATAGATGATGGAAGCATTACAAACCAGCATCCATGCCCTACCCAGGATTCGAATGTAACTGTAACGGTAATTACTTTTCCTCACACAGTGGTTAAGGTCATGCGGACCTCCCAGATGGCATAGTGGTAACGTTGTCGCATTGTATTCAAAGGGTCAAGGGTTGAATACCCGGTGGAGGTATGTAGTGATTCGAACTAACATCCACAAATAAGATAGACTTAAAACCAAAAATCAAACACATAATCTAAGGCTTCATATTGTTGCTTGCCTCCACGGGTGTCAGCAGTGTACCCAGAATTTTGTATTGGGGTGCTACTAAGCCTGTAGATGAATTTGTCAGGTAGAAATGGATTTGACTCTTCTATTATACGTATGTGTATATTTCAGACGGTAGAAAGGCAAATAGCAGCGGCTTCATTATCCTGATTTGAAATATGTTATTGAGGTCGCGGAATGGTTAGCACAGCGCGGGTCCCGGGTTTGAATCCCTGCCTGGGCATAGGTGTTCTTTGTGAGTGTGCCTTCATAAATATACATTATTGAACGTGTGTGAGCCTGCGCCCATGGGGGAGTGGTTAGCACATCGCGCTACGACGCCAGGGGTCTCTGGTTCGAATCCTGGCCTGGGCATGGACGTTTGTAAGTGTCCATTCATCAATTTCATCATATAATAACTAATTCCAATCTTCACAAATTAGCCAAAAGTGACACAAAAAACGAAGTAAAATAAAGCAAATCAATCATCGCCGATATAGGCTAAAGTTGCAATAAAAGCGAATCTAAGTAACAAAACTCAAATCGTTATATTGCTGAGGACACTTAATCTGCATTCCCGAAGATGCATCACGGAAGAGACACTCGCTTTTGATGAGCGGTATCATTTCTATTACAACCTAAATGAAATACTCGAGTCATTTTTCTGCAGAAAATAGATTCTAGTCATTAATTTCGAACTTTCCAATATACACATATTTTCAAAGTTTCTGAATTCGGGGAGAAGACTCCTAGCTCATCAACCCTCCCTTCAGTACGCCATTGACTGTGCAGAGAAACCTGATATACGTCGTGAAAACTGATACCACTCTCCCTTTGAACTCTCTATTAACCTCTCCACGGACAAAATGGACCAATAGGGGGAGAAGACGCCAGCCCTGGGGGTTGAAACATGGTGAAGCTCTTGTCCCGCGTGAGGTTGGATAAAGATGCAATTGTCGGAACTGACAGCTCTATTGATTCTAGCAAATCTGCCAGACAATGGAGTAGTTGCTTGTGAGTTGCGAACTCCCTGATGTAAACACATTCCCACCCCTACATCCACTGCCTAACCCTTCAAACAAATTTCCCTTCCTACTTACGATAGCTTTGCTTACATCGTAAAGATTAAATAAAGAGAATGGAATGTAGAGTGTTTGCATGTAATGTAATCGTGCAAAATTGGTGCAAAATGAAAATAATGTTTGAATTTTGCATAATTTTTCAGGATAATTAGACTTTGCCAAAGTATCGCGTGGCATTTTTGCGGACACCGTGAAAGATCAATATGCGGAAAATTATCGGCTGGCACTGGTAGATGAATTCCAGCCGATACTTTCCGATACCGATACCACTGCTATCAGCCGATACAAATATATTGGCATCGGTATAGGCTGAGCCCCAATATATACATACATACAAGTACAGCGGATTCTTTTTAATTCGAACTCCACGAAAAAAGTTCGAATTATCCTAAATTCGAATTAACAAAAACATTACGTCATTAAATATGGTTTCAAGGGGGATAAACTTCTGTTCGATTTACCGAGAAATTCCAATTGTCCAAGTTCGAATTAAAGAGAGTCCACTGTGTATCTGTGTATAATGAGAATATTAAAGAATTCATACACTTACAGTCAGTGCTTGAAGTAGGAAATGATAGCCGGGCGGAAGAGGGATATTTGGACCAGCCTTGCGGTTAGCCGGGGGGATGCTCTTACGGTTTAACACACACAAAACTCGAAATACATCAAATCAAGGTTGATGCATTTTATTGAAACAGTTAAATGTGTCATTTTGTTATCTTTATCTTATCTTTTGTTATCAGACACGATCTTCCCAATTGATGCATTCGTAGTGCATGACACGGAACAGAATCTGATAAATGTACTCTTTTATGCATTTCTGTATTTATTTTGACACCAAGAAGTGCATTTTTTATAGTTTATGCACGTTAAGGTGTTATTGGAGTCAACCTATATGTGCCAATTGACACGTTTCGGGTTCTGGAAAAGGACTACTCAAAAATGTTTAGTCGTTGTAACACTTATTGATCTCTTTTTGGAATGGCACGTACCACTCCCGCTAAATGCGCCAATAATTCTCTTTAACAACTTGTTCTACCTTGAACCCTTTAGAACAAAGTAACATTTTGTTGTCTGGCTTCATTCAATGAAACAACAGGGTACTTATTCTTCAAGTTAATATAAACTCAACCACATGAATATTTCCCGCCACAGCAGAATTCCCTTTGTCTCCGTCGCTACAAACTGTGCTGCCATCTGTCGATACAGAAACGAGTTTCTGTCGCGTTTCCAGGATCCTCTATTTTCTCCATCTCCCGGAAAGGCTCTGAAGATCTGTTCCAAGAACTTGGAGATTTCCGGTGTTCCTTCTTCCTTTGTTTCCGGGCTCCCGGAGTGTAATACGGATCTTCTCTCAGAAACATCCCTTCGAAAAACTTCAGAGGCTGATAGCGGTAGTGCATTTTTAAAACTCTATATACCTTGTTCACTTTCAGCCACTCTGCTCTTCTTTAACTATGTAGATGTGCACTATATGAGACCGGCAGTACCAGGAAATTCCTTATTATTAAGTTCATAATTAGATTATCTCATAATGCTCTTATTCTTGTGTTACAACAGATTTTTCGATTCCTCTCCAGCCACTGTGTTATGGATAGTCGTCGCCTTGTAATCAAGGGATCTCGGGTTCGATACCAGATGCTGGTCTGCAGATCGGATTAACTTGTCTGTGCATAAAGTGGACTTAAAACAAAAACTCAAAACTCAAACTTATCATACTTAATGTTTCACCTCTAGTGACATTCACACAGGACATTATTTATTTATTTGATTTATTTTAATTCGCTTTTCATCCACTTTTGGCTAATCGCGAAGATGATGACGAATAGTGCAAGATGAAATAGATTAACGGCACAACACGAGCCTCACAGAGGATTATACTGGCTGTGGGTCTAGACGCCAGAACCTCGCTAGTCTACAAAATGCAGACCAGGATGTACTACGTGGAAATGAGATTGACATTTGAGTGTTCTCAATAAGGCTCGCTCTTTGCACCACAGGATAGAGTATACAAATGGCACGTTGTACACACAACCAATATGCAAATTCCTGTAATGTGTACGGCGGAAGGAGGGTTAAGATACCGCCACTGAACATTTTCCTTACATTGTACTTATGCAAGATTACAAAATGTGAGGGCATATATTGGGTAATAAGCATGAGACAGATCAATAGGTAGTCTATCGGATACGTCAGATATAGAAATAATTTACCTATCCGATATTTTTTGTAAATAAGCTGTAACTTAGTGCAAAATTCTTTCATTTTTTAGTACTTTTATGTATATATATATATATATATATATAGTGGCACGTATATATATTGTAAATGTAAATGTAAATGTATATTATGTAAATGTCGAAAGATATACTGTGGTCTAAAGAAAGATTTACTGTTATCAGCTGGTGAAATTCATTAAGACAGGGAATGAACAATTCATGAAATATTTATTATTTTATACCTGGTTGGTACAATATCTGCGCCGCAACCGAATTGCGCACACCTTAGATCCAGAATTGCACACAAATCTCACTGATCTGTTTTGCGCACAGATTTTGATCGAACGTTGCCACTTTGATAGCTTTAAAGTCTGTGCGCAAAACTGTTTTTTTTCTTTAGACAAGAAGAGGGAGAGAAATTAGAAATAAAATAGTAAATCATACCAATTTACTCAAACCCAAAAGTTAGGTTAAATTAGGTTAATGACTGCAAAAACACGTGTAAGTCCACACACACAGACACACACACACACAACCAAACACAACAGAAGTGAGAACGGCTTGAGACCATTTTACATCTGACAACATCGCCTCATTTTTTTTGTGCGCAATCCTGTACATTGTGACAGCTTGCCAACGGCTTATTAGATACCACTGATAAAACCGTAAAAGTGTGCGGAATCCGGCTGTAGCCAAATATCTGCTATTGGTGAATTAAATTAGAGATTTTATAGACACTGCAGTGCCTCTCTCCTTACTGGTTTCAGGAAGTAGATCTCTCCACCGAGGTTTCCGGGTTCGAATCATGGCCTGGAAGTGGGTGCTTCATGTGCGTCCATTATCAATTTAATGTAATCATAACTCATTATCATCGTCGCGATTAATCATAGTGGTAGAAGAGCGACGCTAAATAACAAAGATACAAATGCAACTAGGAAATAGGCAGTGCACTGACATCTGCAATAGCGGACATCCACGTGGAAGTGAATACAATTGGCAGCCTGGATAATTGTCCATATCTATGTGTTCATTCATTTTTATTCAATTTAAGGAATGGAATTTTGCCTGTGTTAAGCACATGTCTGCTGCTTGTTGCAGTTTTTATTTCATTTCGTGAGGATGTACAGTCACGGACACTTCTGGGTTGTAGCAACACTATAGACTTTCAATGGGATGATTACAATCCAGAAGTGTATAAGCCAGCCCTCGCTGATGGAACACCATTTTCAAGTGTTTAAAAATTGGCGACAAGGGAAGTAGGACAACGAAGGTGACAGCAGTGCGTCAAAGAGAAGCTGGGTTCTGTGTCTGTATCGAAAGATAAGCATATATCAATTGCTGACGGCGGCATTAACTACCATGAACAGGCAAACCGCCAGACAAAGCTTCTTCATATCACGTTAGGTTATATCGTCTAAGGCATTGGAGGGAACGAAAAAGCTGGAATGCAGTGATGAGAATTGCAGTCAGTAGGACCAGGTGGGGATGCTTTTTTGATGCCCTATGTTCCACAGGGAACAACAGGAATTATGTCAAGTAAGTTAGGCTAGTATTAGATAGATGTTTCTGTCCACCGAATTTTATGTGTCTACCTTTAGTCGTTTCTGAGAACTTGATAGATGTCGAGTGTTGGCTCGAACACGCAAATGGACAGGCTCATACAGAAAGGGAGAGGTCGTATCATATAGAGCAGCGATTCTCAAACTTTTTTTCTCATGGTACCCTTAAGTCGTAACTAAACGTCTAATGTAACCCTACCATAGGTTTTCTCCGAATAGGGGGTTTTGAGGATTCTTTTCAGTTGACTGATTGGTGGGGCGTTTTTGTTATGTTGGAGGCGAAGAGAGCAAAATGGCCATCGGACTGTATATGGAAAGATTGTAAACAAATAAACATTAGAATCCAACGTTTGTTATTTTATTGGGTGTTCCTAAGTAGATTAGTTACAAAAATAAAAATGTGAAACGCATGCATGCTAAGAAGTATATAAAAACTATAATTTTCATGAATTTTTCTAGTGTTTCTGAAAAAAGGTAAAGATCAAAAATATGTTTGTAAACAAACTGTCAAGCACAATTTTGAAGTTTTTTTTTTTTTTTTTGTAAATCCTCTGAGTATCTAGTGAGAAGGTTGTGCCGGCATAGTCTGACACAGTTTCTTGATGTCTGGTTGTGCACTTGAAACTTTCATGCAAAGATTCGGCTTCAAATTTAGTCTATTACATGTTTAGAACGAGTATTTTATTTCAAAACATGTGAAGCAAAGATAAGAGTGTCGGTGACAAAACCAGCCTTATTTTCCTGTTGAGTAATGAAGCTATGAACTCTGAAACAATGAAGTCTGCTCTACACACCTGCAGAAAAAATGTTGTCGTATGGATATTCTCGACGTTTATCTTCCGAGCTGATCGCGTAACCCCCTCGAGTCGTTCATGTATCCCTGGGGGTACGCGTACCACAGTTTGAGAACTACTGAAGTACAAGATTTACAGTTCTTCCAAACCACCCAATTTCGTATTTATTGTTAGAATGGCTGACATCGAGACGTATGAAAGGTGCCAATTGTTGGCCCACGAGAGACAGACGGACGTACCTATCAAAATAATTGTTATACATTTAATATCTTTAGTATTTACTGCACCTTCACTTTTAGAATATTTTAGGTCTTTCTATTTGTTAGTTTCTGAATTAACGCATGACTCTTTCTGATAGACTGTTGTCCATCACGGCTAAACAGATCTGTTGATAGAGTTGAATTTTGTTGTGTCGAGTTGTTATTAGATAGCTCTGTCAGTGCACTAAAATTTGTTTTTATCGCCCTTGCAGTTTGTGAGGAATAGGCACAACTTGGTGGGAGATAAGGCCCACTCGCCCCAAAAATTTCCAAGTTTTCTTAAAATGTTCGTTTCAGGAGTATCTTTTCAAGCTTCTGGAACCTGAGGTTAATGTTCAGCCCTTCTCCTCCCCCAAAGTTAGGATCCAAGTAACGTTGCTGTGTCGTATCGGTGTTTAGCCTATAGTTGACACGGACGGACAGATGGATAGGACTGAAGGATGAGGGTACTTTTTACATAGTTTGCCCATCAGTGCCATAAAACTATTTTACCCAAAACATTGAACTACACTCTGTCCCAACTATCTCTGGAGCAGGCGAACGAAAACAAGTCTCTGCGCAAGTAGTGACGTGAGACAGCTCCACCAACGAACACGTGAGAGGAACTGAATTGTGTGGATGGGGAGAAGCGATCGCAGCTACCAACCATCTCAGCAGCGTGCACTGCATCGCTCTGCCCACTCGATTTCCCCACTTGTCTGATGCTATGTGCGGCCTTGCTCAGAGATATTTGGTATAGGGTATAG
The DNA here is from genome assembly GCF_977018435.1 of Lepisma saccharinum. Taxonomy (NCBI): domain Eukaryota; kingdom Metazoa; phylum Arthropoda; class Insecta; order Zygentoma; family Lepismatidae; genus Lepisma; species Lepisma saccharinum. Next base: position 98,430,151 of record NC_139231.1, read on the forward strand.
TTGAAATGAACGTTATTTCCAAAATCACAAATTATTCAATCACATTGTTCTTATATATTTGTGCAGACATGTACTGTAATTTACATCAAGCACAAGCATTGATACATTTTCTAATATTAATGCTCGCCCACTGAGACAGGTTGGTAGGCGCGCATGCATGTAAAAAATGTGGGCATAAAAAACTCTGAAGAATGCGTTCAAAAAGAGCAAAAGCTTATTACACATCGTTATTTCGCCTACCCAAGATACGAGTCTTTCCGGAACAACGCGTTGACATTGCACGAAAACAAAAAAGGACAAGAAAATCTTTTTGACACATTTTTCAACATCGACATCATACTAACAGGGTCTAGAAAGAATGGATTTGTTAACAAAAAAAGAGAACAAATTAGCCTTGTTCTACCTAAACGTGCCTTCGTTGATGTTCTTAGTCTGACGTTCCCATAGCAACGTTCTAAGCTGGGAGCTCTCTACGCATCGCATGTGTGAGTGTGTTCATCCACGTCCTCTGAAGTCCTGAAGGCTTTCATATGTTTTGGAATATTAAAAAAAAGAGAGAATGGAGTATTAAAAACGAACAAAAAACGAGTTCGTTACGCTGAAAAAAAGGAGGGGACACACGAAAAAGGTTCGCCTCCTGGGCATCGTAAGACAGATATTAAAATTTAAATGCACGTACGCGGAACGTAGCTTAACAAGAGGATATGTCTGCAGCGGAGCGTCCAGCGAGGAAATTCTCCCTTCGTTCTCATCATCAGCATTGTTACAAGGTTACATGTCCGTGCAAAACATTACTTCGCGCCGTTTTTCCTACCTGTGTGTCGCGACGCTGACAAACTCAAGGTTCGCTGTAAGTCCACTTTACGCATAGATAGGCTAATCGGGGACTGGGCCTACAGTTTAAACTGAGATCGGAACTTCAATGTGCCTCTACCGGGAATCGAAAACGGGCCCCGATTGATTACAGAGCGCACTAAGACAGAAAACAAAAGCACGTTCTCGCCACTTTAAGATCGCGTTTCGCGTGGCACGACTGCCGAGATCATACGAATGCTACCGAACATATACGATATGCGTTCAACTCACGTCAGCGATGAATTCGCACGGCTAACAGCATTATACTCAATAGGAAACGTACTTGAAGGGTTGGTAAAGGGAAGTACTGGGCTCTCATTTTGATGCGCCAAGCTTAGCTGTTCCATTGTATGAGTTGAGTATTTCTAGCTTATTCATGCTGCCATTTGACTAATGTCGCACAAATATCCGAATATTCTGCCTTATTTTTATTCGTAGTTCTTTTCGAAAATATTTACAATGCAAACTTTTTATTACTTTGCTTTGTCTCCGGATGACCGGACAAGATTGCCTCTGTGCAAGGAGTTACTTGCATGTTATTTCGTTACTTCACATCCACTGAGCTAAAAAAAAGCCACCGATTGAGGACAAGCCCGCAATCATCTCTCGGTGGGTAGAGACCTTAAATAGCCTGGAAGGGAGGAAAAGTTCCATGTCTCAAGCTCACACGTTCTCTGGCCAGGAGAATCTCTCGCTTCAGGGACTTCCACGTCGTCCACACCATCCACCCCATATTTCTTGTTTGTTGCTCATCTGACATCGACTTTCCACTCCCCTCCATTCCGTTCAGTGCAAAATGACTTTCGCGTTACAATTCTGAAATAACAACACTGATAAGAAAACAACAGAAGACCACAAGAATACTTTGAATTAGCCCGTGGCGCAACAGCCCTTAAGGGCCAGGGTCTGACTGCCGGCTGCATAGGTGGAAGATCATCCAACCCGTTACAGGGTGATGTGTGGTCAGCAGGACGAATCCCCAGTCGTCATTGTAGGTTTCCATGACCGAGTTACGCTACTTATTCGTAGCTCCCCAATTTGCTCACGATGGTGAATGGCCACTGGTTCCAAACACAGGCTGAAATTTCAGAAAAGTTGTTACGCTTCCCCAAGCAGGCTCGAACCTGCGCGCGTTCTGTAGCCGGAGCCCAGAGCATGACGCCTTAGACCGCTCGGCCGTTCGGTTCGGCCATACAAGAATCCTTTTGTGGCTATCAATGCTGTTATGCTCTTGCGAGCACTGCCCTTCATACAAAAGGTAAATGTACCATCTGGACATTGCAACATACCGTGATATGGAGCTAGGACTCCACATATTCACAATATCGGTAATTTGAGGAGGTGATGAGATCAGCACCACGCTCCAGAAGCCTTTGCCTGCCACCGTTGACCCCCTCCAGGTACCCATTTACAAGAGGCTGGTTGAAGCCCAGAGCTGATCCATGCTGAAAAATTCCCGCCTAAAACTGAACCACCGGGGATTGTGGTCGACTAAATATTTATAAGTGGTACCTCGACAGACACCTGAACACGAAAAAGAATCTAGGAGTATCCACAGGAGCACATTGCGTTTATCATTAATCAGTGACTCAGGCTCCTACTCGAGAATAACAACTTTGAAAACTCGGCTCTAAATTAAACTAATTTATTGAAGAAGATCGGTATAACCAGCAGGCAAATAGGAAAGGAAATAAAATTAACCCTAAATCAGCAGAAGAGATTACGTGCTGGAAAGTAGCCCGCGGAATAATACATTATCCGCATGAATATTTCATTGACAATTAATTACAACCCTTAACTATTAAGGGACGCCCGCTTTTCCGAAAAGCGATTTCCAGGGAATTACTTTGCACGCACATATCGAGCTGAATATATTGCTCCTTGCGTTTAGGGAACGAGGCTTCCAATTAGAGGAACAAGCGTTTATTTTTTTCCCCTTCGAAGCTATAAGAGATGGAGTCGTAAAACTGACATTTCCACTCCGATATTTCCGAGTCAAAAACGCTAACTTTGAGGAAAACGAATTAAAACGACTTTTACTTTTAAAAAAAAAATGATACTAGTAAGCGATTTCGCTTTTGATATTGCTTTTACAAGGTTATTTCAGGCGGTTATTGTGTCACCGAAATCGTTAGGATCATGGAATCATTTTTTAAAAATCCAACCTCTTATATATTTCTTATTTGATACCGCATGGCTCGCACAGCCTTTGGAAAAAAATGTGACGACGAGGATGAATGAAGATTTGATGAAATTGACGATGGGACTCAACCAAGACCCAGACTCGAACCCGTAACCTTCACCTGCAAGATGGTGTGATCGCTCAACGAGATCGTGTTCCTCGCCAAGTGTAACGTCGTCTCCTTGCAGTCAAGGGTCTCTGTTCGGTACCCGAATCCCATTTAAACTCCGAGTCCAGTCCCGATTAGACTATATGTGCGTAACACTGGGGTGGCCTTTTCAAAACACCCCATCAATGAATAATTTACTAATATTGCGAAAAGATTAAGACTTGTATTCACTGACCGAAAAGATTCGGATTTTATGTGTTCCAACGAATTGCATAAGACGATGAAGCCATATGTAATTTTGAGTTCGCATCCGTTTTAATGCACGGACTTCTTATTCGTTGCTTTCTGTTAGGTCAGATAGGCTTGGACTGGGCCTACAATTTAAAGAGTGAAAATCTTTTTGTGTCTCTTCTCTCATTTGACATAATTTCTTATAAACCGTCGTTCCCCTGGTGGATTGGTTAGAACATCGCGCTACGAAGCCAGGGGTACAGGGTTCGAATCCCGGTCTGGGAATGGATATTCTTGGTGAGTGTCCCTTCATCAACTTCGTCATATCATAATTCATTCATCCTTATCTTCGCTATTAGCCAAAAGTGGCAGAAATGCGAAGTAAAATAAACCAACCAATCAGTTAATCAATCTCTTAGAAACATTACGAGAAATACCTATAACAGGACTAAACGCTGTTGTGATTTCCTGTGTAACATATCACTTATGTCTGTTACAGTAACTTATTGTAGAGCTACACATTGGATGTCTACACATTAAAGAGTTTATATAACTTCAAAATTTCCACATACCTATGAACACTCACAAGAAAATTGTCTTTGTTTGAATTTGAATTTGAATTTAAAATTGTTGGTGCGTCAGCACTAAGGCTATTTTGCACCCGGCACATTATATGGGGTCCAGCCCCTTATCGTTACAAATAACAACTCTATCGTTGCAATTAAAATCATAAAATATTAAAATGTTCTGACTTTCGTTAAAAGCTGAGGCTGTAAAGGGGCACTCAGCACACATAAGGACAACAAACAGGACAATACAAACAAAATTATACTGACCATGGGGCCAGTCGCCAGAGCCTCGTTAGTCTGCAGTCCAGGGTGTACTACGTGGAAGTGAGGTTGACATTTGGGTGTACTACGTGGAAGGTCACCCCTTACACCCCAATTGTCTTTGTTGTGGATAGTGACGATGTCAGTGGATAAATAGGCGAAAATGCCTCCCGGTCAACCGGTCTAACCCTACCCAGAAGAGAAGAAAAAGTACGTAAATATACCCCCTGTTAGCCCAAATTTGTCTTTTTGGTATGTTAAGGGGTATGTTAATCATCACTGAAACAGAATATGTTCACGCCTCTTGCCTCCCCACTCATCTTTTTCTGACGCCGCCACTGGTTATGGAATCCTTAAAATGCACATTAAATATCCTATAATTTAAATTTGTTTTTAACACAGATGCCAGATAATGATAAGAATCAAAATACAATAAACTATGCGGGCCTCCCCGATGGAGCAGTGCTGGCGTCGTCGCCTTTTATCAAGGAGTCCCGGGTTAACTGTAGGTCCTGTCCCGATTAGCCTTACTGTACATAAAGTGGACTTAAAACACCAAATCAACCAACCAACAATAAACTATGCAAAACTCTTTTTCAGAATATGCATTTCAAAGAAGTAATTTCAATTTGTTTCTCAGTAGTCAATGACAACGCCTTTCACTTCTTGCTGTACAAATGTAAGTACGAATTTACCATTTTTAATACGCTTCAATCATTACTTCCGACAAAGAGTGTATTTTATTACATTTTAGACCTTTCAACTGTCATAACACGTCTCGCTATTGAAATTTCAGATATTACAGAGAATTTTTCAAATTTCAAATACTATTTAATTATATTCACTCAATGGAAGATCTAATGTTTGTAAGCAAGTGGTAGAATTATAATATCTTCATGATACAATTTTAAGAGTGTGTGTAAACCTGGAAATAATATTATGATTACATTGTTCAGAAGTGGCAAATGGGTAACATTAACTAGTACATCAAAACGTGTAAGGAGTGAATCCTTACAAGGATAAATATTTGGAACCAAAAAGTGGAAAAGGGCATATAAGTAACCAGACAGGAGGAATTCCCCCGATCCTCCCAAGTACCACCACGTACCGTTTATTGCTGCAATAATGGTTGCACAGAAAAGAAGTTTAATTTGCAAAATGTTTTGGCCATGCATTGGCTGGTTTCTATGTTAATCCAGCGCTCTGCACATAATGGTCTCCACTGCACAAAGATGCGTTTTTTTCCTGCGTGGAGGAAGTAACTAAAAGTTGATTTTAATGGCACATTTACCTCCCGCAACCGGAACGCTGAGTAAGGTTTCGGAGAAACTACCCTGAGAAGTCAATAATGTCCCGAACGACCCCCACCTGGGCGCTTCAGTTTCAGACAAGGGGGGAGAAAGTGCGTCGTTAGGAGGGGCCGGCCTCCACTGGTAAACAATCATAAAGCTTGGGAAACGGACGGGGCAAATAGAGAAATGTCACAATCGCACACGAGCATTCACAAAACCGAACAGCAAACAGGAAGTTGAACGAGAGAGAGAGAGAGAGAGAGAAAGAGTTGTAAAAAAAAAAAAGGACAAAAGTCGCCGAAGAATGCGAAAGAAGATGAAAAGGTGCTTTCGTACAAGAGGAACTTCCGATTTGGTTTTGCTTGAACCGTGGGTGATCAAGAAGGCAAATATTTCAGCTTTCCGTCACATGACCCTTCGCCTACGAAGGTTGATATCAGATCAACATTGTTACGCCGTTGGGATGAGTGGAAGTTTGGGGAAACTTTCGCTGAAATTCGCGTCAGAAATCCTTTATTCTTGTCGCGACCTCTTCTGGAACTTCTTTCTTTAGACGGTACAAAAGAAGAGAAACTGTAAAAACGAAAAGGAATAGAAAAATAGCCTACCTTTTTCTTGTTTTTCCTCCCAGCGACGGTTTAAACTTTTCGGCCACATTGAAAAGAACTTAAGTTTAAGTCGTCGGAACGATCGGAGAAGCCAGGAAGTTTTGCCTCCGAGAACAATGACGGAATGTTTCTCCCCTCTGTATCACGGCTGGCTGGATGTTGTCATTGTGTGTGGATTGCGAGCAATTTGTGTGCTCGTCAGTCAAGTGCTCCTGCGAGTCTTTCCTGACTGATAGAAGGCAGGAAGAATTCCTGGATAAAAGGAAGAAAAAAAACCCTCGTGAAAACATGTTTCTCGCGAATATCTTTTCAAATTCTTTTTCTACCTTCTCTTATTCTGTCAAGCGAAGTTTCGCTTTGGTGCTTCCATAATGTCGGAAAGTGCCTGTATTGTGGAAGGCACAAAACGTCACAGTTGTCAGAATTGTATTTATTGTGTTTTCTTCCAAGTAAATCCATGCTAGGAACCAAATTACCATGAGCTATAATTCCTCTAGGGAAATTAAGGGGTGAAACCGATGAAGTGGTACTCTATCGAAGTAGCTCAATGTATGATTATTCATGAGACGATTTATCGTAAATCTGCTGTAACTTATTACAAATAAAAATAAAATATGGAAACTATATAGAGCAAGACTATAATTCGCAATATTGAATTCCCGAGATCGTTTATGCCTAGTACAAAAGAGAATGCATTTTAAAATTCTTTCCAACCAAAGCGAAGAGCTTCTATTTTCTTGAACCTTGAAATTGGTCCTCCCCGATGGCGTAGTGGTAACGTTGTCCACTCGTAATCAAGGGGTCCCGGCTTCAATACCCGATGTAGGCACATGACATAGTGGTTCGGATCCCACTTTAAGCTGTAAGTTGATACGTTCAATCGCCTGTATTATTATACTATTAAACGTATTATTATATTTATTAATAATAACTTAATAATAATCAGCGGTGAACGATGAGACTCGGCGAAGTACACAGACTCCTCTCAGGTACAGGGATAGTGTTAGGCAAAGACAATATTCACAGCACAGAGAAATAAAACCACATTACTGCAGTATGTATAAACTGAAAGGTTTTATTCTTTATTTATTGCAATTTTAATTCAAATATACTGGAGACGAAGGCGAGGATTTCGCTTTGTCGATGAATTGACTCAACTAAAACGCATAAACTCAATGCGTGGCTATCGGCATGCCTATGATCACATAGACCTAGCTTGCGCCTCGAACTACCACACCAAGAGATATGCAATAATAACTAAGCCAATATTTGCTCTTTAGCTTTTTATTTCCAAATTAATCCTTAGGCTAACTTTATTATTTAACGTAGAATATTTGCAGTATTGTGCATAGCATCAATGCATGGCTATCGGCGTACCTATGATCACATAGGTCTAGCTTGCGCCCCGAACTACCATACCAAGATGTATGCACAACACCGAGGAGTCCCTTTTAAGTTTAAAAGCTTCGTCGATCCGTGGCGAAAGTGTGTTCCTTTCTTACGCGATATCCTCGCTTTTATACTATTTCGAGAACACAGATTCAAGTACAGATGAATCACTCACTATTTACAAAAATATTCTACCAACAAAACTGACATCTATGCATGTTTAGAAATACAAATTCGTATAGTGCACTCTCTCAAACAAAGATACATTAAATTACTCATAATGTAGCATAAAATACAATAAACAATAAACAAAAGATATACCTTACAAACAAGGTGCATTATTACATATAATAACAAAGAAATTACGCTTTCCTTCACAAAAATAAATACATTACTGACATATTTTCTACTGGTGACGTCACATAAAAATGTGGATCACATCAAAGTCTAGTCCCGATTAGCCTTTCTGTGCATAAAGTAGACTTAACAAATCAAACAATCGTACATACAAATTTGGATTGGATTGATTTGGTGCTTGAAGTCCACTTTTTAAGCACAGTATGGCTAATTGGGACTGGACCTACAGTTTAAAGTGGGATCTGAACCACTATGTGCCTCCACCGGGTATCGAACCCGGGACCCCTTGATTACAAGACGAGGACGCTACCATGCAAATTTGAGGATGATGGAGTTGCACTTATAACTGCAATCGGCGAGTAAGGTCTAAAGAAGAGCCAATACGTATGGGTTTGAGCAACGGTTTGTTTTAAGAATTAAACCGAACTGAACCTGCATTTCGCCTAGTCCCGTGGCGGAGTGCTTAGCACATCGCGCTACGACGCCAGCGGTCCCAGATTCGAATTCCGACTTGGGCCTGGATGTTTGTAAGTGTCCATTCATCAATTTCATCATATCATCACTCATCCCCATCTTCGCAAATCAGTGACACAAAAAGCGAAGTAAAATGAAGCAAATCAATCAATGAACTTGCATTTCAACACTGTGATCCCACAGGGAATTGAATACAAGGTGCCACCATTAGCATTGAAACAACACCGAAAGCATCATGGAAACTTTATTGCCGAGGAAGTTGCGGAATGAGTAGAGTTATAGCAAAGAACAGTGGAGGACGCACGGAGGGCTGATAGGGCTACAGCCCGAAATTTTTGAGAAAACAAACATTTTCAAGTAAAAGCAGAATGTAGAACTCGGGATACAACCAGAGTAGTAATGGAAACCTACTTAAATTTATCCTGCTTAACCATTTTTGACTGGATAGTCTAAATATACGCAAAATCTTATTGTAAAGTATATGCCGCTCCCTTAGAAGGTAGAACTATGCAGCTTCCTCCTTTACAATTCGACCATCCCTGAAAAAAAACATCCTGCGTACGACAGTGGCAGCTAACATAATAGTAATCCAAGAATTTAGTAAGTGGGCAAAAGAGAGAGAGAGAGAGAGAGAGAGAGAGAGAGCAAAAAGCAAAATATAATAAATATCCAGACGGTACAACAGACACGCAATATACCGATTAACAAAGCCCAAGAAAGTAATCCCTTTAATACACATACACGCCCGAGCAAGAATCTTAACCTCAACTCCTCAACCTCTGAGCCGTTTTCTTATCCACCGGCTGAGAAGGGGGGAAGAGTTTAGTGCCGGAAAACATGCTTAAGAAAACATTCATATTCTATTACCCTCCGTTTATCAGCCGAAATTTAAGTTCTCTTCCGCTGCGGCGACCATTTAAACACGGAACAAGATTATAACTCTTCCTTACCTTTGTCTTAGGCACAAAAGAACGAAAACGCGCCTTCCCGGAGTCGTGTTTACACACGCGTGTAATCGCCCCTATGCCCGCCAGGCATAACCTGCCGAGATAATGCAAGAAGCATCTTCGCGCGCTCCGCCCATTAACATGGCGGCGTTACGATGTGTTTCATGGTTTCTCCGCTGCGAGGAGATGGCGCGCGTGTCGGACGTGTTCTAGGACGGAATCTGGCACTTTCGCCGGCTCATTGAGGTGAACGAGTAATTAAGATTATATCTTATCAAAACGGTCCAGGTCTTGAGGAAAGTGGAAAGGAGGCCGCTTCTTCCGAGGCGTCTTATCTCGACGACGGAAAATACTTTGCTTGCAGAAGGCAATGGCTAGACGATGGAGCGAAAGGAAGTCCCGTTGGTCCAACTTAAATATTTGAACTCTCGCGCAGTGTGAAATATTGAGAACGTGACGGGAAAAATGTTCCAAATTTACACTTTCTTCAGGAGCTAATGCGATATAATGTAACCACATGAAACTATTTATGAGCGGATGTGTTACTGTATTATGTACTCAGAACACTTACACATTTATAGAGGCGTGATGGATTAAGTAGAATATATATTTTTTTAAAAAAACATATTATATTCTTATTGTTTTTAAAGGCATATCGCGTTGTATAACATAATATTAATAAGAATAATATAATAACCCGTGGCTCAATAGCCCGTGAGGGCCTCCCCGATGGCGCCTTGTAATCAAGTTCCTGAGTTCGATACCCGGTGGAGGCACATAGTGGTTCGGATCCCACTTTAAACTGTAGATCCAGTCCGGATTAGCCTTTATGTGCATAAAGTGGACTTAAACAAAAATTCAATCAATCAAACAACAGCCCGTGAGGACCATGGTATACCTACAGACTGCCGCCCTCATCCAACCAGTTGACGGGTGACGTGTGGTCAACACGAAGGACCCCCATTCGTTCTTGTATCTACTTATTCGTAACTCACCAATTTCCTCACGATTTTTGGGTGGCCATCGGTCTCATACACGGGCCGAAATCTCTTGAAAAGTTGTTACGCTTTTTCCAAGAGACTCGACCCTGTGCACATCCCGTAGCCGGAGCCCAAAGCATGACCTTAGACCGCACGGCCATAACATTCTTACTGCTAAAATTGAGAACTGCGGTTATCCTGTCGTTAGGACATCTGACTGCCACTCTAGAGAATCGGGTTCGATTCCCGTAATTGATGAATTCAGATGGGAATTATTCGAACAAAATCCCTGCATAAAACGGCTCACGGAGTCCCCATGGATACCGTAGGTAAAGGGACCGGAGCGTGGTACGGATCACATCCGCCCATGAACCTGTGGTTCCCTATGTTGACACCCCCTTATCTTTGATCTTCTCGCGGTGAAATGCACATGTTATAACTTTACGTTTTGTACTGCTAAAATTCTTCATGGTCGCTTCTTATTTTCGTGAAGGTACCTCCTTTATATAATAATCTCTTTGATAGCTTTTTGGTTAAGGATGTAGCCTGACATAGAGGTTCGAAGTTCGATTTAGAGGAAGGACACACGTCAATGATTTATAACCAATTAAATAAGTATGTTTAGTCTCTTGAAATTTCCTATTATCCATTTACCGTCTAAGCTCATTGTTACATTTAAACATAGACATTAAAGAATCTGTAAAAGGCCACAATAGATATACAAGAAATGTATAAATAGTAACCAGGTTCTGTGTGATACTTTTGATAACTTGAAGAGTTCGAATTTCAGATGTGTGAACGTTTCTTTGTTGCTATTCTCTGATTCTGTCGTTCCTCTTCATTACAGAGATCATACGGCAGAAAACCAACGCGAAATTCATTCCAGACATATTTTCAAGTAAATCTTCAAGCTTTTCTGGGTACTAATGATGAAAAGATTCTCTCTGGCTATCGTCTTGGTGAGTCGTGGAAAGAATTTCAAGCTTTGGAGAGCTAACGCCAGATTCTTCTTCAAGGTAAAAGGTGACAGTGACGTTAGCTCTCAAAAGCTTGGAGTTCTTTCCACAACTAACCCGGTCGATAGTCAGAGAGAATCTCTTCATATTTTGAAATATTTTGTATAGAAACTAGTATTGTTTAACTGTTGAGTGGATCGATACCCGTTGGAGACACATAGTGAATCGGATCCTAATTTAAACTGTAGATCTAGTCCCAATTTAATCTGTTTTCTTCTTCTTAAAAATCAAACGCAAACAAACACACTGTCGAGTAGAGGATGGATGTACACATCTCCTTCTGGCAACAGCAACCAATCTCATGAATCAGGCTAAATCAAGAACACAAACTAGCTACAGACTTTACTCCGCCCCCAATGCAACAAATTTTCCGCTGGAGGGTCATCAAAGATGTCCCAGTTTGATTGGCATTGCTGTGGTTTTCTGGAGTTAACAATGAAGACGGTCCTTCCCAGTTGAAAATATATTTCTCGGGCGACTGCAAGACGCGGCAGGAGAAATCCTCAGGAAGGGGTCCCCGGGAAATCTATTGGAGTCATTTAGGAGGAGGAGGAGGAGGGGAATCAAAAGACATTGGTCCCATTTGCCACGGACCAGTGACCAACCGAAAGCTCCGTTGCAGGGGAGAGGAAATCTATGGTGGAGATGTGAGGGAGGGGGCTTGAGAGGGGCGATGCGAACTGTTTCTTGGCGTCGCCAGCCGTTCCAGGGGGGTAATTTTGGTTAATAAACGTACATCAGTTGGAAACTGAGGGGTGGGGAAGAGAGGGAGTTTAGATGTTCTACCGACTAAATTCTACGCGCGAGGGTGGGTGTGTGCCTCAATGGGTTCGAAAACAAACTTCATCACATGGCGTTTCAGGCAAGGGATCCTGCAGCACTGAGGGGAAGGCAGAATCGCGTGGGGTAGGTGCTGTGTATTGCAAATTACCCGGACGAAACTTCTGCGCGGTTACACTCGAAAGTTTTGGCCTAACAATCAAATATCCTTCATCTCAGCACATTACAGACTGATTTGCAATTACCATTATTTGGAATAACTTTTCAAAAACGCCATTCCCGGTACGAAGCACTTAAGATAACTTATTGAAAGATCCGAATTTGTCAAGCCACAAAGATGCTGCTGATCTTAAGGCTCGGATGGACTTTTGACCGACGCGAGGAGAGCTGTTATCGAATTTTCTCTTCTTTCAAAAAACCGCGATGATATCCCAAAATTAGAAAAATTGAATACGCTTAGAATTTCTTCTGGAGCATTTAAGTGAATTTTCACGTGGATTGCTTTCGCTGTTGTCCAGATATATTCAAGAGTTTCGTTTTTACATAACTTTATTAAACCATTGGTAATATCTACACAGCAACCAATAATCACATGATTCGGTTGTTGACATAAGGAGACGAACGTTTTGTGGAATTAATTTGATATTTTAATTATCTTTCACTACGCCAAATACTTGTCGCTCTATTTACTTCGGAGATAACGAAAGTCTACTATATCGATTCGATTCTTGTCTTTCGATTGTTTGACTGCCTTAGATAGACAATTATATCGAAATAATTTACATCACCTTAGATTCGTGTTGTAATCCACTGAATTTAACGTTTCCATCATTAGTACTTACTGAGTAATTGATATGTATCGATTGGTTTCGATTTGTGGCTAGAAACATAATAATGATAAATGTAACATCATTGGGGTATTCGGCAGATATTTCAGCTTACTATATTTCATATTTATAGCTCCAATGGTTTCGGGGATATTGGAACGCTAAAACTATATTGATTGTTAGCTTTGAATCTATCACTAGCACAAAAGTCAACACGTCTTGTTTAAACGTACCGCTGTCTCAAACATTTAAGATGCTGACTGCAACATTCATATCATTAACGTCGGTGGTGGAACCAGCAGAAACGCTCGAGGTTGCGAAATTTCCTATTGGCCTGCCGATTCTCAAGTAACCTCCCGGTCGCCAGCTGCGACTTTTTTTTATTTATTTTTCCCCCTAGAGTACATCTTCTCTTCAGAAAAAGGTAGCTCCCAGCGGAAAGCCGCTGCCCCTGCGGGGGAAAGCTATTTTGTGGCGAAAACTCCAATAAAACTTCGTTCCGCTCTGACGCCGCTTCTTCACCTGAGTGAGGAAAAGAAGTACCGTAAAAGATCCTCCAGAGGTCCTCAGAGGTGGTTGCCCTTCAAATGTGCCCCAATAACAGTTACTCAAGCTCTCTGGCCAAGATCTCGGCCGGGCACACCTCCCGCTTAGCCCACAATTAGCCATAAAAACCGAATTTACTGCCGGTCCGGCCTATAGACGTAGAACGGACACATAATTGAGATCCGGGCTTTCTAACTTTTCTTGCTTTTTTTTCCACGGCCTTTCTCCGAAGAAGACTTTATTTACGCCAACTATTTTTTTTCCGACGGAGGCGAAGAGAAGAATTACTTATTGCAAACGCAATGGTGGACGTTCAAGTCCTTTCCTGTAACTCCTTCCATTGGATTAGTACGATGGTGTGGCGACCAATAGGTGAATTTTACCTTGATCCTCAGTAGACAATCTGTAACTTAACGGGCAGTTAGGTAGGGTCAGGTGTAGCTTGCCTTTCTCACAAAACTAGGTTCTCCTTGAAAGTGTTCAAATGCAATATGGAGAGCATGGGAGTCCGGAGAGGTGAGGGTGGAAGGTCAATTATCTCCACCTGGAATATAGAAAAAAATCATGCTTACTCTTATCTTTTATTTCCATCTCTTATATAATTCTGTGTTTCTTGTAACCTTCTTTTTTTCTGTACCTACCAGTACTTTTTTTCCTTTCACATTTATTACATTGTTATCCTCCCCCCCCCCCCTCTCTCTCTCTCTATATATATATATATATATATATATATATATATATGTGTGTGTGTGTGTGTGTGTGTGTGTGTCTATGTATGTACGTATTCTTTCTCTATTTCTGTCTCGTTTTGTCCATTTACTTTTCTCTTTCCCATTGTCTCGCTTCTTTTATCTCTCTGTCCGTCTCGTTTCTTTCTCTGTTCTTTCTCTCTTACGTCTCTCTATCTGCCTTGTGCTTTTACCTTCTTTTTCCCCACCTTTCTCCGTCACACGCACTTTGTTTCTCTCCTTGCCTGCCTTGTTTCTTTACTTATTTGCGGGGCTTCCTCGATGGCGTAGTGGTAACGTCGTCGCCTTGTAAGCAAGGGGTCCAGGGTTCGATAACCGGTGGAGACACATGGCACAGTGGTTCGGATTCCACTATAAACTGTAGCCAGTCCCAATTAGCCTTTCTGTGCATAAAGTAGACTTTAAACATCAATTCAATTACCCAATAAATCTTTACTTATTTATGTATTTCCTCTTCTCTCTTTATTAAAGTGTTTACACAATTCTCCGATTTGGACTGCTTAGAAATGTTTCTACATGCGGACAAACCGAAACTTCCAGATAGCTTAAGTTGGACATTTAAGGTTAGTCTAAGGGAGCTCTCAGACTTAAGTGAAAAGCGGACAAGCGACACAGGGGTTTCATATCAAAGCAACCAGCTACAAGCGCATATACCACCAAGAGACAAACGACACGATGCATGATATTGAGAAAACGGCCCAAACTGAGCGACAAGCTAGCTACAAACCACACTTGTTCTATTGAGTTGTTGCGAAAGGTTGCATTTTTATCTCAAGGTTGATTTCCAAGTTTGAGGTTGAGTAATGAATGAACACTTATGCACAGGCCGGGATTCGAACTCGAGACTCCTGTCGTCGTAGCGCTCTGCTCTAACCATTCCTCAACTGAGGTCGGCACGTATAATATGATGTACTTATGCAACCAATATATTCATGGAAAGAATAACACCAGGACTAAGATGTAGGAAAGGAACACTGTAAGAAATAATTTTTCAGAAGTCACATGGTTTTGTTTGAATTATTTTTTTCCTTGCTGTCAATAGAGAATAGTTGAAGATGTCAAAATTGATATGTTAGAAGCTTTAACATATGGTTGTAGGTCTGTATTTGTATTATAGATATATTGTATCGCCTTTATACATCTGTAGGTTAATCGTAACGTTAAGTATGAATGCTTCTTACAGAACTTGAAATCAAGAACCTTCATGTCGCTTGGATACCCGAACATGTTGAGTGGTCGACTGACGATCCATTTACCTAAGGTCCCGAGTTCGAGTACAGCCTGGCCATTCTGGTATTCCTTTATAATTGTGTCTCCAAGAATTTAATGTAATCATTCCTTTTCATCGTCGCGATTTTCCTAAAGAAACAGAAGAGAGACAAGAAATAAGAAAATAAGGTACAAATAAAAATTCAAAACTTCTAGCGCCGTAACAAATTGTTTTAACGTTCTACTATACACAATCGTTTTTATTGTACTTCGTCTATAAATACCAAGAACGTATATCGTAAATTCCCGTGGTGTGAAGATGATGTAGCTGGAAGTGCCGAAAAATTCAAACTTTTGGAAATTTAACTATTCAATTTCCTTTCGCCTCCATTCCAATTTGCAACAACGCTGTGGGATCGGGGACACAGAACGTCGGTTTTTTGGAGGCTTAATTTCGAAGCTCCCCCTTCACGAGAGCTCAGCACGTGAAATTCTTTCCACGTTGGGGAAAAAAAATCCGACAATAAAAAATAGGCGGCTTTCATTTCTGCGCACAGCTCAATGCCGAGGACAGATTGCATTCTAATCTGAAATGATATTGAGGTGGGGCTTTTGCGGAGGGTTGGGGGGGGGGGTTGGCGAGGTGGGAGGGAGGGAGACAGGTTGGCGAGCGTTGATACGGGCAGCTTGTGTGACTGTATCAGCATCCAGACCATCCAACTGGCTTTCTACGAAATTGTTTATTTCTGTTTTCAGATTGCGTGTCAGAGTTTTATCGGATGCTGCGTGAATTATGTGCGAGTTGCTCCTAGAGAAGAGTTTTTTTTTGGGCTAACAGCAGACCGCACTTACCCATGTCGGTAGCTTTCCAGATACAACTATTTTTTTGAATCCATTTCCATTATTACCTTCACCATAATAATGATGCCAGTAGATACCGAACCGTGCAAAATAGTTGCGCGACTGAGGAAAAAGCTATTATATATAGGTAAAATAATGTGAAGTTGATATGATTCATTTCCCAGATACTTCAAGGATTGAGTCTTTATTTTTGAGCGAGATTCTTGAAGGATTGAATCTTTATTCTTGAAGAATTTAAGACGTACATTTGCTTGTAAAAGGAGTGAAGTTAAGAAAGATGTAACAAGATAAAATTCCGACC
Source organism: Lepisma saccharinum (assembly GCF_977018435.1). Classification (NCBI taxonomy): domain Eukaryota; kingdom Metazoa; phylum Arthropoda; class Insecta; order Zygentoma; family Lepismatidae; genus Lepisma; species Lepisma saccharinum. Next base: position 98,446,694 of record NC_139231.1, read on the forward strand.
AAAAGGAAACAACAACAAATTGATACTAATTCTAGTTGCTGACTCGTATTGGAGGTTTAGTCAGATATTTCTGACACTTTTTGGAATACATATATCAGTGGTGTTTAAAACATATAACTCCTATTCAAAGTAGATGCTGTTTTCCTCATTTTTGTGTAAATATTGATTTAAATAGAAACCTAGGATATAGTTTGTGTATGTGGAATTATGATGTCTGCAGTTGTATCCATTGGCGAGCACCTTGTTATTGACCATTCATCAATTCCATATAATCGTCACTCATCCTCACCGTCGCGATTATCTAAAAGTGGCAGAAAATCGACGTGCAAACAACAAAAACACAAATCCAGGATGTGTGTGAAGAATGGCCCGTGCCGAATCATTCAACTCTTGTAATTGATCTGAGCAGCAGATGTTTCGCGATGGAAACGACAAACGACTACAATTTAACAACAAGGGGAGATCCCCAAACGAGCGAGAAAAATTAAAGAAATAATGAAGTACGATTAGGCCCATAATTGACGGATCACTTGTCGTTTTCATCCGTTTGGAGACCGGGGTAGAGGAAGGGGGAGGGAGTGCAGAAACAGTATTAATTGCTACCCACCCTAGGTATTTTGTTGACTGTTGGTACGTGGAATTTAATTGGTGGGGAGCAGAAGTTAATTTTGGTCGAATCGGAAGCTCATTTATTTCTATGCAGCACGTTTTGCGGAAAGGCAGACGCCAAGTGTCACACATGCGGATATATGGCCGCTGGCGGTTCGAGGTATTTCTTTCGGCGTGGGTGACAAAGCGGCATCTCATTTCACTTGCTTCAAATGCACATGGCTGGACGTTGTGGAAGCAGCTGACGTGGAGGAATATGAGGAGCGCCTGTGGCGACTGTGTCCTTTCTCAGGGGTCAGACGCCAGTCTATGTTGGGAAAAGGTCAAAGGTGAACTGTGAATTTGCTAGGTGATATTAGACGAGCAACTTTCCGTTTGATGCCTCTCAGCAAAATCTAAACTTACGGTCTACTAAATATAGATTCCTTTGACCTATTCCAGATCCATTGATTGTACAAAGATACAGATGCAGAGTTGACAAAAGATGAAAAGTACAGCCTGTCCCAGAAGTCTCATTACCTTCCGGGGTGGAATGGTTAGCACACTGAGCTACGACACCAGGGATCCCAGGTTCGAATCCAGTCTACGTCGTGGGTGTTCTTTGTGGGTGTCCCTTTATCAATTTCATCGTATCATCCTCATCTTCGCGATTTGCCAAAAGTGGCAGAAATGTGAATTAAAATAAACGAAATCAATCAATCAACCAAAAGTCTAATTACATTATGAAATACATTTTAGATAACGTAGTGTTTGGAGCTATCCTCTTTTAAGTAAAGGATATAGTGTTCGATTTCCGATGATGGAACATTTCACAGTGATTCGAATGCGAAGATAACTTCAAATTAAAAGAAAATGTCCCGAATTTGTTTAGAAAATTGCCTCCACTTATTGACATAAGTTTTTCTAACTTAAGTGGTTTGATGTTAATCTACGATTGCGGATACAGTTTAATATATGTTTCATAAACCGATTCTGGATATATTGATATTACTAAGAGACACATGCAGGGATGGAAAACATGATGACTACAGAGTGTGTCAAAAGTCTCTTTACATTATGGAATACAACTTTTCGAAACTGTAGGCCTCTTCATAGCGTAGTGTTTAGAGCTACCCGCTTGTAGGTAAGGGATCTAGGGTTAGATTCCCGATACAGGTACATTCCACACTGATTAGGATCTCAATAGAACCATAATTTAGTAATATTTCAATTTTTTTTTTACAAAGTTGGCTTCTTTATTAACAGAGGTTTTTCAAACTTTAGTCCGCTTGCAACTCTTCAAATGTGCTTCTGCCGAGACCTGTGATTGCTTGCATGTTTCGGTTAATTTTAAGTCCTCTTTTATGAATATAAAAACGTATCGGGACTGGACCTACAGTTTAAAGTGAGATCCCAAACAATATGTGTCTCCACATGTACCGAATCTTGGACCACCTGATTACAAGGTAAGGACGTTGCCATTACGCCATCGAGGAAGGCCCCAAGACAAGTTTATTACAATGCAACAACTTTAGACACTCTGTTAAGAAGAATCCTCATATTTGAAGAAAGGATTCCCTACGTGGCTATCATTTCTTTCAAAGCATAACAACACGTCTCCGTGGCGTCACAGTCTCACCACGAAAGGTTACGTGTTTAATTCCTATCCAGGGCATGATGTTTCTTTGTCCATCATTTTCATAATCCATTATCATTTCCACAATTTGCCTAAAACAGGCACAAAATGACGAATGATAATAAGCATTTTGGAGCTTGCAAAAAATATTTTTCGTTTATAAAATCTGGAGCAATTATGTGAATTATTTGCTCAAAACAATAACAATGTTTAAAAAACAATTTATATAGTGAAAAAAATGCTGAGACTGGAGGGATAGAAAATCCATTTTGCACGAAGAGTTGGTGTGATTTATTCCAGCTTTCCCATAATCCAGAGTATGGAAAGGGAGAGAGAGAAAAAAATGTCACCACGCATAATGTAGGTTGGGGTAGCCAAGCGAACGGGGCTTCACCTACATAAATCCCCCCTTCCCCTTCCCCCTCCAAACAGTCCAGCCAGCGGAGAGTACGACTAGTGCTTCCCTCTTTTATCACAAAGCTAATTATGTAGAAAATCCATCCAGGCGTGCTCCAGATAACGTGCCTTGTGGATGCTCGGCGGAGGAGGGAAGGGGGAGGGGGGAGGATTGCCATCCGAGGGGAAGCTTAAAAGACTGCGCTTCACGTGTGACTTCCACGGACGTCAATAACTTTGCCAAAGCTTGCCTCATAATTGAAACTTCTTCAGTGCTGACATCTGCAGGTTTCGGGGGCAGTGATGGGGTTGGGGAGGTCAGTGGACCACACTGGACGACATTAACACCATTCGTTACGTAATTTTTTCTCATTTCACGTCACTTTTTATCCCCTTGAGGACAGGTACGTATATAGAAATATATTTCGGGGTGGGGCGAACCAAGTGTCTCATAATAATAATAATATAAGCCCCCCTCGATGGCGCAGTGGTAGCGTCGTCGCCTTGTAATCAAGGGGTTCCGGATTCGATACCCGGTGGAAGCACATAGTGGTTTGGATCCCACTCTAAACTTTAGGTCCAGTCCTGATTAGCCTTACTGTGCATAAAGTGGACTTTAAACACGAACTCAATCAATCAATCAATCATAATAATAATAATAATAATAATAATGTTTAAATTAAAATAATAAAATAAAATATTGATTAACATATGTAAATTAATTAATATTGCATTTTTATTATTACATGAATAGGTAAAAAGACGGTATGAGAACAGAAATATAAGAGCACGTATTCATTATCTAGCTTACGTCTAATTAATATCACCAAAATGTGAATTGAAACAAGTGTCCTGGCAAGGAACTTAACGTCCAATAGTTAAGAATTGAATATTTATTGAATGACATAAAAGGATGTTATATCCAGTTGACAAAAAGTAAAGTTCTTGATTAATATTTTATGCATATTATCATAAAGGTAGTGTGCATAAATCTTCTTTGGTACTGTCCTTCAAAGTCTTATAATCCCAATATAATCTTTTCTTTTCAATAAGTAAAATAAATAAATGACCATTGATTGTACAACAAATGTTAAAATAAGTACATTTTTATTATTTAATTTTAGTTCTAGGTAAGTTTTTCGGAGGGGGGTCCGGACCCCCTAGACTTCGCCGCTAAATACGTCCTTGCTTGAGGATGAAGGAGACGATGAGAGTGAGCTATGGATAGATGAGTCATTCCTTCTCGGGCCAGGACAGGACAAACTAAACGATACATCCATCCTGGGATATCTAATTACCGCTCTGCCGGAGGTTCTCCAACTAGAACCATTTTGGTTATATCATTCACTGCAGAAAGTTATCTTTGCTCAGTTGCAAAACCTGAAGTACAGTAACCTGAAGAATGAAAGCATTCGCACAGTTACTGTTGAGTTATGTTTTTGGTGACAGTTATAAATTAGCTTCGGAAATATGCTAGTGGCATTAGTTGTACAGTCACAGACAGTTCTGGGTTGTAATATTCTCATTCACTTTCAATGTAATCGTTACAACCCAGAAGTGTCCGTGACTGTACATTTAATCGACAGATGGAAACAACCTTTACACTGTGAATATGGCCTCCACGATGGCGTAGTGGTAACGCTGTCGTCTTGTAATCAAGGAGTCCCGGGTTCGATATCCGATGGAGGCCCATTGCACAGTGATTCGGATCCCGCTTTAAACTGTAGATCCAGTCCCAGTTAGCTTATATGTACATAAATATGACTTAAAACAACAACTCCACTCGTCTTGCAATCAAGGGGTCCCGTGTTCGATCCTGATCCTTGGTAGTGGCATGTTGATAGTTTGATCTGCTTTGAAGGGAAGGTTCGGTCCTCATTTGTCCATCTTAGCATAAAGTGAATTTTGTGGAAACCCATATTACTTGCATCATATTTCAGCACAGAAATTCCACATCAGTTTGCAGTGCAGAAAGATGATTGCGTAATAGGGGTCAATCTGTTCAGAGAGACAACATCTGATTACAGCTGGAGCATCATGTACGTCTTTGGTTTTCTCCAGATTATTGTACTCTCAGGCGTGAACCGATTGTATTGCCAGACCAAACCCGTACGGGGTGACCAGAACTTTCAACTCAAAAAGCCGCGCTGCATGATGATGGGTCTAATCATTACCTTCTCTATCTGAAAGCCTAATGGCTTGCTCCGGTCACATGACGAAGCGTCATCAACTGGAGGCGAGATAGCCGCCATGTTTGATTTGCTTCTTCGGAATCAATGTTGAACCTTTTTAATGAATATGGGATTGTAATGCAAATTTAAGAACTGTAATTGAGTTTACATGACGTGTAAATATGCTTAAATGTGCAAGAGGTCTGGTGTATAAGTGTTGTGTTCTCAATTGCAGAGGCAATTATGATGAAAAAGGTAAGAGTAACGTTCACATTTCTTCAAGATGTTGTTGAAAATGAGAAATGTTTAGGGCAATTCCATGCCATTCGGTCCCTACGAAAAGATACAAGTTAAGTAACAGAGGTTTTATACGCATAAATAAATAAGAGTAATAGTTCATGATGTAAACATTTCATGTGTCCGGAATAGGCATGCAATATACTCTTAAATGTGTTCATGTTTTATCTCTTGTCAACAATTTTTTTAAAGTTTACCCTGAATTACAAACGTTGGTTAACGTTTAAGATGCGTTGTTGCTTATGATTGCAAATCAATTTCAAGATTTAGTCAACGTTTAAAATATACGTTCGTGTCTACAAGCAGTTTGTTAGTGTAACTTTTATGCAAGCATTCGATAACATATTCATATTATTTGCACAAATTTTCAGTTTCGAAATATGCTTAATGAAAAAAGCTATACGACAGGGCAAAGTTGATACATGTGTACATTTACATTCTTATTTTAGCTCGCTTTATGTTTCTTTAGGCTAATCGGAGGCTAATGGAAGATATGTTGTGCATTCAAATACGAGGGTGCGATGTGTAACAAGAACTTCGATGAAATATTCATGTGTAAAATTATCTAAGAATGTATTACTTATGTTTCAAACACAAATGTTTTCACACAGAAAGCATTTTGTAACCTAGCTATGTTAATATGAACTACAAATGTATTAAATTTAATAAAACTTTCATATGAACTGCTTTTTATTTTTTGTATTTGTGAAGCTTCGATATTCGTAACTTTGATTATTAAATCAGTGATAATGTTTATTGTTTCATATTTTTTTAACATTCTTTACGATTTTATTAACAGAGTAAAGACAGTGTGAAGAAATATTCCAAATGTTTATTTCCCAAGTGAACGCTAAGATCGAAATATTAATCTGCTTTTTCTTTTCAATGAAAATGTTGGAAACTGTAGTTATTGTCACAGATCTTACTAACTACAATGAAAAGATTCAATTTGTTTATTATCTTTCGTTCAATAAGACAATAGGGTCGAAATTACAATGTGTAAAATGATTTACGTTTAGTCTTTATACACAGAAATGTAACATTGCCCTTGTACCAATAACTTTCGCTTTTGCTGCAAGGATATAGAAATTAAGTTTTTGTATTGAGATTGTATAGCTACACAGAATATCTGCATTATCTGGTTGATTAATTTGGTAAAGTTAAAGACAATTTAATTGATTAGGTAACTTGGAAAGTTTGCGGTCAACCTAACATGCGGGGTTTTGATTTAATCAATTGATTTTTACATACAACAGTTCATACAAAAGGGATTATGAGTTTTACTGTAGCTGACAAATATTCCCAATAATATTTTTCAAATATATACAATGTTTAAATTTTTCCGCCAGGAAGTTTCTAACGGTTTTCAACCCGTTTTTTGTGCTATGCTAGGATTTTTTGTGGTGGCCATAGTGACTTCCTGAATGAAAATTTTGGTATAAATATTCAATATTCTACTTTTCTCTTCTAACTATATTCGTCGGGAAGGTAAATGTCAAAATTTAACTTCATAAAGGAAATAAATATAGCTTAATTCTCTATGATAAAAATACGACAAGGCCTTTATAGCGTTAAGACGATCGCCTCCAGATGATGACGTCTTGACTGAGCGCTGTGGCCTGAACCTCAAGATGGTCTTGGTCTAATACGGTTCCCGGACACGGATCTTCTTGCCACGTAGCAATCTGAAGACATCTTCCCGCGCTGATGTTTGCAATAAAACATAAGAGTAGGAAGCATGGATGATCATTGTGGTATTTCTGTGAAACTTTGAACAGCTTTGTTCGTGCGACCTTGTCAATTATTCAACAACATGTCCTACGTTAGGATTAGCTCAACATTCTGCTAGCACATGCCAGAGAGACAAACACGCGGTGTTGGAATCCCCACCGGACTTATCTGCCAACCGCTGTTAGCAGATGCTTTATTGAAAGACTACAATTTTAGTCGCGCTTTACGCAAGAATATCAAGGCAATGGGGTTCATGCTTAATCGGGCATCCATTCAACAAATTTTCCCCCAAGACCCCTGGGGATTTCCCCCTCTGTCCCCAGCTGCTGCGGTTCGGGGAGTTTCCCTGCAGGGGCGACGAGGTTACCAGTCAGCGGGGCTGGCTGGAAACAGTAACCACCTGTGCATATCGCTTCCTGAAAGCATGACAGCTGATGTACAGTTCCCCGTTCGGTGTGGGTAGCCCTTAATAAAGTGAATGACATGATGAGCAATATTACAAACCGTTACGAGCGAGATGCTAAAATTTTTGTATGGGCATTGTTTATATGTTATTAGTGACCTGCCCCTGGCTTCTGCCTCGTTGTTTTATATTTATATGTTTTATACTTGTATGTTAGATGTGTTTATGTAGATCTGCGCAAAACACAACCACCACAACACGCCATCCCTTGAGGACTTTTGTTTTTAATATATTTCAATATACGAGTTTCTCATGTTTCTAGTACCAGAAGTTTTGGTTGTCCCTCCTTAGGGATTGATTTTCGAAAATTACCTTTTTGGTAAGTAATTCGCTAATGGAGTGGTGGAAATGAAAGTTGGAAATTTTAAATCTAATACCATAGAAAACTTGCCTCTGGCATTGCTTATAATTTCCATGTATTCTTTTTTAATTTCTCAAAATTGTAGTAAATATGGAATTTGCAATAATTCTTACAGTTTATTTTCAACAATAAGAATTGTGATAATTATATCTACTACTGTGCAAAACCAACGTGACACATTACCTGTGAATGTTGTAAAATATCTTTGACTTCTTATAAGTTCATCTACTTTCCCAAGGTTGCCCTTTTGAATTTATTGAAAAACTCAACATTTTGTTGGAAATTGTTTAACTTAAAACTGCTTGTTTTATATTATTACTGCACTATTAGTCACTTTGTTTTCATTGAGATGAAAGTTTATTGGATAAAATGCACACTACAATATTGCACTATTGTGATTCGAGTGGTATCTAGGAGAGAGAGAGATTCAATCTACATTAAGTGCTATTTCCATGTAGAATTGAAATTCTACATTAACCATTTGAAATGTCAAATGGAAGAATGAGAAAGAAAACATTCTGCTGGATAATCACTTACACGGGAGGTTATCTAAGTGTCCCCCTCCGATTTCCATGAAACTTGGCATGTGTATAGAGGGGCCCAAAGGAAGAAATACTTGTTTTTTCTTTCGGCTAAAAAAAGGTTTTAGGGGGAAAAACACCTAAATGTCAAGATGAGGAGAAATTGAAGTGGGGATCTGACCCCTTAACCACGTAAATATGGCATTGGAAGAACACGCACATATAATTGGAACACACGCAGCACAGAACTGTAGAATTGTCGGTACCAAACGCAAGTGCTAGTGCGAAGGACGATGGCGGTTGAAGTTCTGTGCTAATAACTGGCAGATACAGAAGTGGGACACTTGAAATATGAAGTGCATATCACTGGCAAACACAGCTCTGTGCTGTGTGTGTTCCAATTATATTTGCGTGTTCTTCCTATGCCATACTTACGTGGTTTCGGGGTCAGATTCCCACTTTAATTTGTCCTCATCTGGACATTTGAGGGAGGGTTTTGCCCCCTAAAACAGTTTTTTTTTTAGCTGAAACACAAAACACGTATTTCTTCCTTTGGGTTCCTCTATACACCTGCCAAGTTTCATGGAAATCGCAGGGAGACACTTAGATAATCTCCCTTGTCAGTACAACAATCTCCGCAAGGAAATAACAATAATAATCAAAATGAGATGATCAATTGACAATTAAAAAAATAGTAGTATTTATTATTAGTTTACAATAGTAATTGCTATTTGATTATAATTAATATTTATATTATTCAATTTTATATCCACTACCTCACCCTCCTCTACAAACATTTCTGGAGATATTTGCACACATTTCGATTTCAGTGTAACATTTTTAACTCCATGGGGGATGAACTACCAATAGTAAAAATTGGAAAGATTTTCATTCTAAATTTGACTTTTTAGGGCAATTGAATAAAAAGGCAAATCAGTGCAATGATACAACACCGGTTTAAGCTACGGAATTACATTCAAAAATATTTTCATTATAAGAAATGTAGGGGAGAAGTGCCGAATATCGCACCCATTTTGTTTCTCGTACGTGACAGTGCGAAAATAGGCCAAAATGAAAAAGTAACAAGGGCAAAACAAACTATCGGATATTTGCCAAGACGTCTGATTGTTCGAATGTTTTTCTATACATTATACACATATGCGTAATATCGGACCCTGGTGCGATATTAAAAACACATTCTGTAACAGCACAATTTTCCAAGACTTTATTGCCGAAAGTAAGGACAAGAAGTAGTAATGAAGTATTTCATTAAACAAACGTAATAGTAATTGTTAATGTCCTTCACATGACAATACACATGTGTTACAAATTACAAATGAAACATGGAAATTGCAGAATACAAGCTACAAATGACAAATGAAACATGGAATGAATGCTTTCAAAAACCATCAGCAAAAAAGTATTTTAAGAATGAGCAAAATAAGTAAAAAGCAATGCGGTTGAATGTCCACGTCAAAAGTAACACAGATTCCTTATTTACACAGTACTTCACTAATCCACTTTCTACATTGTATCCAAGAGTTGGTTTTCGCCCTAACCTAATGATGTGCTTTTCAGCACTTCACTTTGTCTTTTAAAATGGATTTGGGAACGGAGTACAACTTGGAAGCACGCTTTAGGCTTAGATCTCACAGCGATGATTGTGTTCCTCATGTTCTCCTCGGACCACTGTTTCCTTTTCATACTATCAATCTGAAAGAAAAATGGAGAAATTCGTGAGGTTATGTAAATTATGTAATTTCCTTAACCAAATCATTACACTAATTTGGCACTTACTAATTTGGAACAGAAAAGTCCAGATAATACTAGTGTAGAAATGTAGAAAACTTAGACAATGAGGTATAACCCTGCAACCAACTTGTTTACGTTGTCCTTAGTAATCACTCCAATGGGACCTATGCTATTCGTAATATCGCACCCGTGCGGTATTTGGAACACATGCAGGGTGCGATATTCGACACAACTGGGAAAGGCAACATGGCGCCTACTTCTACCACGACAACGGAATCCACTTCACAATATACACTTTACACTACAACTACATAATGTACACATACCATTTATGCACTAATTATATGACTATATTATTATACCTTTGACTATAGAATATGTCGTTGACGACAACCTTGCAAAATATTTTGGGCTTCACCGAAATTTAAACCTCTCGCCCTTTTCTTCCACCTGCACGCAGTGCAACGAAACTCTCTCTGCTGGAGTACCTACCTCAGTCGATTATAGTACAACTATTCACACCAGCGTGCAGCTCTTCCCGGCCGAGATACGACGGGGTACGGAATCAGGGAGGGTTGTGATAATCGGCACTTCTCTCCTAATGCAGATGAACTCCTTAAGACGAAAAAATCCAAACGAATGTAAAAACTATAGTCATTACGTTATTTGTAATTGCTGATATCCTTATCAATAACAAAGCGAGACACATCTAAACCTGAGATTCAAATCACCACGTCTTTAATAAAAGTACATATAAATCCGTTCTTTGATAATAAGCATAGCAATATTTTTTTACCTTTAGGTAGTTTTCGAAATCATCATACACACATAAATTATATTGATAATGTTGTGGGCAATTGATTATGAGATTTGTATAAAAATTATAAATCTCATTATATCTTTTTATCTAATTGTCCCACCTTTGTGCACGCTTCCTCCTTGATCTTTCCATAAGAAAACGAAACACGTCTGATCTATTCTTATCTCCAATTCCCCTCTCCCCTCTCTCCATGCAGACAAAGAAAAGAGCACATTCGACTGCAATTTAAGCGAATCGAAAGTATTTTTCTGTCGGAGAAAAATCAAAGCAAAGGCGGGGAGGAAAATGGCACATGCGGTCGGCCGATGGAAATGGGAGGAGGGGAGGAAACGTTCCCTCTAAAGAAACACGATGAATTGCGAATTTCCAAATAAGCTTCGGAGAAGTCAATAGTGAAAAGTGAAGCGAATAAGGAGAAAGGAAATACAAGAAAAAGCAACAACAAGGAAGCTCGTAGAAGCAAACCGCGTGGAAGCCAGATAACTTGTTGGGGATTGGGGGGAAAAGAGGAGATGAAAGAGCAGTTGGATGTGGGAGGGAAGGGGGGCCCGTTGATAGTTTCCACATGGAGAAACAGCTTCCAAAGGCGAAGAGAAATGTGTCGCGGACTACGTTTTGGTGCTCCGTGATTGATATGACGGGAAGGCATCTGTTATTGTTACGTCTTGCGCGGAAGAATCTGAGTCACCAAACTCCGCTTTCGTACTATGACTTTACTCACTCGTTGATGATGAGATACAAAGCTCATTAAAACTGAAAATTCATGTAAATGACTAGAAACAATCTGCTTGTAATCAAGGGGTCCAGGGTTCGAACTCTGTGGATGTCCATAATAGTGCTTCAGATCCCACTTTAAACTGTAGGTGCACTTCAAATTAGCCTTTCAGTTCATAAGTGGACTTAAAAAACAATCTGAATCAAACTAAGTAATTGTTATTATTTTTCTCTATTTCTGTTATTTACTTCCACACTCGTATATATACACACTGTTTTCTTATGCCAAGTGTTTTTTGTAGTGGCTCATTTGTATAATTTTTTGTATAATAATGTACTATACTATATTTTTTATTTTGCCCAACTTTCCCAAGAATAAGTTTGACTTTTATTTTAAGATCACTTACATGCACAGATAGGCCAATGTGGACTCGACGTACAGTGTAAAGCGGGATCCGAACCTCTATATGCTTCCACTGCGTATCGAATCCGCAACACCTTAATTACAAGGCGACGACGTTACTCAAGAATAAAGCCAATTGCATTGAATAATATTTTACAATGAGAAATGTAATTGATAGGTTAGTAAGTATTCTTTAATACCAAGATAAAATGCTTGCGATCTATTGAGATGGGTGTGAGAACCATTAATTTCAGTTTTAGATTCCCATAACGCGGAGATATGTTTGTGCTTGTTGCTTATCATCAGTCTATTTGCACCTGTGAGAAAACACTATCACACTAAACACATGAATATTCATGGCCCTTTGTTGCGACCTAATGGAACGCTCAGCCCTCGCTGACCGAAACATCACCAACCCACCGCAAAGGCGACTTCCTCTCCTTTCATTCCCGTGACGTAGCAACACTGGCGACGTCATCCATCTTGCATTTTTGGTCACCCGGAAGAAAGATGATATATATTTGTTACAGAAAGGTACCGAAGGGCTCTGACCAAGATAAATGTTGCCTGGCGCGCAAGCAGAATTGGAAGTTTCTAGCGCCTTTCGATGTTGTCACACTACACGCACACGCGGACAATCAAACACACGCACAATGGAAAAGAATCCCCCACCCCCCTCCTTTGACGAAAGAAACATTAGGCGACCGGAATGAGCAATGGCTGGGAGACAGTCCTGCTTGCAAGATAAGAGATAGGACCTTTACATCAGCGGACAGTCGAAAGACTTGGAAAGGAGAATTGATCCCTTCCGAAGAGAAAGCGAGTGTTGGATATTGGCTTTGCTTCTGCCTCTGTCCCCACCTTCCCCCTGAGCAGCACTTAGTCCCCTCCACCCCCTTGTAGATCGCTGGTCAACCCTTGACGAGGGAAGGAAAGGATGCACAATCGCGATCTCCGGCTCAGCACTAAAAAAGAGAAAGAAAACGGATGTTTGGAGACAAAAAAATGTTCAAATGTGAAATATTGCTGACTCATCTCCCGCTTGATTGCCACCCGACATCATCGAGGAAGCAACTGTCCCTCTGGTCTATCCTTAGGTTGCAAGTGTAGCCATATGTCCTACAAAATACAGACAAAGCCTTCTCATTGTTCTGAGCCTCCCCGATGACGTGGTGGTAACAAGTTTGAGTTGTGGTTTTAAGTCCACTTAATGAAGATTAATTAGAATTGGACATACAGTTTATAAGTGCAATACATTTGTCTTTTCTTTGTGTCTCCAACTGGTATCGAACCGGAACCCCTTGATACAAGCCGAAGACGTTACCACTCCGCCATCGGTGAGGTTCCCTTAGTGGAAACATTGTCCCTTGGGATCAAGGGTTCCTGGTTCGATACCCGGTGAAAGTACACAGTGCTTCAGATCCCACTTTAATCTGTAGGTCCAATCCCGATTAGCTTATTTGTGCGTAAAGTGAACTATAAAAAATCAACAATTCTCATTGTTCTACCAGAACTGTATCGCAGTTCCGCCTCTTCCGACTAATCGTGCTGAGGAAGATTGATGATGATTAGAGAAAATTGATGAATGTGCATTCAACAAAGAACAACCATGGTAAAGGCGGGGCTCAAACCCGGAAATATGTGTGGCACAAGATACAGGGTGACTGATTCCTCATGCAACTCCGAGCTCGCAGTTCCGTGAAAGGCTCCTCAAGGTCGGCCTCGAAAGCCCAGTAACAGCTAGCGGCGGTTGCGCGGGGAATCAAGCATCCTGTATAATACAACAGCAATAAAAGCTGCAATTAGCGCAGTTTCCTTACAACACTAGGCCCTCAGTTGCGATGTATGGCGACATAGATAATATTACAAAGTATATTCATTGTCTTTCTATGTTTATGTTAGGTTATACGTTTTTCACTTTCTTCTCTTTTCAAGTAACGGACAGATATCCACGCGCTTGCCAGTACTCATATCTAGATTCTTTATCATCGAGTCCCTTAGTTGAGGATACAACTCAACATGAAGTGACTGAATTTCAAACAGGGGAGCTTTAGGAATTTATCCTTCCATAGAAGTCAATGCAAATTGTCACATTACAATAACATCAGTAAAAAAGAGCACTATTAAGTTTCAATATAATTTCCTACACTCTTTCTGGAATCTGTGGAAGAAAGCCGCGCTTAACGATAGAGAAGGGGAGGAAGCGAGTGAGCGGAGCAAAGCAGTGCGTGCTGCTGCAAACGGATAGTAATCTGTAACCGCGTTTTTCTCTATGTAGTCACTTCCCTTCGTACGAGTTCATTGGTCGAACCCTCTCTAGTCCAAATTGCGCAGAGGACTTGTATCCGTTCACTTGCTCCAAAGATTCCCGAGACAGAGTATATAAGTGTAACCTACAATTCCAAGATTTGAATCCTTTTTGGGGACAAGAATATGGCATGGCAGAAATACAGTGATCATTTTCCAACGTTGAATGAAGTATTAAGACGGCGTTCTCCGTGGCGGAGTAGTGAGAAAAGCGCGCTACGACACCAGGGACCCAGAGTTCGAATCCCGGGCTGGGAGTCCTTTATGAGTGTTCCTTCATCATTTCATCACATTATAACTCATCATTATCTTCGCAATTAGCCAAAAGTGGCAGAAAAGAGAAGTAAAATAAACTAAATTAATCCATCAATCAATGAAAATCAAGTTCTAAGATTATATTTTTTAATGTTTAATAGACTGATACGACCATGGGCGTCCGGAAGGGGTGAAAGTCAACCAAAAATGTTGTATCTCACACATATAATTGCATTCTAGCCACAATAATATGTGTTAATTATTGCAGGAACACCATAAATTCAAAATTAAGCAATGTTTTATTTACTGAACAACACTATTTTGGGGGAAAATGTGCCTTGTTTGCCCCGCCTGGAAAAATACCTTCCTTGCCTTTCCATGGAAAAAATTCTGTTTTAGATAGGGGTTTCAAGGGGAATGTGCTTTTGTTCGAATTATCCAATAATCCGAATTATCCAAGTTCGAATTAAAGAGAGCGCACTGTAGATGGTTCGGTGTTGCACCTTGTAACCAACTAGACAGTGCAGAGTCAAAAAATGCAGCGAACTAAACGAGGCTAGTGCATCGTTGAGTGACAGCAGCCCGCATAATCACGAAAGATAACATAAATAGCTGAAGACCTTTGTTTAAAGCCGTGTACTAAGCGTAGTCCTGTAGGAATCCTTGCTGAATGCTTTGTGCAGCGAAGAAAGCCAAGAGTGAGTGCTTTTTCTCCACAGACAATTCGAGAAAGGGCTGGAAAATGGAAAAGGGGGGGGGGGGTGGAATGCAACGTTAAACTCAATGATACCAGAACTCAATCGGCCGAATCAAAAGCTACGTCCGGCAGGAGGAAATAGCAAGTTCTCATTATGATGACGTCGGTAACCGCCACCACAAGAACCTTTTCGAATTAGGAGGAATCGAGCGAAGACATCCCGCTGGATTTTCTCCGGATCAGGAAGAAACCCGTGGGGTAACTAAGCCGCAGATTTTGCTATAAAGTTTCGTCTTCTTCGGCGGAAAAAGGATGGAGGGGAGACGGGAAAAATCCGAATTTCGCAAGCACGGTTCATTACCATCCTCCCCGATGTTCCTCTACCCTATGTTTGCTGACAAATAAGGAAATTCCTTCTGATTTTGATTTGATGTTCATGATGGTAAACCTTCTTTCATTTTCTTTTCTCTCTCTTTCTCTAAAAAGGTGGGGGGGGGGGGGTTCAAGCCGTGCAGGATAACTTCGAATAAAAGAGAACGAAAAAAAAGTGGTAGAAAATAGAAAGGCAGTTTATTATGTGGTGGAAAAAAATGTAGTTCCAATGTTGCCATCTCTCAAATAATGTTGCAACATTCTATAGTAAAGTGAAGAAACAATGTTGTATCAAATAATATTTGATTGTTAAGCTGGATATCCATTGTGGCTGCGGCGAAGATATAGTTGGGAAATTCTTGACATTATTATGAGTCCATTGTACTTATAATATTTATGGGAAAATATTATTTTTATATTTTTTTTATTTTATAATTATTTTCAAATTTTAATGCGTAGACGTTTAACAACATTTGCAAAATATACAGAGTGGCGCATATTGTATCTGCCAACTTCAAATGGGAACGGAAAGACGGTGAGTGCTTGTGGTAACTTCATATGGTTGTAACGACTCTGCGTGGTCGCCACATTTAACGACCCTGCGAGGTCGCAATATTATATTTTGTTAAGAAGGTATGGATGAAGAATGCTATTATTATTTGACCCTGCGTGGTTGCTGTATTCTGTAAATGTTAACGGGTCCACCTCTACGTTTATTAACTTCGCTCATTATTAGACCTTGCATGGTCGTTGTATTTGGTAAATGTTATCATTTATCGTCATTTACACTGTTCAACTCTATGTTTAGGATTGCAGAGTCCTGCGAGGCTCATTATTAATTGTATTGTCTGAATACACACTGTTTTAGTTTATATTGACACGTGGAACTAGTGATTTTCCCACTAGTGTTTTCTTAATGTCACTTCTTGGAGGTTTCTCAGTACGAAGGTTGCAATATGTAAAAAAATGAGTTAGCAACGCGTACTTGTAGTTACTATTTTCACCATCCATGCGCCACCGCGAGTATAAAGCCAGCGCAGCGAGGCCCGGAGTTCTTCTATCCGAAGGGACCTGGAGTGGAAACCTCACGGTGCCCAACGAAGCTACAGACCATCGAACGTCGAGATCGCCGCGGCATAGACACGCGTTCGCGCGATGCCAGTGAGGAACTTCAACCCACCCGATCCCGTCCAGGGAAATAATGGAAGACGTTCAACAACCTAATCATCCGATAGGCCAACGAGCTCAACCATTGAGGGGGGACAATTCGTGTTCCCAATTCCTCCCTCTGATAGGCTATAGAGGCAACCAATGATAGATACAGAACGCCTTAGCGATTCTGAAATGCACAATATCGACAACCGGGAACCTCAGGGCACTGCATCGGAGTACGGTTACACATCAGATTCTGTTGTAAATGAAGAGAGAAGAGTATCCGCTCACACGGGAGCCATCTCCAAATCGCAAGGAGGGAAAATGCGCCCACCACGACGAGTATATTCCAGATCTTCCGAAAAGTTATTTATGAAGCCAACGGATAGAAGAGAACGTTATATGCAATCCACACAAAACAAGACCGTTGATCCCGATGGGTTTCAACTCGTACCTCCAAGAAAGACAGTTCCGGCCAGTACTGTGAATGCTGATCCACCATCAACAATTGAAACATCAAATAGATATGATGCGTTCACATCAGACCAACCGGAATTACCACCTGAAAATATGCAGATTCAAACAGAGGGAGAAAACGAAATACCTTCAGTTTCCACACCAAAACCTACCAGAGAGCCGTTGATCTATGTCTATCATCAACCTGCACCTCATAATTTTGTCATGAAAACTATCGAAACTACCAAGATTAACCCAAGGGTGCGTTACACAATGGATAGTATACGTTTCCAATGTACTTCATCAAATGATTTCAACAAATTGAAAATATATCTTCAAACAAACAGAGAAAGATTCGCCATAGCTCCGAATCGTCAAAATCGTCCACTTCGGGTTGTCATTCGACATCTTCCTATAGATCTAGATACGAAGTTCATCATGTCGGAGCTCATTGATTATGGATTTGAAGTTATGACTGTCCACCAAATGAGCCAGCGTAAACCAAAAGGTCCCGGAAGGAAGAACATACCACTATTCCTGATTACTCTCAAGAGATCACCAGCAGCATCAACGATCTACGATTTGGAAAGTATTAACATCTATAGGATTGAGGTCGTAGAATATCTGCCCCCAACAGTCATACAATGCCATAAATGCCAACGTCTAGGCCACACCCAGCAACAATGTTTTACCATACCACGCTGTGTTAAATGTGGTAAACCACATGAAGCATATAAATGTCAGAAGAAGAGGGATGATCCCCCCACATGTGCGAACATCCCGCAAACTTTAGAGGCTGTCGGATCTTCACTGTAATAGGTCAACAACAGAGAAAACCTCAGATCATAACTGCCAGTCAACCTGTCAGAACCACCACTACAGCTCCAGCAGCTTCAGCTTCAGCTCCAGCTCCAGCTTCAACATCTATCAGGCCCACTGAAGCAGCACGTTATACATCTTATGCCTACAGAGCTGACCCACAGTCTCGAATGGGACAACGTCACCAACCTACAACAAATACTGGGCAAGCTGGCCAAGGTCTGCAAATACTCCTGGATCTGGCTAATACATGGAACTTTACCAAGATATGGCAACATGTATCCCGAGGACTACAAAAGATCTCCCAAGCAACCTCGGGAATGTCTATAATACCAATCATAATACAAATACTGATGGAAATGCAATCTGATGGCTGTTTTTAATCGACATAATTTGCTTCAACATATCAATTCTTGGAGGCGATCTTAATGCCAAGCATCCTATATGGCATTCCAGAATATCTAACCCGTCTGGAAATATTCTACTGCAAGCGCTGCCAGATACTGAATTTTCTATATCTGCTCCACTGGACCCTACTTTCTACCCTAGGGGTAGAGGAACTCCTGATGTCTTAGACGTACTTTTGAACAAAGGAGTAGGCATTAGTACTGCACCACATGTTGAAGACGCTCTTACCTCGGATCATCTCCCTGTTATCGCAGCTATTGCCCAGGGAGTAGTTGTATTTGTGGTGGGATAAACTCACGAAAGGAAGAGCTCCCCTCAAGCAGATTTGCTACACTTAAAACTTGCTCAACATGTTCATATGAGTTTTTTGCTCAAGTGTGGAACCCTGCCTAATCCAGGATTTTTGTAAAAATGCCCTCGGGAATTTTTCAGAAAGGAAGAGCTCCTCTGAGAAAGGAAGAGCTCCCCTGAGAAAGGAAGAGCTCCCCTGTATTATAAACTCACGAAAGGAAGAGCATCCCCTCAAGCAGATTTGCTACACTTAAAACTTGCTTAACATGAGCATATGAGTTTTTTGAGCAAGTGTGGAATCTTGTCTAATTCAAGATTTTTGTAAAAATGCCCTCGGGAATTTTTCAGAAAAGAAGAGCTTCCTCAGATTGATTTGCACATACTTACAAAAGTTGCATCAGCCAGATTTTTGTTCATAAACTTGTCAATTTTTGGCTATACCAGAAATTAAGCTTATAGTATGTTTTTCTGTCAAAATCCCAGGAATCTTGAATTGATATCTATTGGGTTCTGAGACCGAGTGGAGCGTGGTGCATTGCCTTGTAATCAAAAGGTTCGGGTTTGAGTCCTCATAAAATCTGATGGCAAAATGTTAATATTGTTGTTTTGTAAACAAGGGGCTCCGGGTTCGAGTCCTGAGAGATGTGGCATTCCATACGTGAGATTTTGAGAATAAATACTGCTAGTTGATAGCTCCCAGATCTTAAATTTGGTAAAAAATGTTGTACAACAGAGCAAAATTATTCTCTATTAAGAATCACCAGAGTTTTGTTATCTGGGTAACAACAATACGGGCGAAACTGCATAATCAATACAATAGAATGGAGGTCAAGTAAACATTGCATGTTCTTTCCAATCTTTTGATCAGTCCCATGTTTCGGCCAACAATAAATTATTGCATGCCCGGGAGTTGTATGCCAGCAGATATAATCTATACTGCGTCTTTTCAGAGTTATTCATCATCAAAGAGTAATTGCCTTCTTTCTGTATGCCTGAGTGATTATATCTGTTGATATTACCTCTATTGTGTCTTTTCCGAGGGAAATTACATGTCATTTGTCATGGAACTCAAAGAGAAATTCTTATCTATACTATGCCTTTTTCAGGGACCATCCATTATATTGAGGAATTGCCTTCTCGGATATTGTCATGCAAAGGGTTGATCTTGTCGCAACAGAATAATTGCAATGGCAAATGTGCTGTGTTAGTAGGTAAAAGCTTTTCTGCTCGTAAGCATAGGTGCTATAAAATGGGTAGGTAATATATTTTCTGACGGTAAAGTATTGTTTTATATCCAAAGGGTTTCTGTGCTTGAATCGTGTTTCTAGTTCGAGTTGCTGTTTTAAGTCTATTTTATGCACAGTAAGGCTAATCGGGACTGGCCCTACAGTTTTAAAGTGGGATCCGAACTACTTGTGCCTCCACTGGGTATCGAACCCGGGACCTCTTGATTACAAGGCAATGACGCTACCACTGCGCCATGGGGGAAGCCCTGAATCGTGCTTCTAGAATTGCTCCGTGACTCTCTCATTTCTTACATCATAAACATATGATTTTTCACCTATGAGAATGACGCTACAAATGGTGTCGTCGGGTAATGCCTCGTGGAATTCACAGATAATTTTAATGTTTGTCCTGTCATTAACCACAACTTGTTTCCTTTTTGAAGTGTTAATTACAAACATGGGTCTCCGTGCTTTGAATTCATCTGGTGCGTAATACAGGTCAGTACTGCCAGTAGTGACGCGCTTGAAAGCCGAAAAAGCTTCATATACTTTGAGAAAATCATCCTTGGAAATGTCTAAATTGTAATTTTCTCTAGGAAAAACCTCATTTCTGCCATTTTTAAGATATATGTTCTTGATGTTGCAGTTATCAAATCTACTTGAATTTTTTTCCTGATTATTGTGTCTCCCAGTCTGAAACAGTACCACTACAAAATCGGGCATGTCAAATTGAATACTGGAGAATGAATTTGTAGCATCAAATTCATAATATGTGCCAGATGCGGGCTTCTGTACACATTGATATGTATAAAATTGCAGAGGAACCTGTGGATTTTTTACTATATCTGCTTTGTATTTAAGAGCATAACTGGCTTCATATTCAACAACTGGGATTCTTAGCTCCATAGTCTGAATAATGCATTTGCCTTCATCAGGTAGGGTATTGGGCAGAGCTTCTCCTGTAGGGTTTAATGTGCTGTACCTCATCAAAGCATTATTATCATTGGCAGCTCTTCTAAATGTAATTCTTAACCCACCCTTCCACATAATATCTTTGTAATCCGAGAAGAATCCTGGCAACAGGCGCATGGGGAACAGCACTGTATGGTTCTTGGTTAATATTTTATCACCAGCCTCAAATCCACCTATTTGGTAGTATGAAGCCTCGGTTTTGGATAATTTTAGTGTGGCCAAAGCTGTGGAGGTAATGCCGGGATAATCTATTCTGTTTATAACAACACCATGCTTTCTGATCTCAATTTCAGAGAACAGATGCGGCACAAAATTATCTACCAATCTTATGTTTGAATTTGCAGGGTAATCTGTTCCATCGAGCTTTACAACATCAAATTTGATGTATAGATCTGCTCTGTGGGGGTGTATAAAGCCATCCCCTACATCAAGATCAACCTCAATCTCTGTGTTGGGTTGATTTAAATTTGCAAATGTCCTCCTGTTTGGAGGGAATGATTGTAGCTCATAACTCTCAATATTTTCCATTGTATGTATTTTTATTTAAATGTTAATCTCTATGATAGCAGTTGTTGTGGCTCCAGCAAAATCAACTAATTCTTCTTTTTCATTAGTGACCATCAACTCAATGTTATCTATTCTGTTATGACACACAGGAAAATATAATGTTGGGGATGGAGTGTAGATGATTGGCTCCATAAATTCAGAATTAGGTTTGAATGTTGCAATGATGCCAGTTTGTTTGTGAGTGCCTATGCCATTTGATTTGGTGATCATACCCTCAGCCACATTACAGTGAATATTCAGTGTCTCTATGGCTAAGAATTTGGGTATATTCATAGCAGTGTGTTTGATTGCTGGTTCAAGTTTTGTGTTGTTCTCAAAGCCTAACAGCTCTCCTATAGTACCCAGATCCACTGTTTCTGTAGCAGATACAATCTCTACTCTGTGAGTGACAGAATTTTGACTTAACACTACACCTCTGGGTAATTGAGCATTTAGAGTGGATAGATTATATTGCCCTGGAGTGATGACAATTTTTTGATCCCCTATTGCAATTGTGTTGTTGTGGTGCGTAATATTAGGGATCAAGTACATGCCGTAAAATGCTCTGAGAGCTATTGTTTTGGGATACACAATGTCATCATGTAATTTGAGTTTCAATATTGAATTTTGGCTGGTGAGATGGAATACCCCCATGATGTTTCAGATACCACAAGGCTTTTTGAAAATTTTCAATTGATGGTTTATTTATTTGAGACATATATCTAAGAACAGATAAACACAAATGTCCGCAATTAACATCTTTGAAATTTTGAACACGGGCATTATTGTAATAGAGATTAGGTGATTTTAGATATTTTATTAAATTTTCAGGTGGAACACCTCCAAATGAATCAAACACAAATGCCATATTGTTTAAATATTTAAGATAACAGATCCAGTGAGTGCCCTGATTTTTGTACTGATCCAAATTAACAATGCCACACTCTTTGCTGAGTGGTTGTTCTGGTAAAGAATCAGACATGTACACACCTCTAAAATTTTTGATGCCCAGTGGCTTGATTAAAGCTTCAATATCTTGGTTTGTAAGCGGCTCTTGTTTTTTTTAAACTTATTCATGGCTCTCTTAACACCTTTGCCTTTTTTCTCCATTGCCAGGTTATGGCGCCTCTGCTCATCTAATTCTGCCCTATTTTTCTTGGCATCTATTACTGTTTTTGCTATGGCAGCTGATCCC
Source organism: Lepisma saccharinum (assembly GCF_977018435.1). NCBI lineage: Eukaryota > Metazoa > Arthropoda > Insecta > Zygentoma > Lepismatidae > Lepisma > Lepisma saccharinum. The sequence goes on from NC_139231.1 coordinate 98,469,243, forward strand.
CCAGCCAAGCTCCCAACAGCCCCGAGAGCAGCTAAGATGGCCGGGATAGTGAATATAAATCCACCTACATGTGATTTTTTTCTTGATTGCTGTAATTTTTTTAATTGGGGGGTACTAAGCAACAATTTCATACCATGTCCTTTTGCAAGACAAGAGCTTTTTTTCTTGCGCTGCTTTTTGGTCAAGAGACTGTCAATAGTTTTAAGAGATTTGAGACCTGCATAAGGTATTTGATACATAACACCCTTGGCCTTCATTGTAGGTTTATTATATACATGTTCACAGCCCCCACCCCAGTTTTTGTTTGGTGCTCATAGCTATGGTGGTTCCCAATGCTGCTATTCTCTCACTCAAAGAAGCATCTTTGCTTACAAATCTACCAAATGCAGCCTCTTCTAATTTCTTGTCTGCAACATGTCTCTTGTCAAGATCAGAATGTGTGTTGTATGCTATGTCATGGTCTCTACAAGCAGCATCTAGGGGATTTACACCAGGATCACCTCTGTTTAATCTATGATCCAATTTTGTACCGGGACCACAATACTGATAGCCTGGAATATGTAGTTCAAATGGCAGCTTGTTTATAATGTCATTAACAAGGCCCCGACCCTCAGAAACATTCCAAAATTTAGGTGGTAGAGTATTAATAATTTTTATGAGATATCCAATCCCCTTAGGGTCATTCACTATAAAATTAGACAATTTTGTGCTTATCATGTCCATAATTCCAACCTTTTCATTGTAAAAATTGTGGTTGCCAGCATTTTCCTCCCCAGCTATCACCAATAACCTATCTACAAGTTTCCTGACATCATCAACCCACACAAATTCTTTGGGCAGGGTGTTGTATTGTTTGATTCCACTACCTGTCTTGATCTGTGACCATATGGGCTTGATTAAATTATTGTATTTTGCTCCACTGCTAGACTTGACTCTTTTTTGTGTGGGATCATTGTTCTGGTATAGAGCATCTGATTTTATTAATATTTCTTTGTAATATTCATAATCTTGATCTGTATAGCTGCCAGGCCTTTTCCTAGTCATCAGTTCCCACAATCCAGGTGTTCCGGGGTACTTAACAAAAGCACCTTTTTCTCCGAGACGAGATTCTGAATAAACAATTATATCATCCCCCATAAATGTTACTCTGAAATTGCCAATTCTATGAATGATGCTCCCATCAAGCTCTGTGTCAGCATATAAGCCAAAGACCTCATCTTTGTTGTCTTTAGGTGTAGTTAAATATTTTTGAGCAAGAAGACCCAATTCAATAGGATCCTGAGTAGCTTCAATTCTTCGAGGAGCAACAGGACTAGGTGTATGAATACTGGAAAGTGGGGTGAATGGATAATCTAAAATGTTCCTAGCAGCTACAGGGACAAGCTCTGTGATCAAATCTTGATTTTGCTCTGTAACAGTTTTGATATTCTTACCTAAATTATTAATAGCATCAATTACAGGCTGTTCTGTTTGTTTGTGTTTTTCATAAATTCCCCGGTTCTCTGATTTCCATCCCTTAAATCTTTTTACAAGATAATCTCTTAACTTAAGATCATCAATGATTGGCCTTTTCATGGTTATTTATATACGTCTCAACGTCTAGAAAATCGTTGATTTTATTTCTGTATTTTCCACTATTAGGTGTTCTTGTCATATCAATTGTGACAAACCCATAACTGTCTTGGTTCCAGCACCTGCTGCAAAACTTGGAAAAGTCATTGTAGCTCAAGTCCCCACCTACATATTCATCATGTATGTGTTTGAGGTTGGTATGATCTTGATGAAACACACATATAAAATTGCTGTTGTCTCGGATCAGCTGCTTCGGTATTTTTGAAAAAGTCTGTGCCAGGTAGAAGCAATCAATGTTTTTGTGTCGGCCCTGTGTAAAGAAATTTCTAACCTTGTTTTGATTATCCAGTATAATGTCATCAAACACAACAACAGAATTATCGAGACATTCATGAAGTGGCTTAACATCTGGTTCAAAAGTGGCAATATCCAATCCATCATATAGCTTCATCAGCTGCTGATATTTTAATTGTTCCAAGCTCTTAGAGAAGACATACAAGTGCCTGTTTTTCCAGTCTAACCAGTTGGGGGCTAATTCAACCATTAGTGTAGTTTTACCACAAGCTGATGGCCCAACAATAAGACACCTAATATTTTCAGGCAGCAACTTGCCATTTCTCTTATTCTGCTGTTCAGGTTCTGGCAGCCTTTTTATAACATCCCAGGTGCTCATATTATCACTTTGTCTGCATCGATCCAGCTGTTTTCCGGATGACCCAGCCATTTGACAAATAACTTGTTGCCTTTTCTGCGGATGATTTTTTCTATGAGATATGTGTCAGGCTGTTTAGTTTTGCTGAGTTCTTGTTCATAGAATCTGCCTTTGAGAATTTCTCCTCGGTGATCCTTTATTATATATGTATTAAGGGTCCCGGGTTTAACTTGAACCACTGTAAATAATTCGGTGCTCCAGTTTCTTGTAAAGCCTCTTTTGAATAAGTGCTTATATTTGCTGATTCTTACTTGATCACCCACCCTGTATTTGGCCTTTCTTGTTGTTGGCTGGTATCTAGGATAATAAACAGTCCTGATCAATTTTTGCTCATCAGATGAAGTTACTTCAGAGGGTTTCATGTTGATTGTGGAATGGACAGAATTGTTATATTTATGTAGAAGTTCTGGAAGAATATTAATCCATTTATAATTACCTTGGAGGGTAAATTGTTTATACATAAGATTTTTTAGGGTTCTGTTGAATCTCTCTACAATTGAGGCCTTGAGATCACTGTAACTCGAGTAATGTTTTATTGCCTGGCTTTTAATAAATTGTTGGAACACTGAATTATAAAATTCTTTGCCATTATCTGTTTGCAAATAGCGCGGGGATCTTCCACTCTGATTGATGATTGTCCTGAAGGCTTCTGTAACACATGTTCCAGTCTTGGATTTGAGTGGCACAGCCCAGGCAAATTTTGAAAATGTGTCTATGACAGTGAGTAGATACTTGTAGCCCTTGTTGATTTTGTCTAAGTTTTTCAACTGTCCACTTGACAACTCAATCAAGTCGCTTTGCCATAAATCATCTATGCCCTTTGTGACTACTGGCAGTCTCTTAAAATGATGTCTGGCTTGTCTGTGTAATTCATCAACGATAATTTGTCTAGACATGGTATGAAAACAAGAATATTGCAACTATGGGGTGTTCAGCAGCTGATACTACAGGATTTTCTAAATATAATTTGTCCCCTATTTGTATTTTAAATTCCAGAGAGCCATCATCTTCAGTATAGGCTGTTTCTAATGTATTGGGATCTGTAAAATCCTCCAATTCTACACTCGTGATTTTCACTTTGTTCTCAGCATTTGTTATTGATAAGGTGGGGTAGTGGTGTGCCTGTGGCTGATGCCAATATTTGATCTTGATTGGTCTCAATGTGCCCCCAACAAAAAACTGGTAATAAAATTGTGCAGGGGACAGCATATATATTTTGCCACCTGGTGTAAATGGAGAATCATATTCTTTGTTGGGGATGCTGTACAATTCAAGAATTACTGTATGTTTTGGATTCTCGATTATGCCTGTTATTTCCTTTTCTGCTGTGAGCAATCTGCTTGTTACAGATTCAAGGTGCTCATTGATGGTCCTAACAACATCATCGTGGCCTGGCTTGATTTTTATGTCCACAATAAGTTTCTTGTATTGTTGCACAATTTCTTGAAGCTGGGTGGCAAAAACAGACAGGGCATTTGCTTGATTGGATTCCATGGTCCCTAGCTGTTGCTTGATATTAGCTACAATTTGTTGCAAATTTTCAACAACTGCCAATTTTGAATTTTGAGCAGTAAGATCATGGACCTGTCTTCTGATATCCTCAAACAGGGCATGCAGTTCATTAATATGTTGATTTGTTGGTAGAGTGGCCACTGTCTGAGTGAGTTGTTTGATCTCTGTCTGGATATTCTTGATATCTTCTGATTTCAATATCCTATTCACTGCCCTCTTTATATTTTTAAGTTCCTGTGATGTAGGCAAATTTGATACTGTATTTTGCAAAGATTCAAGTGCCAATTTCACATCGTTTAATTCAGAAGCATCAGCCACATTTTGCATAGCATTTTGGAGCAGGGCTATATCTGCCTGAGAGGGTGTTGATTGTTGTAAAATTTCAAGCTTTGTTTGGATATCATCTATCAAGTGATGAAAATGAGATAGCTCAGATTCAGTGTTGAGGTTTTCAAGCTTTGTGATCTGTTCCTGGACACTGACAAGAGTATCTACAATCCCAGGCAGGCGAGTTTCTTGTACATTTGCCAAATCACTTTGCACTGCTGCTATTGTACCTTCAAGATGGGTTATGGTACTTTGAATTTTTCCAAAATCTTCATATGTTTCAAGTTGCAGCTTAATATTTGCTACACTCCGAGTTATTGCATTCAAAGCATCAGAAGATGGCAAGTTGTTCATAAAATTTTCAAGTGTCTCAATTTTTTCTTTAACCTCGGCTATGGCATTGTGCAGAGGGTCCAGATTAGGTATTTGGAGTGACTGAATCTGTTCTTTTAGAGTGGAAATGACTAGATCAAAATCTTCTTGTGATTTTATGCTTTTGACAATTGTTTGGAGCTGTGTCTGGACATTATTTATTTGCTCTTCCAATTGCTGTTTCAATTGCTCAGAATTGGTAGCCTGGGTTTTAAATTTGGTTTGAAGAGCTGCTACAGCTTCTTCTAAACTTTGAAAATTATCCAATGTTGCCAGATCAGTATATTTTTGAAGCAATAATTTGAGTTCGGAATCAATTTTAAGAAGAGGGTCCATGCATTGTATTTGTAAATTTGTAATTTCTAATTGAAGACTGGCATTCAGTGTGGTTTGTAAAGCTTGTAAATCACTTCTTAATTTCTTGACTCTGACATCAAGCATAAGAATCTCATCACTGTGATCTTCATGCCTTGTATGGCCAAATATATCATTAGGCATTTTTGTTTTAATGGTTATTTATTATAGAGTATCTGATTCTTAATTCTATAAAAAAGGGTATAAGCTTGTCATAAGATCCAGGGACCTCAATATATAAGCAGTCACCAGCAGAAACAGTATATACAGTGCCAGAAACCATGTTTGAGTGCTTAATTCTGTAAATATTTCTCCCTACTGAAATTTTAACATCACCCTCAGGGGTTGTAATAAATTGCAATTGCCCACCTACAGGTAATTGGTAATGATTTAAATTATTGTTAAATATGTACAATGTTTTACCTGTTTCATCATCATTATCTGTAAATATGCTGTTCAGGTGAATAATTAACAAGCCACTCAGTTTAGACAGCATATCAGGAGAGGGTTGTGGTGTTGGCAGCTCCATAATTTGAACCCAAATAAGTTCATAGGCATGTTTATTTATTTCAAATCATGCTCTGTAATTGGGCATTGTTTGCCATTTTTCAAATCACAATGCCCCCAAGGTAAAGTATGTATGCCACATGATAAAATGCATCTCTTATCATCATGTGGGTCCAGGGCCACTTTTCTTACAATATTGCTAGTCAGCAAGTGATCCTCACTCTGAATTCTATTTTCTGATGTTCTGATTGAATTCTGGGATTTGAGGCAATTTTCATAATCTTCAAATTGGAGATCTTTGTCTACAGTCACTCTGCCAATGCCCTTGGCTTTTTTGGCAACAGCGCCACTACATGTTTCAAAACTGTACATCTTGGCACTTAACCCAGCAAATTTCACAATAACATCACCAAGTGTCTCATCTTTTAACTTGCCAGGCACCTTTTTGTTGTGGTGTTGAATATTCAGATGGCCAGGCAATTCACTGGTATCAAAATATTTAAACAATTCAGACTGTGCAATATCTTGATAAACATCTTCTGTTTGAATATCAAGAATAAAACTATCCGTGTCCATGTACAATAATTTTACACGATCACCATAAAAAGGTTTCAGCACATCATAATACAATATTAACATATGTAATTTAGACCTTTCTAATATCACAGCCCCTACATAAATAGGTTTATCAAACTTGATCTTTGTTTTCATCATGTTGAAAAGAGCCATGTGCTCATCATAAATTCTTCTGTAATTGAAGTTGGGCTTTGCAACCAATTTTTTGCTCCGGCTGGGGTCAGTAATTATTTTAACATCGGTATGTTTCCTGACATTTTCAATTGTTTTGCCATACACTGAATTCACCATCAATTTAAACAAGCCCTTATCAAATTGGCTCTTTGCAGATGTTCGAAGCTCCGTGTTTGTATCAATGTATGGTTTCAACCATTCTGAGTGCCTGAACCTCAAAACTTTTCTAACTTTGGGTACTTGAACACCATGATTCATCAGGAACTGGAGGTTTTTGTAATATATGACATATCCCTGTTTCGGATCCAGAGTCATCATGAGCTTCTTCTGTTTAGAGCCAGGTGAGCACTTAACCTCAGGAATTGGGGACAAATCAGAAAATTTATTGTGCAAATCATCAGGAATTGTCAGATCAACCTCTATGAATAGGCCATATTTACTGTCATCAAAGTCCTTAAGATCTTCAATATTGAAATTTTCAACCCATTCAAGCTCTGCATATGGCAGTTTATCCATCATGGCATAACCATAGAGGTTGTTTGCATCTACATACGTTATATAATTTGATGGCCGTGCTGGATCATAATCAGGCATATACTTGTTATTTGCTCTGGCATATCTCTGGGAACATTGCACCATCCCTCCTCTTATGCATTCCTCCATAAACAGATACTTATCTTGATCGTGGATCAGATCCAATGGCTTTTTGGTGTTGAAAAACATTGCAGACCATGCTAGGCCCGGGGCACTGAAAAAATATATTGGGTCCAGTCCATAATTTTGCATGGAAGATTTTCTGAATGCTTGCAATATATCAGCTAAGAGAGTGACATCAAGTTTCAAATATGCCATGTGATAATCACCAAATGTCTTGCATTTTAAATTGTTCCACATCAACTGAGCATGGTGATAATCTTCATCAGTGATTCCAGATCCTCTGATTTTGCTGTAAAACTCTTCTTGTGGTGGTAGGGAACACTCATCAAATTTAGAAAAATCTGTAACATAGTCATATGGATATACACCCTTCCGCCTAATTAATTTCAGGTCCTGATTTGGAAACAATGCACGTGTGATTTTGAATTGATCATCAGATAATTGAGAGGCCAGTGTGGCCAGGCCAGCAGATAAAAATCTGTAAGAATCAAGAAATCTTATGTGAAAAGGAACACCATTAACTTTAATTATCTTGCTAATAGATATATATTTTTCATCATTTTCAGCTAAAATATTTAAATTCTGCTTCTCAAACCCCTCGTACCTGATCAAATGATGGAAATCATAATTGGATGCTCCATGGCAAAATATGGGGATAAATCTTGGTCTCTTGATCTGAATATTACAGCTATTACACAGGGCCTGTTTATATCGACCATCTGTATGAGAATGGTGATGTACCTTGATATTTGTATCTGAAAATTCACAATCACATACCGGGCATTTTTCTGCTTTGTTGAAATCTTCAATCTGTTCCTCTGTTAAAGGCAACATGGGCTTTGATATTAATAAGATGTTAGATGCTATGTCACGGCACTCATTTTCTATTCTATGTGCAAATATTTTGATGGCATTTGGTCCCTTGTATGAATATTCTTTAATAACAACACCATCCCGTATAACCACAAAACAAAAGCTGGAAGGTTCATGTTGCTGGTACGGTGTAATTGAAGATTCTTCTGGATCTGGGCTACAGAATGCAATAGGTTTGAGGTTCGATTCAAAATCACAGACAATATATGCTGGGTGTTCCAACAAGGCTTCAAACTTTTTGAATTTGCAATTTTCACTTGGATTGGGCATCACCATATGAACAGGTTTATGGTTCCCACAGTATTTCAGATGCCCAATTAACTTGTTTTTAGCAATTTCTGCATTCTCTTCACAAACACCATTCACCATTTTTCTACCATCAAATACGGTTAAACATCTTCTGCACAACTTAAATATTTTTTTATATTTGTCTAGTTGTGTTCTCACTAAAGCTTCAAGATTATGTATCAGAGTATAATGGTATGTATCATCTCCTTCAATTAAGAGCAGATCAATCGGAATAGCAGATTCATCATCAATTGTACTGATTCTGAGAGGTGCTATCGGGCAATTGCCAGTAGAACAAATAAATACATTAATAGATAATTGTTTGCCATTGATGTGCCTGGCCCTTTTTTCAAATTTATCAATATTCTGAACTGACATTGGATATTCCAAACCCTCCATTACATCATCAAAATCATGTTCATGCTGTTTGTAATAAGTTATTCTCTCAGGATTTCTTAAAACTGGAAACAAAGCAGCTAATATACACCACAGAAAACATTTCTGGTCGGTATTTTCTATATTAACCACGGCTCTTTTGTTTTTGATATTAGCAGGCAATGGCACATAAGTGGATCCTTGTAATGGAGTGAATTCAGAAATATTAACATAGAGCTTGTGTGATGAACCGCATAGGCTCCATCCTGACTCTTTTGCCGCAAATTCAGAGTGTTTAATGTTCAATTGATCTATCAGCCTGCTTATTATTTTGTCTGAATTTGCATTTGAATATACAGGTACAGTTTCTGTTATGTGGGGATGTGTAAATTTTGTGCCATTTGGCTTCTTATATTGTACAAACAATTTGAGGGAGAGCTTATAAGAGCCATTTTGTGCATTAAGAATTGCCTGCAGATTAGAATTTATACTATTCAAGAAATTCTCAATGCCACATCTTGGCTCTGATACAAACCGGTGATCCCTTAATTGGCCGTTAAAACTGCTACGGATGGGTTCATAGCGTGGCTGCTTTGCTGCTCTGGCATTAACAGGTGCTTCGTGCCTTCTTTTCAGACCAGATGTAGATGGTTGTGCAGAGCAAGTATCTTTATGTGTATATGTAAAGTATTGCATGCTGTATTTTCTATTGCATTTGGGGCAAATTTTTGTGGGAGTTCTGTATTTGTCTGGGTTACAAATTTTTTGGTGTCTGGCCCAATTAGAGCTGGATATATTTTTATTGCATTGGTCGCAATATTTTTGATTCGGCATTTTTACTGTTGTTTATTATATACAATTTCCCGGGTTTCAATTCAAAACTTTATACTGAATAAAAAATATCAGTTGGGTTCAGCACTGTACTTTGTATGTATGTATGTATATATGTGTGTATACACTTAATATTTTTGGCTTTGGTATTTATATAAAATTTCCTGGGTTTTAAATCTAATCTCTATGGATTAATATTATTAATATTAATCTTATGACAGGTTGTAAAGCCAATAGCCCACAAGTGGAAAATCATTCACACTGACCCAGCGCAAATACCTGCACGAACATGCATATCTTGAATAGCAATAACCTTGTTATGTATAACAGGCTGGGACAAATATAAGCTTGACTCTAAATATGAGTGGATTACAACAAATATCAGATTTTATATTGTTCAATATGAATTTAAACCTGTAAGTATGAGAAGCACTGTATCAACACGTCTGTTCTCCTCAATCAGTCTTACAATACTGGCTGATGCAATATTCGGGAATTTCTGTAAATACTGACGCTGAGGAAAAAAATCAATACTACCGTCTCGGGAATTGCGCACATTGCCACAGAGGGGAAACATGCAAATACGGAGCAATTCTAGAAGAGAGCTCTGCATATTACATTGTTTTAATATTAGATATGCAAATTGAGGTTGGGGTCCAATTAAACTTAAACTGGAAGTAAATATGTATGTATATGTATGGGTTTTTGCTTAATTTCTGGTATAGCCAAAAATTGACAAGTTTATGAACAAAAATCTGGCTGATGCAACTTTTGTAAGTATGTGCAAATCAATCTGAGGAAGCTCTTCTTTTCTGAAAAATTCCCGAGGGCATTTTTACAAAAATCTTGAATTAGACAAGATTCCACACTTGCTCAAAAAACTCATATGCTCATGTTAAGCAAGTTTTAAGTGTAGCAAATCTGCTTGAGGGGATGCTCTTCCTTTCGTGAGTTTATAATACAGGGGAGCTCTTCCTTTCTCAGGGGAGCTCTTCCTTTCTCAGAGGAGCTCTTCTTTTCTGAAAAATTCCCGAGGGCATTTTTACAAAAATCTTGAATTAGACAAGATTCCACACTTGCTCAAAAAACTCATATGAACATGTTGAGCAAGTTTTAAGTGTAGCAAATCTGCTTGAGGGGAGCTCTTCCTTTCGTGAGTTTATCCCACCACAAATACAACTACTCCAGGGCATCTACTATCATAGGTTCCAGGCACTACAGGAACCCAAAACAGATTGGAATGCTTTTCGCCGGCAATCACATATGAGACTGAACCTCCATCAATCAATGAATACGGCTGAGGAGATCGATGAAGCAGTAAATAACTTTACAAAGGTTATTAAAACATCTTGGAGCCGAACAACGATTACCATATCTACTTTACCTATGCCAAACACTTCTCCAGTACTGGAAATTTTACTTTGTTTGACACGATGGGCCCGACGTCGCTGGTATAGAACTCAATCACCCCACAATCGTTACTAATGGAGGTTGCTTGCCAAAGAATTACATAATTTCCTAGTAAGAGAGCGGACCTCCCAATGGGATGAACGTCTACGAAAACTGGAACCACAAGATAGGCAATTTTGGAAGTTAGCGCGCACTCTCAATGTAAGAGATAAGCCAATGTTGAATTCCTTAAATTCTCCAGAAGGACCTAAAGTGAATCTTCAGGAAATAGCGGAAAGTCTTGCAGACCAATTCCAAACGCATTTCAAACTTAAAGCAGAACTTAATGATCAAGAAACAGAGCAAGAGGTTCAAAATATATCCGACCAACTTCTACAACTTCCATCGATTCTTGATGCTCCACACGTAACACCTCGTGAAGTCCAAAGGCTGACAAAAAAGTTAAAACCGAAAGCAGCACCTGGTCTAGATGGTATTCCACCTGCGGCACTTCAGAATCTCACAAGAAAGGGGTTTGTGTATCTTGCCAAACTTTTTACTAACATTATACGACTGGGCTATTTTCCAACACAATGGAAAATGGAAAAGATAATAGCTATTCCAAAAATGGGGAAGAATCCGCACGAGAAGACAAACTATAGGCCTATAAGTCTATTATCTCATGTTAGTAAGCTTTTCGAAAGGGTGTTGTTCCAGCGTCTCACAGTTATTATAGACGAACATCAGCTAATACCAAACCACCAATTTGGCTTTCGGAAAAATCACGGTACTACCGAACAACTTGTCAGAGTCGTTGACTATATTGCTGTTCATAACAACAGAAAGCATCGTGTCGCTGCTCTATTTCTGTACGTGCAGCAAGCATTTGATAGAGTATGGCACGGTGGACTAATGCTCAAATTACAACAACTTCCGCTACCTCAGTGCTACTTAAAAGTTATGATGAATTATCTGCAAAACAGAAAGTTTATAGTAACTGTGCAAGGGCAGAAATCTACTTCCAGATCTATTGAAGCAGGGGTGCCTCAAGGCTCTGTCCTTTCCCCTACGTTATACTCATTATATACGGCAGATATTCCATATCCGAAAGAAGGATTACTAGCAACATATGCAGATGATACTGCAAAATTAGTACATGCAAAATTACTGTCCACTTGCGAAAAACGAATTTACAAGTATGTGCCAGAATTAATAAAATGGACTCAGAAATGGAAAATAAAAATAAATCCAACAAAAAGCAACACCATAGTTTTTGCATCGAGTGGAGCTAGGGAGAAAATCAAACTCCAAATATTCCAGACGCCAGTCCCTACGGTCAATAAGATAAAGTACCTAGGAATAAGCCTTCATACAAGACTGACTTTTGGCCCACATCTAGATGAGGTGGCAAGAAGGGCAAAACATAGAACAAGATACCTCATGCCTCTACTAAGATCACCAGCGTTGTCAATTGAAACAAGACTCCATCTGTATCAAATGATGATTAGACCTATATTATTATATGCCGGCCCTACATGGTTACAGGCCGCTAAAACACATTTACAGAAATTGCAATATGTACAAAACAGAGCACTCAGATACATTGGACATTACCCGTTAGCGACACGTATACAACAACTCCACGAAGACATGGACCAGCCCAGGATTGAAGATTTACTACATATTGCCCGGGATAACTTGTGGAGGCGGATTACGATGCATCCAAACCCATTAGTGCAAGCTATAGGTCAAATAAAACCCAGAGTAGAGAGGGTTTCACTTTCCCGTCCATGACTGTTTATATAAACCAGATAAATGAAATGACAATCAAGTTAATGTACTGATTGTGATTGTGAATGTTCATATATATGTAGTAGTGAGTAGATTTTGGGGATTTTCTGGGAACATTGTAAATTGTACTAACGCGACAGTTGCGTTAGTTTTTGTAAAATATTGATGTAAAGAAAAGTAATTATTGTAACGGTATTGTAAATTATTGTCGATTCCAGTTAATGTTAAATAAACAATATGCTGGGATACACAAATCCTGACGTCAAATCAAAAAAAAAAAAAAAAAAAAATATCCCGGAGTTCAGTTGGCTTTCAGGTCGGCTTCCGATAAGATCTCTCTTACCAACGGACCTGGAAGAAGGATAACTCCGCTCTTGCGAGAGTCCAAACATCCTAAGGAAGGAAGGAAGGAAGTTGCACTCCGCTCTTGCGAGAGGCCAAACACCCGAGAGAAGCCGCACTCCGCCTTCCAGCGAGAGAGGTTGAACTCTGCCTTTGGCAAGATAACCCACTCCACTTTCGAGTGAGATATACCCCACTCCGCTTATTGGCGAGAGAGAACAACTCCACTTTAGAGTGAGAGGACCCGCTCCGCTTGCTGCGAGAGGTTTCTTCCCCCTATCAATCTGCGGCACCCCGCCAGGGTAGTGTGGCTTTGGGTTTCCAGACAACCTACTCTCTCTTTCAGGGGAACCCGTGACGACTGCGGCGACCAGCCCCTAAATAAAATTAGGTCCCCATACTCCCCATTGGCGCCTCACTGCGAGGAATGAATTGGATGTTCCCTGCTCCCCCCCTTATCTCTTCGAGTCTAAAGGTGGTACAGGTAAATGCACGTGAGTGGTAAGGGTAAAGGTAAAGACACGTGTGTAAGTGTGCTAACGGACATCCTTGTGATAGGATTATAATAAACTGTTACATCTATATATAAACCTGGTTTAGTCTTTCTTTACACCCAGCAAGCCCTGAGATATTTCTGAGTCTTTGTACTACGACTGAATCAGTTAGCACATATGGGTAAACTTTTGCCGACCACCCAACTGCAGTGTTTAGCGTGTTGAACGCAGCCAGTACCAGTACTCCTGCGCCGTGGTGCTGAGCACTGCGTGGGTGGACGTTGCATGGTCATGAAATAAAAATATATACATGGGCATTTAATACAGTGTATAATATGGACAACACAGACATCAGTGCGCCTTGAAAATAACGTCCTCTAAGTGTCCTCCTTCTGCTTGGGTGCACAGTTCGACGTGATGCAGGAAGGCTTTCTTGACGCGCGTCTCAACATGTCCTGTGGAATTGCTCGAATTTCACGGAGACTGACGGTTCACAACATTACCCGTGACTTTCCATTATCTAAACCACCTCAGAATGCTGTGTCTCTTTGAAACTGGTGCATGATTATCTTCATTGTTCCGCCGCAATGCCCACGGTTTGAATAATGGCTTCCACCGCCGCAATCCGCGTCTGCTCCATGGTATACTAATTGTCAGACTCCCTACTCTCCACGGATGTATGTATGCCACACATGCGCACGTGCATTCTGGCAGGGTTGCCTTTTCAAATTGGTAGATGCAATATGCGCCACCCTATACTATACACATAACAATATTACATAAGCTTTGCAGACACTGAATGTGATAATTTTGAAAAGTTTTACTCCTTTATGAATTACTTTAGAACTTATCTTTTTACCGTACATAAAAAGGAAATATTAGAATGTGAAATAATATCTGTATTGGAGTCCTGCATGGGCCCACTTTGACTCGGTCGTACTCTTTCGAATCTCTTACTCACGACCTTGCTGGGTTCGAGCGTATACAATGAAATATCATTTTATTATGACAATAATCGTAGACACATAAGATGTAAAATATCCGCCTTGGTAGTTTCAGCCCACAATCATATATATATTTCATTTTCATATATCACTGTGTATTGGTAAGATAGACTGAACTTCAGTTTAACATGGAGGAGATGACTATATTCACCTAAGTTTCAATTACACTGAGGCTTTTACTTCACGTTCCACGTTCCCACTACCACAGACCAATTAGGGTTACATGTGAACTACTGGGCTTCGAGTGTATACCGCTCGTTTTGCCTGTTTGAGCGTTATTCACTCCAGCGAAGAAGCTCTAAATTTCATACGCTATCTAGCGTCGTCCGTGCGAACTATTTGGCGCTCGAACGAAATCCTCTTCCTGCAGCAATCTAATCTCTATATTATAATATAGTCTTCGAAAGTCACTTCCTTTTGAAGTTTTCGAGATGATACATTTTTAATTGTATAATATAATTAATTTAGTTCGTATCTAGTTAATACACACAGATATTGATTGAAATTTTCATGACATAAAACTACCACTACGGCATAAAATTTCTATGATGATGAAATATGAGTCCTTTTCGTGTTTCAAGTTTTCGTTCTGCGCATGAAATGAGCGCATCATTCATATCTGCTTTGTTTGACAGGTGGCCTCCTCCAAATTCTTACCAAAATACATTGTAACAAATCCTTCAAATACAGGGTGCAGCAAATAAAGACTAGACTGGCACATATTACACAATTTTATTTTGTTCTGTGGACGCTGTAGTAAAAGTACACAAGCTCTTCTTAACCTTTAAAATCCCCAGCAATTAATTCAATATTTCAAGTCGTAAAGTGCATCCGAAAAAAATCACCTAAAGTTGACCACCAATTATATTTTATTATAATTACACACATTTATTTCAATACTGGTATTTTATTGTAATAATAACATGTAACGACCGCCATGTTAGGCAAATTTCAGTCATATATTGGAAATTATCTTATTCGTATGCTTTCAAGTTAATAACTTGCATTAAATTATTTATATTTAATTGTTTTCATAATCCATGTATATATTTATGTTTTATCTTGTATTTTTCGCAAATTTTTGCAATATTTAATTTAGATTTTATAGGCTGAAAATTATCCCAAATAGTATATGCAACGTTTTCATTATTTATCAAATCCAAGATGGCTAGGATTATTTCTATCTTTCACGCAAATGTTGTTGTTTAAACACAGGTTAAATACATTTCTTCCTAATACCGATATTTCACAACAATAGACAAGATCAAAATAATTTAGTCTTCGTTAAAACTCCGTAAACTAAATGTTTATTTAATCATTTTATGTGCAAGGCCATATATTATAAAATTAGTTTCGTTATTTGCTGTTCTAGTTTAATATGATAACATTATAGCAAAGTATTTCTCTCTCGCTTTCAATAATTTAACATTATCCTGTTGGCTGCTTATTTTAGGAGTGGGGAATGACGCTACGTGTATATGGCGACTTCAAAAGTTCCACGTTGGTATTCTCAATTGTTGCCAACCATAACCAAAGCTTACTATCGCTAATTAGCATTAATTTGACATATACATTATCAGCTTTTCTTGTGTTATTCTTATGGTATGAGTTTGTAGCATTGCAAGAAAGTACAATCTGTTATGCTGAGCCTCGCGCCTGAGCAGTTGAGGTCTTGCTGTTAACGGTGAAGGCGGTGCGCGAATTCTGTCGTGACAAATAAGTACTTATTACAGTCTACGAGCAAGCAGGACCCAACATATTGTTATAATTTGTGCGAAAAAGTATGTACGCGCGCGATTCGTGACTAAAGTTTTTCGACATTTTAATTTTAAAGTATTTGAATTTTTATTGACGTGATGTGCTGCTCACGGTGGTCCGGAGCAAGGAGCACAGTGTTGCCAATTCGTGGCTCCATACCCTGGAGTTACGATTGTGCTGGCACGTTGCAAACAACACTGATAGCATATTAGTGTAATGGTAAGTAATGTTGCTGCATTTCACTTACAAGTCTCATTATATCCGGCTTAATAGCCGAATATTGTATTCTGACTTCTAATTCTACTTTTCTTAGAACATTAAATACTTTCTGTCAAAATAAGAGAGAGCAGGAAACTATTTTTTTTGCACAATTTTTGTGTCTCTCGTAAGGTTATGACCAACACAATAAGAGTTGGAGTCTTTGGAAATGGTCTTGGGGTGCATGGCGACCCCAAGAGGATCCGCGGATCGCAAGTTGTAAACCGCTGTATTACACTATTACTTACATACTGTTTTATTATTTACCTGTGATCATTGCTTGCACAAATAACAAATGCCAGTCTACTTTTGACGCAGCCTGTACATGCAGAAAATCATGGTTCACTTCGGGTAGCATTTTTCGGAACCAAATGACAATTACTGGGAAACACAGCTTCTGAGAGGAGTAGGCTGTCGTGACTAGATGCCATTGCAAGAAGGGAACGAGCGGTTCGTGACAACCACACCGGATGCTCCGGTGATAAACTTTCTCCCGTGGTTTGTCTCGAAGTGACAAGCAGGCGGTTGTTGATAAAAATGATGACGTCTCCCGTCACCATCTTTCGCTATGGACGGGCAGTCAATCAAATACAGCGCCACCGTGCCATCTCGTGGTCTCTGGGGAGACCAAGTGTCAGATTGGAAGGTCCTCCGTCAAGCTAGTCTACTCCTGTAAACTGTGTGGCTTTTAAGGTCGGCAGCAAAAATGATAACAAATTGCGGCCTTAAATGTACGATCTGGCTGCTCGGGAAGGACGTACAAAATATTCGTGGATAATGTTACTTTTCTTCCTTACTAGGGATGCTATGCTCATCCCTTAGTTTGGGGTGTAAGTGAGTGATTGTTTCTGACGACACCTAATTGTCTTCCACGGAGAACTGCATTTTTCAGACTAACTGGGCTCTGGTGGCCTTTGGACGCGTGGTCAGTAGACTATTGAGTTGGGTCTTCCTCTTATGTATGTTATTATCAGTTCATCTATCTCATCATCATTCATTCCCCTTCATTGTAGTAGAAAAGCGACGTAAAATAAAATAACCAATCAATCCATCAAACTTATCCCAAGGCCGCGCTTAACGCTAGAGAGGGAGAAAGCTTTTGGGCGGAGCAGGGCGCACTGTTCCAAGTGGCTGGTAGTCGCAGACGGTTTTTTCTCTCCATTCATTCACTTCCTCTCTCACGTGTACTATCAGTAGACCTCGGATTTTTAGGTTTTAAAAAGTGAGCTTATAGGTTCCTAAAATAGGCTCTAAAAATCCTAAAATAGGTTCGAAAACACTGAAATAGGTTCTAAAAATCCTAAAATAGGTTCTAAAAATCCTAAAATAGGTTCAGAAAACCCTAAAATAGGTTCTAGAAATCCTAAAATAGTTCCTAAAAATCTTAAGTTAGGCTCGAAAAATTTTGAAGTAGGTTAAAATTGGGACACCTATATCCTGAAATACGCACTATCTTGCATAACGTTATGTGTGTTGCCTAACCCTACGGCGATCGGAGAACTTACCATTGGAAATTTGCTATAAAAATCCACTCTTCGCCGTATAGTTAGGCAAAAATCTTTTTTCATGTTATCCACAGTCAAGCTCGCAATTTTGTCTGCGAGGATCACAGACAAAAATTAATAAAATAATAATAATCTTTCAACTAAAACATAGTCACTGGTGCAAACTTCAATGCTGAAATGTTATTTTGCAAGGCGTGAATGCCACAAAGCACCGAAGTGACGCGAAAGTGAGCAAGGCCACACAGATCAGACCACTTTGGATTGTACAGGTAACAGTGGCACCAGACATTGTGCTTTGTTTAGAGCTTTGAAAAATCACCAATCACCATGGACTTGGAGGAAGGAAATTCGACAGCGAGTACGTTTCAAGTACGTTCGTCATTGAATTTTGCAACGTCCCCCCTGTTGTACACCAGTCTTCACAAAGTTAGTCCGCTGCTACTTTTGTCGGGAACATGAGACGCTATTATTACTCATTAGGGCTTGCTGGGTAGAAAAGAAAACACAACATTCTTTTCAAAGTTAAACACTGTTTAATAATCGCTTATATTTTCTAATCACTTACCACTAAAACACTAGAACATTGAATACTAACGTTGGGCAATTCACTCACATATTACGAAAGTCAAATTACATAATTAATTGTTTACTTTCAACTTATCGGCAAGAAGAAAACTCGAAAAACCAAAAATCTATACTTCAATTCTCTCCGTTTCCAAGTTCTTATTATTCTTCACCTTCACCTGTTTTTCAAACTCAGTCTGTCGTCAGGTGAGTAACATTCAGGTGGGTTCACTTCCTCGGCTGAGATGAGGAAGTGACGTCAACACGAACAGATTTTGACGTATTTATAAACATACATAAAAGTTCCCACTACAACTGTATCAGTCTAACTATAATTGTCTGTGACAACTTGCACATTATTTGAAGTAACAAACATTTTAAAAATCTTAACTTCTTAAAAATATAAAATCTTAAACTCCCAGGTTCGTTACAATTTTTTCGTGACCAAACAAAGCAAATGGCTCTGTGTGACATAAAAATCCTGTATAACATTTAAAAATATATAAAAACCTAAAAAAAGACTTGAGTTAGGCGCATAAACCTAAAATAGGTTCTAACAAGCAAAATAGGTTATTTTAGGCACTACAAAACTTCATCAGTCGTTGCGTTTTTTGACGAAACGCTGACATAACTTATTATTTCTTACATACCTGTAAAGGAAATAATAGGTTAAAAACTCTTCATGAACTAAATTTTATCTTTGTAGCTCTGTTAGTTTCTGAGATATACCTATAGTCCACACGACTGTCAATAGCGTATTCGTAATGCGGTCGCCTTGTAATAAAGGGGCTCGGGTTCGGTACTTAAGTAAGATATCGATCCAGTCTCGATTAGCGTATCTGAGCATAACGTGGACTTAAACAAACAAACCAGATAGATAAACATGACTCTCTCTCCCAAGCGCACTCTTTACAACTATTCCTGGTTAGTACCCTAACAATGATATAATACAGAAAAATTAGAAGTGAATTATCATAAGAAGTGAGCCAAAATACAATTTCCACCCGATGTTTTAGCACAGAAATAAATACTACAGTGGCCTCAGTGGTGACATTCAGAAGAAAGAAAAGCCTAAATAAACCCCCCCTACGAAGGGAGGACGAACCTCATTCCGCCAGTCCTCTCTCTAAGTATCTTCCTTTCCCGCGTTGTTCGAGTCGCCATCTTGAGAAATGGCGATTGGACCAGCGTGAGGGATATAAATCAAGGCGCGGCCGGTGCATTGAGAAACTTCTTAGGGGAAGGAGCCTTTCTTGCTGCAGGTCTGGGCGATTGAAAAATGGGAATGAACGGGAAAGGAGAGGGAATTTGAGAAGGGACGGTTAACACTTTCCGGAGGGAGGGGGGCAGCAGATGATGTAGAAGAGAAATGAGGCTCCTAATCGAAAGTCGATTTCAGAAAAGACTACTAATTTCAATTCCGATTATCAATTACAAATTATGCCCCCGCCTCTTTTCTCTATTCTTCGATCTCACGATACGCGGATATTTTCTCCCTCTTTCTGCAAGAGCATTGGTCGCTTTGTTTCCGCACCAAGGAAGCTCCAATAGCCTCTTCCTCAACCAGTATGCTCTTAGAATTGTGCATGCGTTGATCGGACTTCATTGAAAACAGGATCACCCATCCACTCCTTTGAGTTTTCCTGCAGGAAGATGTGCGACTTTTTTGCCTTCCTCCATCAAGACGTCAAAGGATAAACAAGTCGTCTCTATCTGAAGGTCCTCTAACTGTACGTTGCTCATTTCGTCTAATGACTATTTGCCTTTTAACACATCTCATTCCAGCCAATCACACAGTAGTAAAAATATTGGTTCCCGCAACAAATGGCACTAACTTCGAATGTAAATTTAAAATATGGAGATGTTGAAATGGCAGAGGATATGAAAATCTGTTCTCATTCTCCATATAAAAGTGACCTTTCTTTCTATCTTTCTTTCTCCCCCCTCTCTCTCTCTCTCTGTGTCTTTGTCAATTGCATACAATCATCATTCGTTCTCACCTTTGCCATTACAAAGCTAATGAAAAATACGAAAAATATGAATATATTATCAATCAATAACTATTAATATTTATGAGAATTCAATTAGTAAAAAAACATACATGTATTTCGTCCTCACTCTCAGCAAAGCACTTCTTTAAGATCTTTCTGTAAAATATTAAGAATTACAATATCGGCAAAAGTACCATAAATTTGACGATACAGCATTAAAGGAAGGAACATTTGTCGAATATGAAATCAGTGGGCGCTTGCAGAATATTACATGTAGACGGTCTCAAAGACAGAACTAAAATTACATTGTCGTGATGCGCTGTTTTTGTAAAAGCAGAACATGTTTTTTGGTTGGATTCCACAACTATGACACACACCTTCTCGGTCATCTAGGGTCTAGGTTAATTACTATGTTACCTAGGATCGATAGTTAAAGTTGTAAATAACATACCTTTCTAATATATTTTTTCAAGCCAAAACCGTTTATACAATGATTAATTTTGTTGTCTTAAAGAAATTTAAATTAGTTCTCGAACATTCTCAATGTTGTGCTAGTCAAAGATAACGTATGCACACGCAGATGTTGCACTTTCTATTTTAAAATGGTAACATGAACAAATTCGACTGGGGCGACACAACTACTTCATATCGATTCAGTATTATCTTGCAATATTCGTTAGACATAGAATCCTACACTACGAGTCTCACAACGCACGTACCATTGAATGTATATCTGCAACTCGAAATATTAATTAGCAAATTGGTGTGGTCACTTGGAACTTTACTAATTTCATTTGTTGACCACGTGGAGCTGCTAATTGTATTTTCAGCCCGCTCCAATTAACATTGTATGATGCGTAAGCGCAATGCATTTCCATGTTTGTTAATCATTGGTTTATGCGACTGCGAGAAGTTTTGTAGTACTACCCTAACATTTTACACTTTAACAAAATCAGTAGTAGTGTTTGTTTATGTGTGTAATAATCTTGTAGCTTTGTCTTAGAAAAATGATGCCTATCAATTTAGCGTACTGTGGTCGACTGTCGATGTCGCCTTCGAAGTTCCCTGGTAGTGTTGTCCACGGGACGAGACGGGACAGGCTTTTAAAAATTCGAGACGAGACGAGATTGACCATGTGTCATGAGACAAACGAATATTTTCGAGACGAGACAGCATTTCAACGAGACTTCCACGAGACGAGACAGGCAAAAGTCTCGTCTCTGGGTTTGAGTCCTGTCCGGGGCAGGCACGTAGCCAGAGGGTGGGCTCGGTGGCTGAAGCTTACCCCGAAATCTTACAGATATTTAATTTAGTGTATAGTGGTAATTAACTTTACTACCTTAGTGGGATTAAACATCTTGTGTAATGCCTTGTAATATACTGAAAGTTCATCTTCAGAGCTTCTATCCCGCCATAGGTTTTGTTCTTTAAATAGCGGCTGCTGATAAGGGATGACCCCCCGAAATAAAATTCTGGCTACGGCCTCGCAGTTCTTTTTGACTGTTCCTTCATAAATTTCATCTAATCATCACTCATCCTCATAGCCGCGAGTAGACAAAAGTGGCTGATCAAGAAGTGCACTAAAACACAATATCAAGGCAATGGTTACTGGAAGGAAAGAAAGCAGAATTAACGTGACAACTCGAGCTGAAATAATGAAATAAGTGGATAGCTTCAGTTACCTGGCAAGGATCATGAGCACTGTAATCAGAAAGTCTTAAGAGAGAGAAGAAGTGGTGAAGGAAGCTTTTAATAAAAGAAGTGTGTTTTGTGGACGTCCGAACAAAGATCTAATGAAGAGACTGGTGTAGTGTCCTGTGTGCAACGTAGCATTGCACGGCCAGAGACAAGGACGCTACGATGAAATGAGGTGAAGAATGTACCGTGTGAAGTGGTTAAGTGAATAAAAACTGAAACTAATCTGGAATGAATTGGTAAAGAAAGGGTAATGCTGAAGCGTTCAGAAAGAGAAAAAGGAGAGAGTGGTTGCGACACTATAGTGGGTGCACAGGCAAAAGGCACTGCGCAGAACCGTGTGTCTTGTGCATCGTACTCGCGCGTGGAGGGGAGGAGTACAGTGGGCCCACTGAGATGCCGGAAACGGGTCTGTTCATTCTGTTGTCGTGTTTCTCCGTGTCTCAGTGGGCGTTAAGCTTAAATGTTAGATTCTGCAGTGTCCCCAATGGCAGTTTCTAATCTCATTTAAGATACACTTGCTTGGATTTTCATTTTGTTTGAGACTGGTCATTCGGTTCTACTGGTAAATGAAAACACTATATGCGAAGGAGTGTCAATGCTATTTTTATATTCTCTACACGATGAACCTGCTATGTATGTGTGTGTGTGTGTAATTAGCGCTTTAAAAAAAAGATGGCATTGGAAATAATGTGGTAAAAATACATGACAATGTAATTTATTCAACAGTGTTTTGCGTTCCTAATAAAAGTAACTGTTTTTATGTGGTTCTTCCATTATTTATATCTATAATTGTCCACGCAATCAGTGCTGTGTGCAGACTACCTATATTGGTGGTTTTCAAACACACTCTCATTCTATAAAAAATGATTATACACTTAACCGCCATATTAAACAGAGTTTAATTTTAATTCATTTGTATTGCATATGACCGCAATACATCTGCCACCCGCCTACTCTCCTCCATGTAATGTGATTGAGTTATTTGTTTTCGACTGCCACTAGCAATGATACTTTGTTTGTAGAGGAAACATTCCAACTCGTTAGCCAATTAGAAAAATAAAACACATTGGGCTTGGAGCATTTCATTTAAAAAAAGAAAAAAAAAACAAGTTTTCATTTTCAAGCTTCCCATCCAATTAATTTTCATATGTTTCATGCTTTCACAATTTGAACATCATAGACTTTCTAGTTATATTCCCCATTTGACATTTGGAAACTGTGTTACAGAAGTATCCGTTGTTCTGTTTTTTATTACAGCGTACTAGGAAATGCACAGGGAGGTTAACTAACAGCGAGAGAGTGATATGTATATGTGTAAAAAAAAAAAAAAAAAACTTGAACGGGATGCATTTCCGAGTTGGATATGGTCACAGTTTGGTTCGTGAGGAACAAATTAGGACTGGCGCCACGGAGTGGTGGGCAAGATTGGGCTCTAGCCCACAGACCTTCCCATCCATGTAGGTATTTTCGTACAATAGCGAAAGAAGGAAACGGACCCGAATTTAGGGAAAGTTGGGGACATGATTCAATCTTGAAAAGAACCACGAAATTATATACAGGTGTCGGCATATGTCAGCTAACCGCTGCACTTACGACGAGAGGCACCTTCACGATCCCCTCCAATTCTATGACGACTCCCCTGCACTAGCATTGACCTGTTTCGTCCTGCTTCTTGCTGAGTTAAGTATCAGACGTTGTGATTGAGTCCTGGCAAACACAGACTAAACATTTTTTTAAAAATGAGCATGAGCACTTCAGGGGTGTATATTTTGGATTGCAGATAAGAAAGAGGTAAAAAAAAGAGAAAGAAGGAAGAAAAGACGTAAAGAAAAATAAATAAAGAATGGGAGAGAAAGGGGAAATGATGAGAGGAAACAAAGCGAATGTGAGGGGAAAAGGAACTGGAGAATGACATAGGGAAAACAAGAAATAGAAGGAGTGAGAATGAAAAAATTGAGGACGAGAAATGAAAGAAGAAGGAGATTATGGAATTGGAGGAGAGAGAATATGAAGGAGATAGCTAGATAGAGAGAGAGAGAGAGAGAGAGAGAGAGTCTCACAACCATCAGGGCAGAAGCCCCCTGAAAAAATGCTGTCTATCCTTGAATACATCCAAAAAAATCCTTCGGCTACGTCACTGGAAGAAACATCCAGATCTAGAAATTGCGAATCAATCCAGGATAGAAATTAGAAAGCTGTTGCTGTTATTGTTCAGTTGCTGTTTTAAGTTCACTTTATGCACAGTAAGGCTAATCGTGACTGGTCCTATAGTTTGAAGTGGGATCCGAACCACTATGTGCCTGCACCGGGTATCGAACCCGGGATCCCTTGATTAGGAAAATTAGAATCATTAGGAGCAATTATGTAGTTGGCATTCTTCATTTTCAATATATTACGCTATGTATACACCTAACTTAATTTTGATAACGAAGATGAATTAATAAAATAGATACACTCAATATCTCTCCCGAAATTAGAACCTAGGACGTCTCTCTTGCATCCTCTTGCGATGTATTATCATAAAATATATTTTCTCAATTTCGGGATAATTGTAGAAAATTAATTTAAATTGTTGACTGGAAGACTTCACATTTTGTCTCTATCGTTCAAAAAAGTATTTCATAAAATAAATATCAAGATCGTAGAAACAGAAACAAGGGCAACTCTCACTATTCTCGAATCTTATCTTGCAACGAAAACTAAGAAAAAAACCTCTCATCATTCATATCTCTACTTCCATGAGAGATGTAACGTGTTTATGCCTCTTCTTTCACTCCTCACGTTTCCAAAACTTTTTTCCCCGTCCCCTTTCTCTCCAATTTAAGTCGAAAAGTAAAGATATCACTTTTCCTACCACACTTGGTTGGTTAATCAGCTTCGGCAATCTGTGCTAGCCCCCTTTTCTCGTCTCAACCGGCATCTTCTCCCACCCCTTCCCACACTCTTTTCCCCTTCACTTGCCCCCCTCCTCCGCCTCCTTCATTTTGCAGCTTTTCCTCCTCTTTCCTTCTTACTGTCGACAAAAGACGAAGGCGGTGCAGATTTAATTTTGGAAATTTTGATGAAAACGTCGACTGTTGATGGGATCCTAAATTAGTTTATGGTGCAACGGTCTAGAGCTGTAGCGGCCATGTTAGGGCAGGGGGAGAAGGGTGGGTTTTGGTCGAATTGGTGGGGAAAACGGACATCAAATAAGGGTTGCTAAAAAGAAATAAAGAAAGACGTTGAAAATGAGAGAAAAACGGGGGAAAACGCCTTTATGAATATCGTGGTTTTAAGACAACTGAGTTATGCAGATTTATCGATTCGTACTATTAATTTCCCCCTGTCCACCCCTAAAAATCTTTCTGTTTTCCCTCTTTATTTTCCACAGCTGAAGAAGAAAAAATAATTGGAAACATAATGTAGCATTAAGCGAATATATATAAAAAATAGATGACGATGTTTGTGCTTCGTGTGGCATAAGCAACAGGATAGGGATGAGTTATCAGGTTCCCCTGTTGCCAATGATGACGCTAGTAATCAAGGAAATGATTCTCCATGTACTGTTATTATAAACGTACTGGTGGTAAAGAAAGATAAAGCTCTCCGTGCATATAGCACCGTGCCATGAAGATTTATGGGATGTTGAGGTAGGGTTCCACACATTCCAGATCTCGGCCATGTTGGAGGTGATGTGATCAGTACCATGCTCCGGTCGCCTTTACCCTTTATCCCTGGTACACATTGAATTATGGCTGTGTGACTTTAGATCACCCGCCCCGGGAATCGAACCCGGGTCTCTCACTTAGAATTCAGACGCCCTACCGACTAAACCATCGCGGCTCTGGTGACTTCATTTAACTCTACTGTGAAGTCTGTTAAAAAAACAGAGCACGTTTATTTTATGTGTTCAAAAGTTTGATAAAGTTTTTGTATACTTGGTGTACATATAGGTTACTCTTTGATGTGTTCCTCTATCGGCAACAGAACTCCGGATCCATTGATCACAGATGTCAGTATTACCCCGCATCAAGGAATCCCATTACAATTTTGTTTCACATCCACGGTTAATTAAATAACACCAATTTTTCAATCATAACGATTGAATGTAACTTTTAAGTAATACCAATCTATTAAAAACATGAACTGATATCACGCACTAAACTACAACTAAAACTTTAATTTAGTGATAATGGGGTCGTAACAAACAATAAAATACCTAAGATATAATCCCACTCATGATATTTATAATACAGTCATACTTTATACTCGTGTGATGTTTTTTTTTTTTTTTTTAGTGGTTGTTGGTGTTTGATGGCGGGGTTTGCTTTCATATTTCCTTTTCAGAAGGATCCAGGCTGTCTTGTATTTCCAGTTTTCGTCATCTAATCGTGTGTAGGACGACGTATGGAGTCTTCGTGAAGTGTGCACCTTGTTTTCCAATTTTTCCACTTATCTCGTTAATAGTCTAGAAGAATTATGTTTTACCATTAATAACATAACTAACAATAGACAGTTGTTTTGTTAGAATCCAGTTATTTTGTTCTCTAAATATATATAAAACCTTGAATTTATTGAAACCAGTATTTTTGAAGCAGCTAAATTGCATAATACTTCCAAAGAGAAAATTTATCATGTATTGTATATCTTCATTAGAGTGTTTTTATTATTATTATTATAATTATTCTTATTATTCAACATGGCGCCTGCTTCTGATCACTGTGGAATTTCCTCCAAAGGAATTTATGGAAAGCAACAGGTATTGGCATGCTGTCTCTGTAATACAAGGTTTCATGTTAAACCATGTTTGAAACTTTCTAAATATGAAGTTGAAATTTTTATGGTGAACGACATATCTACCTATAAATGTGCCTCCCCGATGGTGCAGTGGTAGCATCGTTGCCTTGTAATCAAGGGGTCTCGGGTTCGATACCCGGTGGAGGCACATGGCACAGTGGTTCGGATCCCACTTTAAACTGTAGGCCCAGTCCGAATTAGTCTTACTGTGCATAAAGTGGACTTAAAACACAAACTCAAACAAACCTATAAATATACGAAATGTTTACAAGAGCGTAGTGATGAAACTCCTGTGACGCCACGACCCGTTCCTGTGAATCGTGTAGCTGCTCGCGATAGTGCCAATGAAAACATGGACATAAATAGAGAAAATAATGAAGAAATGACAATACATAGTGATAATAGTGATGAAGATGATATTGGTCAAGAACATCGACTTGGAGGACAAAAGCCAGGTAATGTAAACTGTTTCAGTTGCTGCCATGTTAAAGACATTATGTCAACATTGATCTCGACAGTGCAGAATTTAAGTGATCAAATTCAATCTCTTAAAGCCGAAGTGATTGTATTGAAAGAACATACTAATGAAAACAGAAGAAAAAAGGATTCTACAAAACACTTATGCACACGTAATTCAAACAAATCTTACGAAAGAAAAACAAAACACAATCGGAAATCCCTGCAGTAATCCTTGTTTACCTTTATCTACAGTAGCTCACAAAACTCACACAGATAAGGGATCTGATAAGTTTTTGGGTCAATCAGTGCAGTCGATAGAAAACAACCAGGTTTTAAATACATGTGGTTCCAAAAACACGCGTCAAGCTTCGACCTTGCAAAATGTAAACAAACAGGTGAACGACGTGAAGAAATCAGTGCAAGGTCAGAATCCATCTACTAGGTTAGCAGTGCAACGCAATGCTTTTCCTCAGAGAGCTCTATTTGTGACTCGACTTCATCCTGAAGTTTCAAATACTGACCTTCAGCAATACATTGCTGAAACTTCTTCCGTAAAGAAAATGGTATGTACAAGGCTGAAAACTAAATACGACTCTTACTCTTCTTTTCATGTAGCTGTTTCCCAGACTGACTATGACGTACTATTCGATGAAAATATCTGGCCTAAAGGAGTATTAGTAACAAGGTTTTATGGCGAATTGAAAAATGACAATATAGTTGCCAACAAAGACAAAAGTGTATCTGATACAAATAGTAACAGTAAGTCTGGAGAAAACTCAACTTCAAGAAACTAAATGGTTCTTCCGTTAGTAATAATATGATTAAATGTTTTTATCAGAATGTTAGAGGAATTAACACCAAATTTGAAACATTAGTAAACAATAAAAATATTGAAAATTATGATATAATTTTTCTTACAGAAAGTTGGTGTAAACAAGATAGAGATTATTTTATAGATTTAGATCCAATGTACAGGGTGCTAAGAAAAGATAGAAATCTGGATTTAAGCAAACAGAAATCTGGTGGTGGTGGATGTCTTTTATTTATTAAAAACAGGGTTCAGTTTATGATCTTGGAATCACCTTTTACAGAATTGGATGTAATTTGGGTAAAATTACTGTCTAATAATTCTGATCCAACCATAATAGGATTGCATTACTTGCCACCTCATTTAAACTGTGACTTGTTTGCAAACTACTTTGATTGGGTAGTTCAAGAGATGTTAATGAAACACAATAAAATAATTTTAGTTGGAGATTTTAATGCTGGTGGAATTGACTGGGCTACTGGAAATTTGTATTGCTGTAATTATTATGTTAAAAGAAAGGCTGAAAAAATTGTTAAAGTCGCAACACTTGGCCCAATTCTGTTCGCTGCTTTTATCAATGATGTTACATTATGTTTTAAATCTAGCACATGTTTACTATATGCAGATTATATAAAAAATTTTAAGAGTATTTTAACAAATAATGATATCGCTCAACTTCAGGCAGATCTCGATAGAATGACATATTGGTGCAAGATTAATGCAATGGAAATTAACTTGAAAAAGTGTAAAGTTTTAAGATGTACTAACAAAGTTCATTATATAGTCTCCAACTATTTTATTTATGAAAATAAAATCCAAGTGTGCGACAGTCATAATGACTTAGGAATATTAATAGACTCCTCTCTCATATTTGATGAGCACATTTCAGAAATTTGCAAAAGAGCAAAGAGAATGCTTGGTTATATATTTTTCTCATGGAAAGTTTCTAAAAAAGAAGATACCTTAATATTCCTGTACAAAACGATAGTTCGTCCTATTCTTGAATATGCAAATGAATTATGGTTTCTGACTGCAGCCATTCATCTTCAAAAAGTTGAATCAGTTCAAAAACTTTTTATCAGGTTATTATGCACAAAGTTTTAAAAAAAATTACGATGACCAACATTACTCTGAATGGTTAACACAGTTGAATATGTTTTCCTTAGAAGAAAGAAGAAAAATGAAAAGGATAAATTTTGTAGAGAAGATATTAACTTTCCAAGTTGACAGTGAATACTTTTTGAATAATATAGCTTATAAAATTCCCAGATATTCCCATAGGTATATCTCAATTCTCACATGCCTAAACAAGGCCAGAGGTTTAGTAGCTAATCTTGTTGAAACCTACAATTTGAATTTATGTTGATGTATAAGATTGTATAGGTTCCACTGTTTTATTTTATAATTATGTATTCAGTTTGTTAATTTTGTATAACCAATTTTGACATAGTGATATACCTGGTTGTTTAATCGTTATCATCACTTCAATAAATATTATTATTATTATTATAAAACAATACACAGTTAATTGCACAATATTATATAACAATAAACTATTATTAGTATCAGAGATATAATAGATCTCGTTGAAAACTGTAACTTGAAGTGTAAATATGCTAACTTGTTATGTTATATTATTCTACAGCTTATGTATTTTATTCGTGTAACTTTGTACTTTTGTATTTGACTTAGTGCTGTATTAGGTTTTATAATGTGCTCAACACTTAAAATAAACGATTATTATTATTATGTAATGTTCTTATTAAACATTAAGCTAAATTCTCGCATAAAATTTTGTGAGGTATGATTCGCAACATGTAAAAGTACCTAGGTAGGTTTTGTTCACATCCACTTTTATAGAATAGTTAGCTCAATTTACTTTCCACTGTACACAAACAAGTAAAATGAAGTCGGTATGGATATCATTGAATTATATGACGTTTCCACAACCAAATTTTTAACAATTTTCTTTATAACTCCTTTACAAACAATCTAATGCAGGTTTGCAAGTAATATTAGGATGTAGTACAAGTACAATCCATTATTTCACGCCTTCATGGTCTACCCTCGTCGACGGTTGGCAAAGGAATAGCAAATCAGGAATACAAATATTAGTTTATGTGTTTTGCATAAATTCGAGGACGATGAAAAATATTGTCATAATCACAAATTCGTTGACTAAAGCCGAGTGTTTATTTATGCCCAGGTTCGAACTCTGGGTTAAGTGTGGATGGTGTTTTTCTGATCACTTATTTCATCGGTATATCCTCGGTGACTCCAACTCTTGTTTCCCATATTTCCTTCACGTTTATCTATCTGTGTTTTTCATTAGTTTTCATGCCTCTCTCTTAAATATGATGTTCTTAAGTATCAACATGATACTCTGTCTTTTCTGTACTTTTGATCGGCGTTCTTATATTTCTACCATACCTTCTCCCGTTTCGCTCAGCGTGTATTTATCTAGCATCTTTCTCTATCACTTTCTCCTCATTGCATCTCCAAATGTCCCTTTGGTCCACACCCTACCATTCTCTAACAAACAAGAAAACGTATTTTGAACGGTCGCTGTTCCAGTTAAAATAAGCATTTTGTATGGTATTTCCTGATATATTAAATATGCCACCTCGCCAGAAAATGTTTACGTACCAGTCATTTTTCCTGCCGCAGTCTCTCTCTCGCCTCTTCTTGATTGTCTCCTTTGTATCTTTTTCTCTACTTTGTTTCTCGTTTTCTTAGGTTATCTCTCTAATCAGACACAGGTTCACATACAATGTAAAGGGCCTCCCCGATGGCGCAGTGGTAGCGTCATTGCCTTGTAATCAAGGGGTCCCGGGTTCGAACCCAGTGGAGGCACATAGTGTTTCGGATCTAGTCCCGATTAGCCTTACTGTGCATAAAGTGGACTTAAAACACCAAATCAAGCAATCAATCAAAACATACAATATAAGAATGTAATATGTACTGGAAATCAATGCGTATATACTTATGTATCCTACTAACTATATTTTACAACAATGATCTCTCATCTCGAACTAATCTATTACACTACAGTGGTCGGCAATTTTCTGATTATGTGTACATTTTTCGTCATCATTTCAATTTCTGCTAAACACTTAAGGACACACATACTTGTATCCTTGATATGCTATCCTTTTACAAATTCGACGTAGTCATTACTCATTCACGTCGCAGCAATTAGTATAACAAGACGTAACATAACAACAGATCGAACATAGGAAACACTGAATTACACTGAACATCCCACCATTGTTTGCAGTCTTGGTATTTTAGTGTTGTTTGGTTTGTTAATAAGTAGTAAACGCATCATTACGTTTTGAAATCGACATATACCATACCAACGGCGTATTAATCGTATCTGTTGTGACGTTCCTTTTTGTCGGAGCCAAGGATTACCACGTCACAGAAGCTGCCCAATCTCCGTGCGCGATAGAGTTATGTGCCTTTCCTAAAAATTACGGATGCAGTGAGCCTTCTCAAGAAGATGTGACATCGGAAAATTAAAAGATAATTTCTTACCTTTTACCAAAGTTTATTGTTTTATCATTAAAAACGGCACATAGTCTGTGGTGAAATATTAGCTAGTTGCGTAATATATAGTTACAGACAAATTCAAGCTTAAATTGTGGATTTAATCATCGTTTTTATTGTAAAAGTGGTCTGTGTTATTACAAGACAGTACATTTATTGAAACGTAAGTTAATATTAAATAATCTTGTGATTTAGAAGATAAATCAGTGTTAAATCTAGATAGCATGGAAGG
The DNA here is from genome assembly GCF_977018435.1 of Lepisma saccharinum. Taxonomy (NCBI): domain Eukaryota; kingdom Metazoa; phylum Arthropoda; class Insecta; order Zygentoma; family Lepismatidae; genus Lepisma; species Lepisma saccharinum. The sequence goes on from NC_139231.1 coordinate 98,500,994, forward strand.
TTCTGGGCCATCCAGATAAAGTTTCCTGCTTGTAAGAAATTCAACAAATTTCATTCAAGTGAGGGAAAATGTCTAGCGAGGAAATTATTAATCAAAGCAGAGGGGACGTCCAAATGGAGATGAATGAAGTAGTGGAAGTAAAAAAGGATACGTCTTCAAATAAAGACGGAGAAAATATGGATGTTGAATTGGTTGCTAAGCAACCAAAAAGTCAGAACACAAAACGAAATCGATCAAAAGTTAGTGGAAAGGAGGAATCTATAAATGCTCCAAAAATTTTCAAAGCAAACGTATTAGAGCGTACAATGCAATCAAAGGACAATGTGAATAAAAATGACTTATTCTATCCTGGGCACGATGGCCCATATATTGTGCATGTTGAAGGAGCGGAACACAACGCTTGTAGCTTTAGTGCTATTATGTTAGGTAGTCACTTAAGAGAAGCTAGAATTAAGGTGAATTATGTTAAGGCATCGGGTCCTAATCGTGCAAAGGTTTACTTTTTAACATCCAATGATGCAAATGACTTTTACTTGAACAGAGAGTTTCAGAAGAAGTATAAAGTATATGTCAAGATCCCGAAGAGTCTTTTACACAGAATGGGACTAATATATGGGTTACTGTTACATTTAAATTTAGAAGAAGTACAAGATGAAGCAGAGGCTGAGAGAAATATTCCAATAATCAAAATGGAAAGAATGAAGAAGAAGATTTATCAAGAAAATGGGGAATTTGTGTTCAAACCGACCAAATTGATCAGCGTAACGTTTCAATCACAAAGGTTGCCCTCGCATGTAAAGCTACTCAGTAACATATTTCAGGTACAACCTAAAATAAAATCTGTGATGCAGTGCAGGAATTGTTTCCGTTTCTCTCACACAAAGGATGATTGTAAGTCCAAAGCGATATATCCAAGGTGCGGTGATTATGAACATGATGATATATGTGCTGCAGTACCTAAATGCATAAATTGCTCAGGAAATCATCTTGCAACTGAGAGGTCGTGCAGTAAGTGGGAAGAGGAAAGAGAAATTCAGAAGGTGATAGCATATGAGGGCTGTTCATATCAAGAAGCAAAGAGAAAAGTTAGTTCTAGTAGTTCATTTATGACCGAAAGAGACGATTATTCTTATGCAAACATACTACAAGATTTCCCAGAGTTATAAACAACTAAAGCAGAGTCTTCCTTTGTACAAGCTCCAAGTTCAGCAATTACAACAGGTAACAGATATGAGGTGCTGGCCACTCTAAGAGATGAGGAATCAGGGACATCAAGAAACTTATATTCGTGGAAATCTTCTCAACCTCATCTTTACAACATGAACAATAGTTATGCTGATCGAAGACTTGGGAAGATATTTAAAAGTAAAGAAGTTATGAAAAATAAAGGTATGCAAAATCTAAAGTCGTGTGACAATCCTCAAACCCAAAACGAACAAGAAAGACCAGATTATGTATTACTAAATTCCCAAAGCAGTCCAACGTCAGTGACAACAACGGAAAAACGATAATTAAGAACTAGCATTCCACAATATGACTCTCAAAAGCAAATAATGATTAGTTTGTTGCAAGTTATGGGAAAACTGACGTCGAACATAACTGTGGATGATAATCTTCAGAGAATTAAAAATATTCTAGTCGATTGTGCAAATATTACTTCACAGTTATTGACACTTATTGAAGAGCTTGAATCATATGAAGATGCTCAACATTAAATATAATAATCAGTAAGTTATCACATGCAAAATATGTTTTTGTTTGTGCAATGGAATTTATGCTCGTTTCCTTCAAGAAAACTTGAACTCATGAAACTGATAGAAGAGCATCATCCTCTCATTATATGTGTGTGTGAAGTATGGGGGGATGGGAGAGTTTCAATTGAAATAAAAAATTATCTCGCAGTAAATAATCAAAAAGGCGGAAAAGGAGTGGGTATATTTGTACATGAAAGTCTGGCATTCCAACCCATATAATTTAATCCCAATTTAGTGATTCTTCGAGAATATCGGATGGAAGTAGTGGGAATACAAGTGCAAAGTTTGAATAAAATATTTACCGTTATCTCGATCTATATACCATCTTCCTATACATCGCAAAAAATTGCAGTGAAACATTTAAGGTCTATGATTAGTTCATTCAAGACTCCATTAATCATAACTGGAGATTTCAATTGCCACCACCCATTGTGGGGTCGACAGGCAGCAGATAAGTTGGATCGAACTCTTGTTGAATGGATGGAGGCGGAACAGTTAACTATAATAAATGATGGTTCACCTACTCATATGCCTAGAAATGGAAGTAATCAGTCATCTATAGACTTAACATTAATTTCAGAAAAGTATTGTGCAGACTTTACATGGGAAGCCGATGTGAACAAGCGATCATTATCCATGTTATTTTTATCTGGCTTCTTGCCATGCAACAAATGAAAGAGTATTAACTATTCGTAATGGAAAGTATTCAAAGCTAATTGGTCTAATTATACTAAACTTTTAAATATTTATTTCTCAGAGGATGATGGATTAAAACCTGATAATATTACATACGAGGAGTTTGTAAAAATCATTTCGGCTGCGATGGACTTGAGCTGTCCCAGGGTGATAAAAAGTAGTCAGCAACACTTCCCAAAGATATACTGGTGGACAGAAGAGTGTGCTGAAGCAAAACTACATAGAGTCGAATTAGCAAGAATATACTCACGTCAACCAAATCCGGAGAACTGGATAGCATTCAGACGCTCTGTGGCCAAATCAAAGAGATTATGCATAAAAGCAAAAAGAAAATCATGGAAATTATTTTGTGAAAATTTACACCCAAGCATGAAATTAGGATATGTGTGGAATAAGTTTAGGTCGCTCAAAAATCCTCGTACAGCAAATGTGGTCCCTTTGAAATCAAATTGGAAGACTGAATTTATTCAGAAACTCATACCTACAGTGTCAGACGGAGTAATTGAAACACCAAATGAATTATGTAGTTACACATGAAAACTACGTTCGGCGAAAGGTTTTGCAACTCCAATTTCAAAAGAGGAAATCTATGAAATCATCGGCAACAGTAAAGAATCTGCTCCAGGGATGGATGGAATTACTTATTCTATGATTAATCACCTTCCAGATGTAGCGTTAACGGCGATGTGCACAATTTTCAATAAATTCTTAAATAATGGAAAAGTACCAGAAGATTGGTCCGAACAGTTGATTATTTCAATTTTAAAAACAGGCAAGGACCCTCAAGTAGGTAAATCATATAGACCTATAGCTTTGCCGTCAGTTATAGGAAAGATATTTGAGAAACTTATACAAAAAAGAATAGAATGGTTTTCAGAAAGCCAAAATATATATCAGTTCGAACAAATAGGATTTCGAAAGGGATTAGGATGCCAAGACGGATTAATCACTCTTTCCTCGTATATTTTTGACTCACTGAAAAGAAACAGAATTGTATTAGCTGCATTCTTAGATGTAAGTGCAGCTTATGATAATGTAGATATTAATATCCTAATCCAAAAAATACAACAGCTAAAAATACCTCACAACTATGTTTTGATATTATGGAAGTTACTCAGTAAAATATCTGTATATTTCCACTTTTTCAGTGAAATTAGAGGACCGTATTCAGCCTGCAAAGGGTTACCTCAAGGAAGTCCTATAAGTCCTTTGTTATTCAACATATATATGATCGGGATGAAAGAAAATTAATTCCAACAGTCAATTATCTTCAATATGCAGATGATATCTGTATCTATATGTCCACGACACAAATTCATACTGATTTTCCTGTTTTAGAGGAACAAATATTGGAAGTGCAAAAGTGGCTTGAAAGTAAAAAACTCTCCATTTCAATGGAAAAATCTAATATTACACTTTTTAGTAAAAAGGGAACACCTCCAATAGTTCACTCAATGTCCAGAAAAACAAGAATTCCCATTACATCCAGAGTAAAATATTTAGGTGTCATCTTGGATGAAAAACTAACTTGGAAGGACCAAATTAAAGCAATACAAGTCAAATCAGAAAAAGTGTTTAATTTGTTCAAAGCAATAGCAAATACTCAGTGGGGATTTCATCCTCGAGTTATGCTTTTATTTTACAAGAATTATTTTCGGCCTATGATAGATTATTCTCTATTGGCAATGTGTAACTTGACAGAAGGAAAATTGAATTCCATTGATGTCATACAGAGGAAATTCTAAGAAGATGTTTAGGCGTTATGAACAGCACTCCAAACGTAGTAGTTACATGCAAGCGGGTGAATGTTCCATTTCATGTAGACAGAAGATGTTAGCAGCAAATATGCTCTTCAAAGTGAAATCATATCGTGAGCATCCTTTCAAGAATGTACTAACAAATATGATACACTCACATGAAACAGGAAAAATAACAAACAGAAAATCTGCTATGTGGATAGAATTGTATAATTCGTTTGGTCAAGAATATCAGGATGTTCTACAGATGCGTTCACGGCCTGTTTTTTCATTAGATTATCCTCAACAGTCTCTGGATAATATTCATTTCCCTCGTTATTCGCACATATCGGAATATTTTACTCAATGGCCAAGTTTTTATTTCATACACACAGATGGATCTAAAAGTGAGTCAGGAGTTGGATGTGCAGTGTACGATCCACAACACAAAACAGACCTATTATTTCGGCTTCCACAAGACTGTTCAATATTTACAGCAGAATCTTACGCAATTTACCAAGCTTTAATATATGTCCAAAAATTAAATTTACGAAAGTTCTTAATACTTACTGACTCGCAAAGTGTATTACAGGCTCTAAAATCGTCTTACAAGAGTCTTTACAAATTATCCCCTTATATTATAAATTGCATACAATTAGTTCAAACAATACAAAAATCTGAAAAAACCATTGAGTTTTCTTGGGTTAAAGCTCATAGCAATATTACAGGTAATTCTCATGTAGATGAATGTGCAAATAAAGCAGTGCACCTTCCAAATATTAGTTGGCCGCGGTGGCTCAGTCGGTAACGCGTCTGACTACCATGCTAAAGGTCCCGGGTTCGATCCCCGGCCGTTTCAAATCCAGGAACTTTTCTAACGATGGAAGCGTCGAATGACATGGGTACGGGGGGGAAACCCTGGGGGGTAAAGGCGGTCAGGGGCGTGATGCTGATCACATCACCCCACTTACGACCGGATCAAGAAAGTGTGGGGCGTTACCCCCACACCCCCTATACGCCTTCATGGCGTGGTGCTAAGCACAGGGGAGCACTTTACCTTTTTTTTTTACCTTCCAAATATTACGAACTTATCATTTTACTATACGGATCTTCTCCCTAGAGTAAAGAAGAAAATTCAGAATGAATGGTTTGATTGGTGTCGAAATGAACTTACAACAGTTGGAGAATCATACAAACTATTTGCTGAATTCAAAACACAAAAAGCATGGTTTCATCATGTAAGTGCTACAAGAAATGTAATTGTATTAATTAATACACTGAGAACGGGCCGTTTGTGTACTAGACAACATTTATCCAAAATTGGAATAACGAACAATAAGAAATATGAATGTGGCTGGGAAAGTGCAGATGCACAACATATAATACTGGAATGCTCAAAATATAATAGAGAGAGAAATATCTTGTACAAAACTTTAAATAATCTAAAGGTTCAGTTTCCAACAAATTTGTTAAGTTTAGTTGTTAATTCAGATGTGAGAATTGGTTATAGTTTGTTATCATTTTTAAGGAAGTGTAACATACAATTGTAAAAGGCAAATATAATATCTGTAAAATATGGGGGATGGACTGATAATTTTATTGTAAAACAATTGTGTACATTTTATATGTGTATTGTTATGGACAAAAAACGGCATAAAAGCTGTTAGGTTCCAAATAAAGGAATGAATGAATGAATGAATATCATTAAAAACCTTCGCAGCAATATAATAAAAACTTTTTTCACTTACACAATTTAATTACTACGAAATGTACTCTTTTAAAACAGTATTTTCCACAAATTTTGCGTCTTCTCTCATAACATAAACTCCGTTGTATCTAATTCCAACAAGTTGTCATGGCAGAGCTTCCCCAATGGCGCAGTGATAGCATCGTCGCCTTGTAATCAAAGGGTCCCTGGTTCGATTACCGGTGGAGGCACATAGTGGTTATGATCCAACTTTAAACTATAGGTCCAGTCCCGATTAGCTTTACTGTGCATAACACACAAAATGTACTTTGAACACAAAATCAATAAATCAACGTTGTCATGGCAACTCCTTCAATAATAGATAAGATCTTTCTAGAAATTTCTTCAATACTGGAAATAGCTCCAGCTTCCAGTGTTGAAGTTCTAGTATCAATTTCTTTTCATTACATCAAGCCAAACACTTTAGATCCAACAACACTAACACTAGCATCAGAAGCCAACAATGAGAACGTATTAGAGAGTAAAATATCAAACAACAAAGGCCTACACGCTGGCGTAGTGGTAACGTCGTCACCTCGTAATCAAGGGTTCCCGGCTTCGATACCCGGTGGAGGCAAATGGCACAGTGATTCGGATCCCACTTTAGACTGTAGGTCTAGTCCCGATTAGCCTTTCTGTGAATAAGGTGGACTTAAAACAACCATTAAAAACATATACAAGTTAATAATAGACAAGGCGTAACACTGTACAAAATAGATAACATAGAATAAGTAGAAAAGTATATTCAAAATTTGATGATGGTTAAAATTTAAAAATACGCTAGAGCTCACTGAAAATAACTATGCGACCAGGACATTTATACATCCTAATCTATAAAACTAAGACCTGATTAAGTTAGTTTCAACATTATTGCCATTAAATAACGCACGATGAAATTTATTTTCGATGTTCTCTTATTGCATGTCGTACAAATGTTTCCATTATTATTTGAAAAAGCCTTTTTGGCATTATGCTGCCATTGTTATATTGCCATACCCTATATTTTCCCCTTTAGAAATCATACTGTAATGTTTCACAACACTTCTCCTGAAAATGTTCTGGATGCTAGAAACACTGACAGAAGAAACTAGTTTTTCTCGATTTTTATCTGGAGAAAGGGAACAGCAAGAGACGAAAAAAGGAAAGGTGGGTGAAATATGTGCTGAATATGGATGGAAAGGTTGCAAAGGTGTATGGAACTTGTTGAATAAAGAAAGGAGGGGAAAGTTCAGGGATCGCATAAACGCGGTCGCAGAAAGACCCGCAATGGAAGTTAGGGAGGGAAACGGGGCAAAGGAACGAAATCTTTTGGGCATCTTTACAGAAGTTGCATTTAAATGGAGAGAACGAGCCGTGGTAGACCTTCACCTCCATTGGTGGTCTTGTTCGATGGAGGAGGGAACCTCGGCAGGTATTTCGCGGTAGAAACTGGGAATAATCCATACTTTCTGGGGCTTCTGTAAACCCTTCACGTAAGGTCAGTCCGCATCTATTTTACATAATGCTTCTTTTCTGTCCATTGTGGCGTGCGGACGAGCTGTCAGCATGGTAACCCCAACAGAAGTGAAGTCGTAAAAAGAATTCCTCCACCAAATTTCAGCTCCGGACAACCTGTGGAAGGAAACTTGCGTCGTTTCGAAAATTTGGATTCAGAATGGCGTCGTTACAGATGCCATTTTCTCATAATCGCATGCGATTGTTGAACATTTTGTATGTAGAGTTCTTTAACAGCGTACTCAAAGATTCTAAAAGTTGCACTATAGTCTCTTCTTTGAATATCGGTTATGCTATCAACATATACGAGGGTCATTTAAAAAGTTGTGTATACTGCGCATGCGTGGTCTATATGATGATGAGATCGCTCGTAATTGTCGTATCAGTAAAGAACGCTGCTTGTAAGTTTGTGGCCAACTTGTCCATGTTCTTTAAGACTCTGCCTTAGAATCGAAGAAGATAGGCCAGAGGGTCCTCATTTTTCAAAATAACGCCAAGTCACATGTTACCCGGCCACTCAGATGCATTGCAGGAACGTATCGATAGAGATACTATTAAAGCATTTAAATATTGCAACATCATCTCGACAAGGTTCAGAGCAGAAAGAGCGAGAAATGTGAACACTATTAAGTCTTGCTTCCATCTTGAAGAAAACACTAAAAGTGCTGACGAATGCAGTATTTATTGTAAAATACCACACAATAAGCGTAACGTCTTCACCCTCTAACAGGGTTTCCCTTAGACAAAGATTCAAAGTAAAATGCTAAAAATGCTAAAACGAAAATAAAATGCAGATCTATAATTAACTAACTAACTCTATAGCCTTCTTAAACCCGAAAGTTAATGGCTGCAGAAAAACAAGCCTCCCATCTGTCCCTATCATGGGCAAGGTCAATCCAATCTTTTCCATCCTTACCGATTTCCTTTAGGTCCATCTCAACGTTATCCCTCCATCTTCGTACTGGCCTTCCTAGAGGTCTCTTACCATCAGGTTTCCCCAAAACAATCCTGTAAACTCTTCTTTCCTCTCCAATTTGTACCGCATGGCCAGTCCACCTAAATCGTCTTGATTGAATTATTGTGTAAGATCTGCAATGTCTCTGAGAAATATATTTACCTCTTCTTATACGTATGTTATACAGATCGTACAGAAAACACAAGCTCTTCACGTTATTACAGAAATCCCACCCAAGCATTCCTCAGCCCACCCACTTCTTTTCCTGACGTTCTAGGGAACAGTTCGTTAAATGCAAAAAAAGCCAGAACAGCCTACAATTTAAGTCCATTCTTTCTCGTCGTAGCGGAGATAACCACAATAAAGACTGCGCAAGATTCCGAATTGAGCACAAAAGGGAGGATATCATTCTTCGCATAATTATAAGGGCCAAGAAAAACGTGTATCTGTAATTTACTGCGGAGGGGGCATCCGAGCGAGCTCAGAGAATAAGCTTTGTTTTAAGTTTCCGTTGAATTAAGCAAAGGGGCGGGGCCGGCGGTAGGAAAGGGGGGGGGAAGAGGGTAAAGAAAGGACCAAATGGATGCAGGGAACAACGAGGGGGTGTTTTTCAAAAGAGGCTCCTTGGGAGAAAATAATTGTGGGAGGGGACTCTGCGGGCGAGAAGCACAACAGGCTAAAGATGCGAAAATACTCGGGATGCTGTTTTCCTCTCTGAATTTTGAAGAGCCTCTGAATCCAGGGAAAAGCCTTGTTCCTGACTTCCAACAGTTCCTCCCCAATAAATCTAAGGTTTCGTCGGTGCGGCTGGTTGAAGCAGCCCCGCGTGTCGTCCATGATTAAATGAGAAATGTATTGCTCAGTCTTTTGTTTTCGGGCCACTCCTCCCTGTGTGCGCCGGCCTCTCCCTCCCCCCTCGAGCCGAGATCTTGGGAACTGCGAAACTCCTTGTGACATATATTCGACCCGTCTGCCAAGAGTGTTGTTGGTCGGGTGGCCTAACTTTCAAGGCTTGATTCTCTCCGGTTAGACAACAGTTTCCCTTCCTTATTGCCTCTCTGGGGGGAAATAGCGTACAGAGGAACTGAATCTACCATTTTGGACAGTCCATTGGTTGTTTTGAACAGTGCATGAACCGAAACTACTAAATGAGCCTCGCAAATGAACATTTCCGTTGTAGACGCGTAACTAAATAAAGATGTCTTTCAGAGTGAGTCAGATTGTTTTTGCAACGTCTTTCTTCCGGGCGTGTCAAGAGGGTGTTACGTTGACATGACGTTAGAGAGAGATTTCAGACCAAAGCGACACGCGACACGAAGAATTCACGCCGACGTTGCAAGCGACAAGCGACACGAGAACATTTAGTATAAAGCAAAACATTCACCGCGTATGCAAGAAGAAGAGAGCGAAGTGACAGGATGGATGGCATTGAGAAAACGTGTCGCTTGTCGTATGTAGCTTCGGTGTGAAATCTCCCATAAACTCACTATACTAGAGTCAAAGTAACTCCCGGCCCCTATTCACAGCGCAGAACTGTTATTTTGACAACATCCTGTTTCCCTGCTGGCCGCTTTGGGGAGGATGGATTCTAAGGTTGCCTCATGTTGAAGAGGGGCAGCAGTAGGCTAATTTAGCTGTTTGACTGCAACTTTCTTCCTAGTTATACGCGTGTCATTGCCATGAAGGTGGGCACCGCACCGGGAGTTCGCTTGGCTAGACTTTAGGTTTCATTCTAACTGATCGGAGGCTTTGGGAGCTGTTAACTCTACCAGATATGCCCTTTTACCACGATTCGAACCCGAGATAGCGGTATTCTTACCAGTGGATAATCATGACCAGTGTTTTGTGAAAGCATGATTATCTTAACAAACATACACACTCACAAAATTTGATTATTTGACTTCTTAATTAGATTAAATACTTTAATTTCTACTCTTTGTTAGTGAGTACTTACAAAGAAACGTATAGTAGATCCAGCTAAATAGTAAAATTATTAACGGGGTGGTTTCAGAAAAAGGGCGGCGGAGACGATTGTTTCTCTTTGTAATTATTCACAATTGACAAAAATGAGAAGTAAATAATGAATAATAATTTTTATTGAGTAACGATGTTTCAAAATGAATTTAGACCTGAAGGATCAAGGTACTAGAGGGAATTGAACTGTGTTGATATCAATTTTGGTGAAGGTACTTTTTTAAAGTAGCTGAGTTACACTGATTTTGTTCAAAAACTGACTTACAGTTACTCAATTTAGAAAATAACTCAGTTACAGTTACTGATACTTGAAAATTAACTTTTAGTTACTTTTACAGTTACTTTCTGCTGGAATTTTTTTTCAAACAAATTACTCACAATCAGCGATCATTAATTGTAATGAAATAAATATATGAAAACGCACGTGTATTTTAAAATATTTAGGTTTGTAGTTCATAATATAACTCCTCATCTTCTTCTATATATATAAAAATGGATGTATGTCGGTGTGTGTGTGGGTGCGTATATTTGTTTGTTCCGGCATAACTCTCGAACACCTGGAGCAATTTCAACCAAAATTGGTACACGTATCACTTGTAATCTGGAAATAATATTTTGGGGTAAGACACCCCTAGGGGTGGGGAGAGAAGGGGTGTCATGTAAAAATAATCGAGAACCATAGATATTAAATTCTGCACAAACAGACATCCGTGACTCTATGCAATCCGCACAACGATAGTGTTTCTCGGGTTGTCTAACATTCAGGCTGTGTTGCGAATGGAATCCATAGTTTTCGTGACACTCCCAATGCGGTTCAACTCCAAGTTCATCACCTATCGGCATGGGGGTGAGGGGGGGTGAAAAATAAAATGCCACATATGACCTGGATTAGTGTCGAATCCATAGTTTTTGGAGTCACTAAGCTAATTGGTGACATTCACGATCACATTTAAAATTAGTTACATTTTACACTATAGTTAGAATTCATTATTTTCCTGTCTAATACAAGATTGGGGTAAATAAATACCCCGGTAACGTGTGGTAATCAGCTAGTATGTATATATTATTACAACAAAGAAATGATGGGACTAGAATTCAGCTTTGCATGAATTATATTTAATTCGAAAGTTGTTAGTATGCTGGCCACGGTACTCTGCATGTGGTGGCATCAATTCTACACGCATCTGTTTTTTTCTCTTTCATTCCAAGTTCAACATTATCCACTCCCTACACAATGGCTTTTTTCTTACTCGACTACCAAGTTCCAAATAAATATAGCAATCCACCCAAAACACTGAAATGTTTGGGAGAATTAGAAATGATGAATTTGCATTAAAGCGTGGATGTTCTAAATTTAGTTGATTGATTCATTTTACTTCAATTTTATGCCACTTTTGGCTCATCGCGAAGATGAGATTAAGGAACATTCAAAAACACATATGGACAACACACTATGAGAGTACCATGGAGGCTTATATTGACCATGGGTCCAGACGCCATAGCCTCGTTGGTCTGCAAAATGCAGTCCAGGGTGTACTACATGAAGTGAAGTTGACTTTGGGTGTCTTCGAAAAGGTTCACCTCCTTACACCCCGTTCTAAATTTGGTATGCAGTGATTATCATCTTCCTTGTCTTTGGCTATTCCAAAAAAATAATTTCACCTTAGCATCCAGAGAAGACATATACCCCACATTACATATTTTTAAGTTTATTATTTATTTGTCGTAATGTAACTGTAAAAGTATGTATGATAACGTTACTTCTACACCAAAAAGCAACTATGTTACAGTTACAGCTGCTTATATTTAGAAGTAACTATTTACAGTTACAATTTATAAAATAAGTAATTGTTACTTGTAACTGTGACTTCCAAACACTGTTTGATATTACTGAAAATGTTAGTCTAACAGTTCAACGTTTTGGGGCAATGTTTGTGAAGATAAAATGTCTATGTTTGTTATTGAACATGCCAAAATGAAAATCATTAACATTATGAGTTACTGTAACACATAGTTAAAGCAGATGTCCTTATTACGCGAAATATTTGATTTCCGCTGACTATGGTTGTGGTTTTGGGTGCTGAATTGAATGGTTTTCTACATCTGTAAACGAGTGGAGAAAAAGATGAAAGCGGGTTGCAGGAGCGCAAGGAGAAAAACCCATCCGGCGGCGTGGTTGTCAAAGATAATAGGATTAATGCTTGTCAAAGATAATAGGATTAATACAAAGCGGATGGTATATTGCGAGGGGGAGGAAATGGGGGAGGGGGTTCAATATAGAAGTTCTGCATGTAGGAAGCAACAGAAGCGCACATGTGCTGTGAGGGAAGGGGTGTGTGGTCCGAACGAAACTAGCCGTTTGTGTATTCAACGCAGCGCGGTTGAAAATCATGGCCTAACTGTAAATATTGTTAATTCAGGAACGTCATTTGTAGTCTGCAGTTCAATTTTCGGAAGCTCATGAACACATTGTGCTGGCTCTGTAGTCTTTAGTTCAACCAGGTACGGGCCTACAGTACGCCCCAAATTTTACCAGGATGACTTCGATATTTCAACGACTTGTTCTGTACTCTGTTTCGGCTATCTCTGGAGCAAAACCGCGCATAGCGACAGAAAAGTGTGGGAAATTGAGTGGGCAGAGCGAAGCAGTATACGTTGCTGCGAGGGCTGTTAACTGCAGTCGCTTCCCTCCTCCACGCAATCCCTTTCACGTGCTCATTGGTGGAGCCGCCTCGCGTCACTAATTGCGCAGAGACTTGTTTTCGTTCGCTTGATCCAAAGATAACCGGGACAGAGTATAGTAGTGTCCAAGGTTTCACCTCTAAAGGTCAGTGGTTATCGCGGCGTTGTCTCATTTGGTCACGGTTGTTTCAAAGTTACTTTTTAAACGTAAGTGAATAACACATTTTCTTTGCTTAAAAAGTACACACACACATCAATGAAAATCAATATTTATTCATTTAGGTGCATCATTTAGGAAATCCAGGTTTAGAGCTGTTGGAACTTAGTTTTAGCGTTTGTTATAAGGTGGGTGTGTCACGCAACAAACTCGAAAGACAAGAGGGGTGTGGAAGGACAGAATGAAGAGAGAGAGAGAGAGAGAGAGAGAGAGAGAGAGAGAGAGAGAGAGATAGTATAAGGGTAAAGGAAAGTAGACAATGGCAAGGAAAAGTATGAAAAGAAATAAATTCTAAGACTGATAAAGAAAACTAAAATGCAGAAAGAAGATATGAGAAAAATGAAGTGGTAAAGGGGGGGAGGGACACTATACGAAAGAATGAGAGGAAGGTTTCCTTATTCCAAAGTGTGGGTGGATTGAGACCTATAGGTGTCCATTCGTATTATCATCTTTGCGTCAGGTTGCTGTAGCGGAAAAGCTAAAACACCGGGAGTAATGAGATGAGATTACTAGTAAAACTTTCGGCATTGTATCTAGTTAAAGAGAAAATTACCCGATGAAGGAGCTGGTCAGTAAAGAAGCACCGATCCATGTAGTTACTCGCGGTCCTTTCTTGTTAGAGTTAATTGCACCATTAGCCGAGTAGCACCTGGAATGGTGGCAACAAAGAGGTTTACCCAGCACCGTTCCCGCTGACGGCCCTTTCCACCATGAAAAAAAACTGGACACGACCTCTAATCCCATCGTCCCGCATGTTTACAGCCCCATTCTCGGGCGCTCGCAGCAATAATCGTTCATGTTGATGCATCATTGTCTGAAACTGACCATCTGCCAGTCTTATCAGCGAGTCTTCAGCGCAAACTGGAAATTCCTCGAATTATCGGGATCGTCTGCTGCCAGGTTCAATGTTTCGGAATAAACAATGGGACTGCTCAATTGCTCGGACCCGAACCTCGTTTGTTTTCCATTCTCGAAAAGCGACAATCAGCAAGTGACTGTCACAGATTCGCCAGAGTCTATTGTTCCAGTTTATTGCTGTCGGTTTCCCCGCTTTTTTTTCGGGGGGCGATCCCGAGACAGCCCCCCCACGCAGCCAGACAGTTCTGCGAAATATTCGATGGCTTTGTTTGCTCCAGAATCCGTCGGCGCTCTTTTTTATCCTTCCATGACGCCAGAGGCATTGTTTTTGGCGCCATAAGTTATAATGATTGCCCTGTCAGCATCTGCCATTGTCCCTTCAAAGTGTCATTGTTGCCATAGACAAGTAAGATTAGTTTCTTGCTTGCTTCAACTGTTTATACCGTATTTATTGAGGTGACCTAATAGTGTCTTATATTACTTTCTGTGTAATTTCCCTCGGTTAATTTACTTTAATATTTTCCCGCCAACTTTCCATCTGGTGAAGGCATTCATTTGTTGAGGTGTGATGATGGGATTATTAAACTGACAAACCAAGATTTTTTTCTGTGTTAAAAAAAGCCCAGAAGACTAAGAGGGAATAAAATGGATGTGTTGCGAGTAATAATTCAACCCGCACTCCCTCTTTGGAGAAATTGCCAAAACTCCACCTTCTTCAGCCAGAAGTCCATGCCCAAGGAACACTGGAAAGTTTAATAAAGTTGCCGAGGGAGAAAGACAAAGACTCCAATAGAACTGAGGCGATAGGAGTTAGTTGCTCCGAGTGTTTGCTCCAAAGAAGAGTCGCCCCCCTTCGCGTCTCCCTCCTGCAGCCAATGAACTTAACAATGGACCAGTTTGAACACGAAGAATGAAGAAGACAGACTTTCTAACACCACGGAAAGTAAAAACGTTCTCCCTCCCCTAGGAATACCCAACGCATGCGCACTCCTACTCTTTTACATGGCAGATGTTTATTAATAATGAACTTGGGGGTGGAGAGAGGAGCCAGGGGATTCATTGTTGGGATGATCCATTTGTCATGAAGAACGAAGTCGCGGTTTCATTGATGTCAGAACCAGTCTTAACAATTTTAGCTTCTCCCGACCAGGAGGGAGCCCTAGGCAAGGAGGGAGCATTTCTGTCCGAATGCACCCGAGGAATACTTTCCCCTTCCTTTTTTGTAAACCATTAACGATCTTATTGTTCTTCCAAAGAAGTGAAATGAAACCACTGTCCCATGACTTATGAAACTTTGGCTTTGTACAGGGTAAGACATCCGCATGTATCCGTTTCAGATTTCCGCATACGTACATACGAGCATTCTTCATTCTTCCCTTAATTCAATTTCCTTCTTTTCAACTTCTCTACCACGAGAATTCATCGACAAACAAAAATTCAATATCACTACACGCTCAAGCATATACGAAAAGAGGAGAACGTTTGACAGATGGTTCCGGCTTCTGTGACTTAATGATAAGCACAGCGCGCTACGACGCCAGAGGTCCCGGGTTCGAATCCATGCCTAGGCATGGATGTTCTTTGTGAGTGTCCCTTCATCAATTTTAACATTTCATCACTCTTCCTCATATTCGCGATTAGCAAAAAGCGGAGGAAAATTGAAGTAAAATAAACCAAATCAATAAATCAATTGAAAATTGGTTTGAAAGGCAGTCCTAGTGCAGGAGATGGTACATAAGCGAATTAAAATTACTTATAGCCAAGGTGGATAAAATCATGATTATTATTAAACAAATCATTTTTGATGATTTTTTAAAATTTTAATCGGATTTTATTGATAATTTTGTAAAAAAAACACGCCTAAAATTGATAGTATGTTTTTTGGCACCATGCATACTGATAAATGTTTTTTTATAAAAATGTTTTTTCTAGTAAACGGCCCTGTAAAATATTTGAACAATTTGATTAAATAAAATATATAAATATACGTAAATATATTTTTTTATCTTTCTGATACTGCATATATAAACCTACTATGGAAATGTTTGTTTATTATTTCAGACGTATTATTTTTCATATCATTTTTTTGAGCGCTTTTGCACAGAAGTTTATCACCAGCAATTGAATTAGGAATAATATGACCACCAAAAGGAATTTCACCATTTAATCCAATACAAGTACCCCTACTAAATATGTGTGTTAATGAAACTATAATAATTTCAGTAAATTTTCTTCCAGTGAAAATAAAGCATTCAAGATGTACTTTATAATTCTAACTTAAATATTTTTTATTGTCTTGTTTGCTGAATTTTGATAATTTTTTAAATGATAGTTTGCAAAATATCAGCTGCCATGCTTATTTGCAGTTTAACGATAATGGCACTACTTTCGGTTTAACATGATTAGTATTATGTATATTTTTCTCTACGAAATGTTTGCCATTTTTGCCTATAAAAATTTTTGAATTTTAAATCAAGATAAATTTAAGTGTGTTTACAGGTTACATATTACATTTTCTTTCGTGTGAGCATCACCCACATCAGTACATATATTTTGTTTATTTTCCTTTCTTAGAGCTTATTAAACACCATTAAATTATTACGAGATGAATGTACTTTCACAAAAAGTTATTTTTATATCTGAAAAATCTTTGTGTACATTATTCTATAAATTATTTATTTAAAGTGATTCAAATAAGTGATTTTTTTAAAAAAAGATATCACATGATTAAATCAACCTCATTTAAATCAATCCTCCTTGCTTATAGCCAAGTTCAAAATTTTGATAGTTATATAGAAATGAAATAGTAAAAATCTGAATATTAATTAGTAGGTCACGCAATTCAAGAATTATGCATGTTCTTTATAACTCATTTAACAAATATTAAATAATGTATGTGCATAGATTACAAACTGAAGAAATGAAACAGAGGAATAATGCAATTACAAGATGGCGAGTCAAATGAGAATCTAAACGGCCGATAAACATTCTGGGACAGATTGTATGAAAATGCAATTTACATATAAATCGCCCTTAAAGTTGCAACACTGTTCGAGCTAGCTGGAATACTTCATTTTGCCAAATTAAAGATGGTGGATCCGGTGTCCACTCGTTCTGAAAGCTTAAAACCAATCGAAATTCTTCGGTAAATGAAAATTCAGTATCAATATACACTCCAGCAGATTTACGAATAAAGGAGAAAATATGACAAATGGGTGGAAAGACCTTCGCAGTGCATGAGATGGGGTGCTGAAGTGATCGGAACTAGAATATCTGTATTCATCAATTTCTGAAAATTTGTGAAGTTTGCCGTAAAGCGGGAAAAAAGCAATGGATGGGTATTCCTGACATGAGAATATAGAGCAAGCATCAAAAACAGAAGCAAAATAAAGTATTACTTGTAATTGAAGTATATATATCTCTCATAGTCAAATTGCAGTAGATGTGAGAATAAGTTAAAATAACAACAATCATTGATTGAATTATGAAAATAAATGTATAAAATGAGACCGATCATGAGATACCAAGAGGAAGCATATAAAAACGTCTCGTCGCAAAGTTAATAGAAACGGATTTAAAAAGAGGATTCAAGAAGATAAGTTGTACAACAATGAATGTGAAGTGAGAGATAGATATATAAACGGAAGGGCAGGAAATACAGGACGAACTGTGAACAGAATGAAAGAAAGAGAAAGTAACCACGACATGGAAACAAATTAGAATTAATTAAGAGAAAAAAGATAGAATCTACAACAGATTAAATATGTGAATAAGTAAAATAAAATAACAGAAAATTGAAAATAACACAAAAATTTAAACATTTCAAGAGACATGAATTCAAGACTTTACATAATTTGAATTATTCATAGCCAAGTGAAAAGTTTCAACAGTTATATAGAAATCAAATTGTAACAAATGAGAATATTAGTTAGTAGGTCAGGCAATAGAAGAAGAGTGCATGATCCTCATAAATAATGTGTCAAATTACAGGAACTAGCATGTTATAAACAAAATATGACTGCAGATAAATAAAATTGCTGATATATTATATGTTGCATTCAAATTCAAGCTGCATTTTCAGTTTTTTAACAGATTTCTAATCTGAGAATTGAAAATGATTTTTTATGTAAAAACGGAACTTTCATCAGTTTCCTGAAAATGTTTGTGTAGTTGTCTAAGGAGTTGAACATATATCTGCTCAGAGTCTTATTCACATCACTAAGTAATGGAACCAAAAGTTAGCAGAAGAAACTGTCATATGTCTACGTAACGAAAAATAGCCCGAAAAGGTACCAATTATGGATATTATAAAATTGTTCTCAGTATCTAAAAAAACAGTACAGTATTTCTGAAGAAACGTCATCTGCCAAAACCATGCACCAGAATTCTTCTTATAAACTCGTTGTGTATCTGAAATAAACATCTCAGTTAATTGTATTACTCATTAGCGTTTCTTAACTTTTAACAATTGGTAGAGACGACGTCTGCTTTTCAACGAATTGAAAGAAAAACTTGCCTTACGAGGGAACTGCTTAAGAGTTTGGAAAGCTCATTGCCGGTCTCTCTAGAGATTATTATCTTTGCAAAGTATTTCTTGAAAGAGACAGCGGATTTTCATACTTCTTAATTGCCGACAGACCTTTGTTTCCTCGTTTCCTCGAAAGCTATAAGTAACAAATAATTGGCTTGTATTTGGAATTAAGCGACACAGTTTTTTCTGTAGCTACTTTGTTTCTCGTTTCAATATATTCGACACTGTTATTTGTACTCAAACTTATTTACTGCTTTAGCACACAAAATGGAACTTACGAATTCTCACTACACTTCTGATTTGCTTACATCTTAAAGAAGATCAAACATTGATGTTTTCATTTTATCCTTTTTTTCGCTTTACACTGCTTCTCTCCATCTTTAAGGATAGTGATGATTAGATGAATTTGATGGAGACTCGCAAAGACATACCCATGCTCACAGCTGGACTTGAACCTCTAACCTTAGGTTGTGAGAGTCGGCTCTTTACAACGCTCGGTGGTCGAAATGATGCAGATTCTCATCTACATTTACTAATGAAAGACCCAAAGTTTGGGTGATTTATTACTGAATGTGTTTGTACAATGGTTTCTGATTATAGAAAGATCTGTCACGTTGTCACTAGCAGGAGAAACAGAACACGCTAGACGAGATAGTGTCTACATGACGTGTAACGAAAATTCTCTTCCTGACTTACTGTAATGTTTTTAATGAATTTTAAGTAGGTTTTCAACATGTTATTTGTATTTTTATTTCTTTGCTTCACTTTCTGCATCTTTAGGCTAATGAAAGATAAAACTTCATCTATATGAGTACCTCCTCGATAGCGTAGTGGTAACGCCGTCGCCCTGTAATAAACATTTCCCGGTTTCGATACCCGGTGGAGGCACATAGTGGTTAGGATCCCACTTTAAACTATAGGTCCAGTACCGATTAGCCATACTGTAAATAAAGTGGACTTCAAACACATACTCAATCAATCAATTTATTCATCTCTATGAAGGCACACGCTACGTATTCTAAAACCCTCCAACACTTTCTACACCATTACGAACTCGGTATTATCCGTCACGTTTCCACCTTTCCGAAACTTTTATTATTTCGTTTTCTTCACAGCAAGGGAACTATATTAGCATGAAACGTCAGTTATTTCAGAAAACAATAAAGACAGATTTCAACCGACAGTTACTTTCTCTACCGGGTTTGGATGTAAGTATTTAAAGTTTGCAACACTTCAAACATAGGTCGTATTTCCTAAGCGTATTCTCCGCCGCTTTCTTAGGGAATCAATTATCTTCTGAGCTAGTTGAACTTCCGTTGGAAACGCGGGGCAAGAATAGCAATCACGATGGATGAAAAAGAGATCTGAAGCACGCTACACGCTGACAAATTGATAAGGTGACGGCTCGAAGGAGGTCAGTACACTACTGGGAGCAACCGAAGAAGTTTGATTTGGTTATGTATTAATAGTCGAGGCTCTGTGTACAGTATATCGGTCTTAAAGTCAATACGAGGGGAGACTGAAAAGTTCAATACACGTGCATGTGTGTGTGCAATTTCATCATTGTCGCTGTAAAGTTTATTATTTCATAGAGTGTAATGTGCCAGTTTGAAGGATCATAACACTGTGTTTTCACATTTGTTTTAAGTCATTGAAGAAACCTTGTCGGAGAACACTGATAAAATATATTCTGCGGAAAGGCATTGGCTGCTTTGGCTGTGGTTTCATGTTACCCTACTTAACAGTTTTTGCTCCGTTTGACTATTACCGATATTCCCAATCTCAAGAGACACTGACAGGACAGAGATTTTTCATAAATTCATAGGTGATTTCAGGATTAAAACACAGGAATAAGTTTGCAAAACATTTTTTTACTACGAAAGTTAGTACTAACTTACAAAAGACATGAATAACATGCAAGAATGCAAAATTAAATTTTCGTAAGTCTTGTGTGCACTCAAAACAACACTTTAACTGGTGTTCACCACACATATTCAGACGACGCGTCAGCTCTCTAGGGTTAATAAAAATAGGAGCTTTCCCATTTCACATATTCTTATTATGTTTATTTTCTTGCTAATCGCGACGATGAAAATGAGTGATGATTTGGTTAAATTATTGAAGATCCACCCTTGTTCAGGCTGGAACTCGAACCCGGGAACTTCTGCGGCGATATCGAAAGTCTATCACTTAAAGCGCTCGGTCACCGATTCAGCGTCCTGATTTTGTTACAAAATCGTAATATCTGTTATGGCCTTATTTCGTTTGAGTTTTGAACATTATCTTCGTTTCATCATTCCCTTGGTGCTCGAGCTTGTTGAGTGGCAACACTGAAGATTCCATGTTACGGTCCTGGCCTCGTCATGAAAGTTTCTCTGTGAGTGTACCACGATCAATTTATACTCATCTTCGTATTGCACCTCCACGATGGCTCAGTGGTTAGCGTCGTCGCCTTTGAAACAAGGGGTCCTGGGTTCGATACCTGGTGGTTCGGATCCCACTTTAAACTGCAGTCCCGATTAGCCTTACTCTGCATAAAGTGGACTTAAAACAGCATGCCATCTTCGTATTTACCGGAAAGTGGCAGGGAAGTGACGTACAACAAAAGCGGAAGAGCGTTATTTCTTAATTCAAAATCAAGGTTTCCATCCCCAGTCTGGCAAATATTCTCGCATTTAACTCTAGATCTGGTAAAGTGCGCTTACGTTGTATGGCAAGCTCCTGAAAGAAGCCGGGACCAATGGTAGAGAGCGGACAGGAAGGTGGATGAAGAACAAGAAACCAGCTATTAGTCGGGAGATTCTGAATGGGGACGCTCGTGTGGGGTCTAATTACCCGTTAATTATTAGCTAATCGTGTCGCTCCGTTCCGCCCCGCTTCCTGCAACGTATCGACCGCCGGTGTCTGGCGCGGAGACTTCACGTAGAGCAAACGTGTCGCGATTGGTTTAAGACACACGTCTCACCTGCTCCTTAACTGCCACCGGATAAGGATCCTGGTCACGTATTTCTCCCTGGGACGGGGAACCCTTGATGGCAGTTATTTCCATCCCATTATTCACGTAGGACAATATTGCGGGGAAAAAACATGGAGGGGAAGTGACGAAGGAAGTTTTGAGGTAGAGATTCTGAAACATCGATCTTTGAGATTCAAACGACACATTTTGAAGTTAAATTGCTTTTGAAATAGGATGAATTTAGATTCTATTATGCTCCTGTATATATAATTTCGAGACGGTGTATCCCTATGCATACATTTACAGGGACAATTATTCCGTTTGTGCTTGTCTTATTAGCAAATCCATTACATTGTGTTTGTTCTCGTGAAACGTTATTGACCTATCCAGAGGTGACTCTGGGTGAGTGCAGGACCTGGGGCAAACCATATCTATCCACATGCGTGTGCGTTACTTGCTTAAAGTGAAACCTTTGTAATCTCCGGTTGTTTTAGATTGATGAAAAATTTTATTTTTTTAATTTTACGTAACTCATCTTCGGAGTCTCAATACTAATTCGAACTAAAAATACGGCTTCCCTGATGCATCTGGTCCGTGGCTAAAGCTTTCCTTGGCTCTCAATCCATTACATTTAATACATATTATTTACTCTGGTTATATTCTGCTCTTATTTTAAGAATGAATAGATTTTACTGTTTGAAGTGGACTTCTAAGCACTGTGTTCATTTACCTGGAGTCAGATCCGAGACCACTCGTGTACAAGCCACTATGTTTTTTTAGATGATGAAAGAAAATATTTTTTTAAAATTTGTGCTTATTTATTTTGTTTACATTCCTCTCCTTTATTTTGGATTGTATCTACTGTTGCAATTACGTTTCTAGATTTAGAAAACTAAAAAAAATCTCCCAATATTTATTGAAAAAACAATGAGTTAATTTTAACACATTACGTTTACTGGAACAGAAAGTTAGAATGAAGTCATTTGCTCTGCCGTATGTCCAAGGGAATGGAAAAGTTACAACCTCAGGTGGTTTCTTCAATACGTGCCATGTTCCTGAAGGAAAGTGCAGGTGTCCCCTTATCCAGCGGACCTAATATACGCAGAATAGTAAGATTCCGAGTGCTAAGATAGTCCTATGGCGATGGGTATAAGGACTGTAGAACCGAAACATCTCGTTAGGTATTGATTTCTGGCCAAGTGGAGCAGGTGGTAAGGAGCAAGTGGTGTTATGTGAAAGCGCTCGTCAAGATGTTATCAGTTTCCAATGAGTTAACCGCTCTGCAATTAACGATTCACTCCACTCGTGTGTACTTTATTGACGAGTAAATCTCAATTACTTCGCTTTTGTATTCTTCTGATGCTGACCGAGGACCGATGAAGGATATAGGTTAACCGGAACTTGATCTAAATAGAGATTCGAACAACTGCGGAATTTTCTATACTGAGAACTAAACTGTGAACTCCTTGATTACAATGCAACCGGAGAAATCGTTAATATTTGTAGTAATTAGATTGACAGAAGATTAGAAATAATGAGATTGCTTGGTAAAACTACGCTGGTCAAAACAATTAGGGGAGCAAGCAAGAAATCCCAAAAACAAAGTTGGAAAGTCAAAAGTAGCAATGTATGTTGATGAAGTGAGTGTGTCCTCAACCAGTACAATTCATCTGTGATGAATCATCAGCATGAAGAGCTCTCTAGTGACACCATAAGGCACGTGGCAGAATTTGTGATATGAGGAGCAATCACGAGGTCACTTGGGAACACCGGTTGTGTGGTGCTGGCAGACCGTAAGTGCAGGTGGGATTCAGTTGAGTAGTGTTGAATAGGAACGATGGCAGAACAACACGATTTAGGGGAATCTAGCGCATGGAGAGCCATTGGGAGGATGGAAGCAGGGCAAACACAACGTGAGGTGGTGTGTCACGCAGTGTCATTTCCAGGTTGTGGACACGATTTCAACAGACAGGTACAGTACGAAGGAGGCCTGGGCAAGGTCGCCCACGGTCAACAACAGTTACGGAAGACCGGTACTTAGCATTGTCGGCTCGCAGGAATAGGCAGCAAACTGCAACTGACTTCCAACGCGGCCTTGTTTTGGCAACAGGACGAAGAGTCTCGGGCCAAACTGTACGAAATCGCCTGCGGGAAAGGGGTCTTTATGCAAGAAGACCAATGTTGTGTGTTCCTCTGAATGCCCAACACCGTATGGCCCGCAGACAGTGGGCTGTGGAACATCGTGAGTTGGGACATGGAGAGTGGAGTTCAATTCTCTTCTCGGATGAGTCACGTTTCAGTCTCAAGTCAGATAATCGACGCATTCTCATCTGGAGGGAACGTGGGACTCGCAATTATCCCGCACATGTGCGCGAAGTGTCTCAGTATGGTGGCGATGACTTAATGGTATGGGCAGGGATCAGTGTTGGTCGACGTACCCCCCTGCACATTATCCGGAACGGTACTTTGACAGCCTTACGGTACCGGGATGAGATCCTCAGGCCTCATGTTGTCCCAATGGCTGCAGATATCGGCGATCGTTTCATTTTTGTGGACGATAATGCCCGACATCACCGAGCACGTCTGGTTGACGTCATGCTACGGGATGAGGGTATCGAACTAATGGTATGGCCAGCCTCCTCCCCAGACTTGAATCCCATTGAACATGTGTGGGACACACTCGGAAGACGCATTGCTGCTCGGCCAGCGCCGCCTACAACTCTGCAACAGTTGGAAATGGCTCTTCTGGAGGAATGGGTGAATATCCCGCAGGCTGTCGTTGATAACCTTATTGGTTCCATGCAAAACAGATGTGCAGCTGTCATAGCAGTTCATGGCGACCACACACCTTATTAGAGGTGTGGATCTGTTGCGTATCTGTCCATTTCTGTTGTCTTATCACCGTGCTGTTCTCCTGATTTTGTGCAGTACCTTGCAGAAATCACTCCTAGAACTCTGTTGTGCTAATGACTCAATAGACATGTATTGTACTGGTTGAGGACACACTCACCTAATCAAAATACATTGCTACTTTTGACTTACCAACTTTGGTTTTGGGATTTATTGCTTGCTCCCCTAATTTTTTTGACCAGTGTACTTTTTGTGGAAGGCAACGAAAATTTATCGTTTGTAATAATACAGAGTCCTTTAAAGAACACAGGAACTAATGTAACTTCAGTACGCTTGGTTTAAATTTTAAAGTCGTTCCTTGTGTCTGAAATTATTTCTTTCTCTCCATTGCCTTCCTCGTCTTATTCATACTTCGTAACAATACCTTTTTCTCAATTTATGTGTACGTGGGTCGTTCAATATATAAGTTTCCGTATGCTGTAAAAATATTACTTTTAAGATACATTAAAAAACTATACATACATGTATAGGAGGATCCTTCCTCACTTCTCCACATAATCCTCATAGAGTTTCAGGCATTTGTCCCACCGTTGCACCAATTTGTCCATACCCTTTGCAAGAAAATCAGGGCTTTGGCTATTGAGCACTAGTCTCACATTCCGCTTCACGTCTCATCTCTTTCAAAACGGTAACCTTGCAATTCACACTTTAACACCGGAAAAAGATGGAAATCACTCAGCGCTAAATCGGGGCTGTATGGAGGGTGGGGCAGCCGTTCCCACCCCCAATTCTTCAATTTTGTGTTGTGTTTGCATTGCTGAGTGGGGGCGAGCGTTATCGTCAAGAAAAATGACACCAGCTGACAGGAGACCTGGTCGCTTATGTCGAATTGCGTTTTTTCAGTTTATCCAATGTTTGACAATAACGGTCAGCATTAATTGTTCTTCCTCTTTCGAAAAGGTCCATAAGCAGATCGCCCTTAGCATCCTTGCTTCTGAACTCCTTATGACGCGAGCCCACGTTTTCCGAACAAGCATTTACTTTTCGCCCTTGAGTGCATGCGCCTTCACGTCTGATAACGAATCGATTGTTGTTCCTTGTAGACGAAGGATGGCGCTTGTCAACAATGTGCTTCTTTTTAATGGCATTGCTTTATACAATATTTTATAGCACAGGGAAACTTATATATTGAACGTCCCTAGTACCTTGGTAAAATAATGAACACTTATAATATATATTTTCTTATATGCTTTTATTATTCGCGAAGTAAGGCATTTTATTATACCGGATGATCCATTTGAGATGTCAGAAGAGTAAATCTTTATACACAAGAGGTTAATGTACGTATCTGTGAGCAGCTTGTTGTAATATAAGCACAAAGGATGTAAGTTTCGAATGAGTGGAGGTTTACTTAATTCAGCTGCGTTGCGGCAGTAGCATGCATGTAATAACCGAAAATTTCGCATACTATACGACATACTGTGTCCACTATTGAGCCGTGATCACCACCTTTGTTACCTTGCACATTAGCGCCGCCATGTGGCTGAAGTCTGTAAACCTCCACTGATTCGAAACTTACATCCTTTGTGCTTATATTACAACACGCTTCTCGGAGATACGTACATTAACCTCTTGTGTATAAAGGTTTACTATTCTGACATCTCAAACGGATCACCCGGTATAATGTCTTCGTGAATCATGTGGTGTATTTTTTTTAGGTAGTCAGCCAGTTTGAAATATTTGTAAAAGTCTTGGAACTTAATATTTTTCTGAGAATATTGTGAGACTGTTATACTGTGATGTCGAACGATATATATATATATATATATATATATATATATATATATATATATATATATATATATATATATATAAAATGTGTGTGCGTATGTATGTATGTTTGTTCCGGCATAACTCTCGAACGCCTGGAGCGATTTCAACCAAATTTGGTACACGTATCACTTGCAATCTCAAAAGAAATACTGTGGTGGTAAGACACTCCTGGCACCCCTAGGGATGGGGTGAGAAGGGGTGACATGTATAAATGATCGAAAACAATCGACATCAAATTCCGCACAAACAGACATCCGTGACTCTATGCAATCGCGCACAACGATGGTGTTTCTCAGGTTGTCTAACATTCAGGCTGATAGAAGTTTGTGTTGCAAAAGACGACCAATATTATTGTGGAATCCATAGTTTACGGGGTCGCGAAGATGAATAGTGATACTCCAAATGCCGTTCAACTCCAAGTTCATCACCTATCGGCATGGGATGAGAGGGGGTGAGAATGACCAGGTATATTATTGTCGAATTCATAGTTTCGGAGTCTCTAAGCTAATTGGTGACAGTCAGGATGAAATAAAATTAATTACATTTTACACTATAGTTAGAATTAATTATTTTCCTGTCTAATAGAAGATTGGGATAAATAAATACCTGGTCGCCGAGTAATCAGCTAGTCGATTATAAATCAATAGAAGGCTCGCGTATGCTGCAATTTGTTATCTTCTTGGACAGACAAGTACTATATTTTCTCTACTTCCGCTGAAGTTATAGTCTTCGGGAAAAAAATACCTACTTGATATAAGTAACGTCATACGTTTGTACCAGTAAGGTAACTGCGGTATGAAATATGAGTAAGCAGGAATGGGAATAAAGGAATAAGGAATGACCTACGCTAATGGCTAAGCAAAAGCTCCTAAAAACTTTAGTATTTTTGGATGTGCGCTCAAAGGTCGTTTTCTGTTCCACCTTGTACACCATAGAAAGTACATTCCTTTAGGCCAACGAGGCTATGGCGTGTCGTTTCTCCTCTTGTCCGTCTGCATAATTAATCTCACGTCATAATCTGAGCTTTTACAAGTGTCATGCTGATACTAGTTGTTGGTTGATTAATTTGATTTATTTTACTTCGCTTTGTGCCACTTTTGGCAAATTTCTGAGGATGGGGTGAGTGATGATATGATTAAATTGATGAATGGACATTCACAAACATCCATGCCCAGGGCGGAATTCGAACCTGGGACCCCTGACATCGTAGCGCAATGTATTGACCATTCCGCCACGGGGCCGGCACTAGTTGTTGAATGTGCCTCACTTTGATATTTACAGGTATTTCAGTTTGCATCAATGGAGTATTGATTAGGGTCCCTCTACGTCACTGAGAAATTATCCTTGCTCGTGCCGCAGTAAGTACAAGGACTCTACCGGCTACTCTGAGCCTACTCAAAGTGTGGAAATAACTGGAAAATATAATTAAACCTTAACTACAGTTTTATCCCTCGTATATACATTTTCAGAAAGTTTCCTTCGGTTACACACATATAACTGGAAAATATGACATGGGGCATTCTCATATCATTCACATCACACATAACCACAATAACACAATTACGATCACAATTATCGTGTACTTTTAACACGAAGCAGGAAGGTATGCAAGAAAATTCACTCACGTTCACTCGCGAAATGGCAAAAAATTTAAATCAGCTCACTATTTTGTTTAAAACTTCCTTTCTTTAAGAGCACGGTCGTTGGGCAGACATATGCAGACCGGTCCAAACTTTTGATCCACCGAGTTAGAAATGTTATGTCACCAATAGTACCGTATATTATGGTGAAATTTGAAATCAGGATCCAAACATATTTTACTAATGGATCTTCCTACTGTTTCTGACGCAATAGATATGTGACGTTTTAATATACGCCCTTATGTTAATAAGAATGTAAATCATTACACACATTGTAGTGTTACATTACAAGCTATGTTTTTACTTGTTCTTGATAAGAAGTTCATCTACACAGTCCTTTTTTTCTTTTCATTCACTGTATCTTAAATAAGCCTGTTTCTGAGATGGTGTTTTAAGCCCACGTTATGCACAGTAAGGCTAATCTGGACTGGACCTACATTTGAAAGTAGCATACGAACCACTATGTGCCTCCACCGGGTATCGAACCCGGGACCCCTTGATTACAAGGCGACGACGATACCGCCACGCCAATGGGGAGACCTTAAGTCTGTCTACAAAGGGGTTAATGTTCTCTCTTATTAACAGAGGGAAACGTAGCCTCAGTGCTGACACGCCAATTATAATGTTTTCAAAACAAACAATCCTTAATCGTGATGACTAACAAGATAATTGGATTCTGCAACCACCCTAATGCGATCCCATCACTTTACGCATCTCGTTCCTTTGTTCTAGAAAAAGGCAAGCGACCCATAGTCATGCATATTTCCACCAATTCCCCCCAACTCTTTTCATCCCCACCTTGGATGCATCTCCGCGGAGTTTTTTGAACACGAACCGACGACCATTCTTCTCGAGGTAAGGCCTGAATACCCACCCGTCCTTTTCCCCTCCACTTGTTATATTGGAGCCTTCGTAATGAGCTTCGTTTGGGACCTTCGCGTTCCTTGGGAACTTTTTTTTTCTGATATTGGTTCCGCGGGAGACAAGTGTCTTCATTTGGCGGGAATTGAAGAGCATGCTGGGAACACGGGGAGAGCGAAGCGACGCGTAAGGGAAGGGGGAACTCGTTCCTCTTTTTCTTCACAATTTAAAAAGAAAAGCCGAGCTGATATGTAGATAAAAGAATGTGGGTGGAAAGAAGGCAAGTCAACCGACGTTAAAGGGAAAATGGCAGGTTTTAAAGCTGAAGGAAAGTTTCCTCCAGGTTCTGAGGGGAAATACATGGAGCTTTGGCATCTAATGAATCTAAAGGCAAGAATATATACAAAGGAAACTAAGAAGTTGATTCGTCCTTACTCCTGCCAATTAATGGAGGATTTCTTGTAAATTATTGTATCAGTTAGACACGGTTTCTTGTTTTACTTTTTCAAGAAAATAAAGAAATAAATAATTGGGAACTTAATACCTTTCTGAACTATTGCATATAGATACATTTTTGAAGTCTTGTTTATTTTGTTTCCTGGCAGCTTGCCCAACTAACACGACCTAGAAACGAGATGCAGTCATGTTCATTCAAATGGGTTTGTGTCAGCAATCCAAGCATCTTTTTCTTTGAAATACAGTGCACGTAAATTCGCCGTAACAAGATCTGGCGTACAGTTTAAAGTAAGATAGAAACCACTATTTAACTCTCCCGAGTATAGAACCCTGGTCTCCATGATTACAAGGTGACGAAGTTACCACTACACCATGCTTGTAGTTGTCAGCCAAAGGTCCTAGGTTCGAACCCTTGATGAGGTGCAGATGTATAATTGTGTTTACTTTGCGATTTACGTAAACGGTTAACCAACATCCGTGGCGGAATGGTTGGTACAGAGTGCTACGACACCAATAGTCACGGATTCGAATGCCAACATGAATATAGGTGTTCTATCTGAGTGTCCCTTCATCAATTTTATCACATTAACAGTCATCGTCGCGATTATCCAAAAGTGGAAGAAAAGCGACGCTAAATAACACAAATCAAATCAAACGAAATCGGTTAATCATTTTTTTTGATCGAAAGGAAAGCACATGGGCTCTCTTGATAGAATTTAATATGAAGTATTAAAAACAATATGTGTAGATGAGACTTTCCTAACTAAACGTAATGTTTTACATCTTCAGGACTAATTCTGAAGCGATCAAATGAAACTGTCCTACAAAAGAACAACCATTGCCCTGACAAGAACCTTCGATCTTAAGGTTTATCCCTCGTATATCCATTTTCAGAAAGGCTATAACCTTTTCCCTAGGTTACACACATACAACTGCAAAAGATGAAATGTACCATTCTCCTGATCGAGATCCTGAGTCGACCACTAAACGCACTAGCCAGCGAGGTGGTGATCGGTTTTGTTGTTAATATTGATGATAATGTATTAGAAATTATTAAATATTACGCATATCTTCATCCGGCTGTTTTATAAAATGACTGTTAAATCAACAATCATAAAAATTCTCTTTTAACGGGATGTTCACGCCCTTTTCCAGTTCACTGTATGAAATGAATTGTTCATGAGCTCGTGACTGAACTGGTCTGTATTGAAAACTACACATGTCCAAATTAAACTCAAAGGCGGGCAGTTCAATTGAAATAAAGTCGTCAACCACCGTCAGAAGAAATAGCTACTACCACGCGACTATCCACGAGGACTAACCTTCAAGATTTTCTTGTGTGTTCATGTTCTTGAAGCTCCTGTGCAAACAACGACAAATAACTGGATTTCAATCTGAGAGCTTTGATTTCGTCAATTGCCTTTGATTTCGTCAATTGTCCTTTTGGCGGGCGGTACCCCATAAAAAGTTTTACGGAAGTTTAAGTCCACGTTATGCTCAGATAGGCCAATCGGGACCTACAGTTCAAAGCTGGATGTGTACCATTGAGTAATGTGTTTGCACCGAGCACATTGATTTGAGACTCCGGGATCCCTTGACTAGAATACCAATACTCTAATCCAAGCTTGTGGTTACCATTAGAAATATGCAATGCAGTAAGCCTAGATTCTATGCAACCAAACTTTCATGAACGTTAGTTGGGTGCCTTACTTGCAGGGTGTATCCGAAAATTTGGCGTTCCGTTGGGTTTCGTTGAAAAAAAAATCGCAAATAATGCATAGAATCTAATCAATGATTGTTATTGATTTAGTGTTATAAGTAAACTTTATGCATAGTAAGGCTAATCGGGCCTGGACCTACAGTTTCAAGTGGGATCCGAGCAACTGTGCCAAGTGCCTCCGCCGGGGATTGAACCCGGGAGCCCTTAATTACAAGGCGACTAGTCTATCACTGCGCCATTGGGGAGGCCCCAGAATCCAATCAATACAGCTTAATGAGCAATCTACTCGCCCTTGTAATCTAACTCTAGGCTCAGATGTTTGAGTTTGATAACAAGTTTGAGAACGTTTCTAAACATCCGCATGCAATATTTATATAACGTTTAGAAAACTGAATGTCTTGAATATAATGCAGTATAATTAATTTTTTGCATTTACTTATACGTTTTTTATTATTGTGATATTTCATTTTCCCTGTTTATAATTTATTTGAGTGGTTTCAAAATAGAAATAATATTAAGCTAGCATGTTTATTCGAAGATTGATTGTTTTATTGCACGATTGAAAATTCGTGCAAAAGGAAGAAGGGACACATGAAATGACGTAAATACGAGAGCCACTCGGTGAGTGGCCAAGTTCCTTGACTGGACTAAAATCTGGTCAGGTTCTTAGTTCAAATTCCAGCCTGGCCATCAATTTGATCTTCATCGTGGCAGACAGACGTAAGTGCGTAAAAAGTGACGGAAAATAAAAACAAATACAAGAAAAAAGTACACTTACTATTTTTGTGATTTGTGTTTCTACTTGTTTCCTGGAAGTTTATATTCGCAGTGATTACACTCTACCACATACATAAAACCTCGGTTATACTTCATGAGCATAAGGCGATTATAATAATAAACTTTGGCAAGTAGAATTCATTTTGTATTTTTCCTTAAATCTCCTTTTCTATCACTGCTACTTTAGTATTACATTAAACACGTAATGTGTATATGTTTACGCCAAAAAATGAAAATACAAAGAACACACAAGTTATTTTTCGCTTATCATATTACATCTGTTCAGCTTGAACAGGACCTGAAGGTATCCTTGCGTTGAGAAGTGGATACTGTATGATAATCTTCCAGCTTCCGAGAAGGGAAGAACAGAATTCTTAAGTGACATATTCTGGCCCTGCTGGCTCCAAGGGGTGGGGTCGTCACCCGAGGTCACCTCCTTGAGGAGACCTCAAAAGACTCCCCTAAGTTGATTTAGCGGTTGAAGTATAAGGTTGAAGTCTGGCGTGAGGTGCAGGGAATTTCCAGGAAGCTGGAGGAAAAAGGACGGCTCGTGGTCTGCGAGGCGAGAACTTATTGGAGAACAAGTTGAGAGCAAGTTTGTCAGCTCAGGATAATGCATTGTGGTACTTTGTATCGCTTGTTCCTGATGTGAGGTCACCCGCAAGGTTATATATATATAGGTCTTTCGCTAATCGTGTCAGGTTTCATTCAGCAGTGTTTTTTTATATTAGATTGAGACTCGCGACGAAACTGCGATAAGTAATGTTGTAAAAGTGAAAAAGCAAAACGATAAAGATAGAAAATTGTTTCAACTCTCAAGAGTATCATAGTGCCCAATTTGTAGATAGTGTAAACGATTTTCAATTTTCAATTACACCCTTAGGTTATTATGGGTTTGTATAATTATTTAGCAACATTTTAAAGTTTGCTACGTTCCCCGGATTATTCTCAATGGAACTACTTACGTTTATTCCTCAACGGCGAGCCTGAGACTTATCAGCCTACCATGAAGCCCTCAGGTTGTGGGAAAACAGATAAGGATATGCTTACGTAAAGCTTACCAACTCTCGCACACAAAAATATAATTAGAAGTCAATTAATGTTAATATATTACACTTGAACTCACAATTAAACTTCTTATTACAAACAAAACTGTATTTAGATCATAATACTTCTTCACTACATAAATTAAAACATTCACTTTTCCAAAATCACTTCCATTATTCCAGCAACATCCATAATATCTCTTACCTCACAACCCACAATCAAATGTTTTAAGGTTAGTCCATAACCATAAAAGACTACCCAATTGAACAAAACAAATTACGTCATAATAGACAATTAACATTTTAAACATATTAAACACTTAAAATGATACAATAAGCGGGTGCGTATCAAGTTCAACCAATGGACGGTAAATTTATAACTTTGATTTGGCACACTACTATACAGAAATACAAATGTATCTCACACTACTATAAATATAAGTTTTTATACATAAAAGAAAAATAAACTAAAGAATTTCTTCGACTGGTACTAAGTCGAGTCCTTTGGTAATACACCAATAAAACTGTAAATTATACTTAAATTCATTTAATGCATCAGTGCAAATTATCACCTTCGCGAGTAACTTTTTAAATATAGCAAAGCAGCAAATAAGTAAAATGCAAATATAATACATTCAAACACAAAGTAACTAGTTATTTAGGTGGGGTTCCAACTCATAACCCCCCTCTAGAAACTTAATACGAGTATAATGTTGTATGTTTAACAGTTTAATAGAGCAAGTTATAACACCGGGATTTGGTTCTTGTACCTGGACTGAATGTTTAATATTTTGTATGATTGGAACTGCACGTTATTGTGAATGGTTGGGAACATAAGTAATATGTTTGAGTTCCTTTAGCATTATTTATATCATTAGATTTAATCAAAGCTAAATTTGGATGAAGCAACAGACGCAAATAATCTATTTTCAAGGATTCAAACTCGTTGCACTCATATTCAGAGCACGCTCCCTTAACTTTACATTGTTATTCAGCTGTTTATTTATAAACAAGAAAATAACGTGGCAAGTTACAGCAGAAGCTAACCCAACCCTAACTTCAATGAGACAGAATTTTAATTGTTATATTGGCTTGGGATAATGTGAATTCCTTTCTATTTGTGTTCGTGCCTTGAGCTAAAATATTCACATACACGCCGAGTAACTTTCACACACGATGCTTATTCCCACACACTGGAGTTTCGATGTGCCAACTAGAAGGGTCATCAGATATTTTCCTCTGACGGAAGCCAAGAGAGGAAGGGCCACTCTTTTTAGGAATTGTACAAACGGAAGACGAGGCAACCTTTCACTCCTTGGCGCAAGAGGACTCTCTCAGTCTTTGTCCGCGCTTACAGTCCTCATGCCACTAAATCCTGTCTGGCCAAGAGCCGTATAAAAGGTGGCCGATGTTTGTGTACGTCATGGCAGATTTCCAGGAAAGGATTTTGTGCGGACAGCAAGCTAGGAGAGGAAAAAAATAGGGTCGAAAGATATGAAGCAACTGTTAGCAGGAAGCTAGTCCAATGAATCGTCTTTCAACTATCAGAAAAAAAAGTAGAGAAATGTTCTCGTTTACGCAGATGGAAAAAATCCACAAAAGCAGCATCCGAAAATTCGTAGCTGGTTACATTTCGCCCTGCTGTTTTTATCTCTCGAGAAAGCCAAACTATACTGTTGGCCTTACTTTCTGAACTGAAAGGATGCGTATCTCAGTACTGTTCCTTTGTATGTTGTCTCAACTGGTCTTGAATGTGTCAGCGGTCCTCGTCCCTTTGATCCCCTTGACGAAAACATGTCAATGCCAGCAAACGTGAAATAAATGCTTCGTCTCCCACACACACATGTAGAGATATATATTTTGGCCAAAAAAAGAGTAGGAGGAATTTTGATGGTATTGCAGAACAGTTCAAATACCCAGCACGGACAAAGCCTGTTTTGAAATCTGATGCGCAGCAGACCCTGAGTTTTCAGGAACTTTTCTGAAAGTCTATTCACTGTATATACTTTTTTTTTTAAAAAAGTTATTTTTTTTGTGATCGTTACACGCGATAATGCCCATTCAAAATCATGAAAAAGTCTGCCTCTCTGGTGTTAATTTTCACTAACGTTCCCACTCTTTATTTCATTTAAATGTTTCCTTTCTCTTTACCTTTTTATACGTATTATATGTATACCCACGCTACAGACACAGAGCGGGACAGGGGAAAGTGGAGGTAAGCGCTTCAAATACCACCGAGATAATACCAATACTTGTACATATACGTACAATATTTTTGAAAGTTTCATGCGTTCTATGCAATAAAATTTAAATCTCAATATGAAAAATATGTACCATGTGTTACATGGTATATATTTTTTATGCGCGAGAGTGCGTGTATTTTATATATCGTCTCGTTTCTCCCACTTTTGGCTAATCGTGATGACGAGGATGAGAGATAATGAGATTAAACTGATGAAGGACACACCCATGTCCGGGCCGAGAATAGAACCTGGGAACTTTAGTTTTGAAAGCCAACCACTCAACGATGTAACTTCGCAACAGACTGGTGCTTTCTGATTTGAAAATAAATTACAAAATCTATCAACGACAATTTACCAAAGCGTATAGGATTATTCGAATGGTGGTGTTTTGATCATCGACGAGGTACATGAGAAGTAAAGGGGGTGAGGCTGTACTTTGATAAGTCTCTTAATTGCAAACAATGCTTGTATGAAATACTTTTTATTTTGGTCAAGGTTTTCTAATGGGTGTCTAAAATTGCTTTGCTGTTTCGAGGAAACTCCAGCATCGTAAAAGGTAGACATTTTCAAAACGAACAAACTGTAAGTACGTCGTCATATGGTTGTCAAATGGTTCCGTTTTGAAAATTCGTGATGATCCCTTAGACTCATGACTATGGGGGCGGGGGAAGAAGTATCCAAAAGTATGAAATGCAGTCTATTAGCCCCTTGCTAGATAAGTCTTCCAATTTCGTAAACGAAAATCAGGAAACACTTTTCTTAGAATACGTAACCAAAAAGAAGTATTATCCAATTTGTACATGCACAGTAATCACGCATGCTTACACTGGCTGCGTGTACAGACGCCAGAGCCTTGTTAGCCTGCAAAATTATCGTTTCCAGGATGCACTAGTTGGAAGAGAGATTGACACTGGAGTGTCGTCCGTGAAGATTAACCGATAGACCGTAACATGCTTGATTAACCAAACAGCCACCAAAATAAATAAAGCAAATTTATTTGTTCTTGGAATTGAAATGACAAGCAAATGACTTATTACAGAACTCTAGGGAATGATAGACGAGGCTTTCCTCTTAACGCGAACACATCGATCTCAGTGCTTCATCTCATCAGCATTTTCAACTGTGGTAATATTGTAATGACTCTCTCTCGGAGTAGTGTCGAGGTCGCTTTAATTTTCTCACAAACAAAAGACTATCTGCTGGGACTCCGCTGCTGCCAACTGGTGTGGGAGAACTTCATAAAGGTGTTTGTAGGAGAACTTTCGGTTCGCAGAAAAGAGCTGAATTATTTCAGAGTTTTTGGTGGGGGGAGAGGCAGGGTGGGGCGGGGAGAATGAAATGCCAACGGGGATGCTAGGGAACATAGTCCTGGAAGGAAGCCCATTAAAAGTTGATATTGTCGACAGTCGAGGATGTCCCTGAGTTTTTGAACGTACTGATTAAAGCCTGCTGGAGCCGGCTGGAGAAGAACGTGATACGTTTTCCAAGCACAATGATGTTCCTTATTGTCGATTTTACTGGAACTCATTCCTGGAAACAAAAGAAAATCTATTTAAAGGCGCCCAGGGTGAGGTGATCAAATTAGAGACATCTGGTAGACGTCGTATTGTGCCTAGATGGCGGAATTTCGTGTGGACTTCAGCTTGCTTTAATTGATTTTTATGCGAATTTTGCCCCCCAAGTCAGGACTAAAATTACGAGGCACATTAAAGGTTTCTAATGTCATTCAGAATGTTTGGGCAAAAAGAAAAGAAATGTTGATTCATGTACTTTTTTTGCGCGTGTACGACATCCACGGAAGAGTAAATGAAGGAAAATTGATGCAGAGCATGTTGGGTATTCAAGTGTCTTTCACAATTTCATTAATCGTTATGCGGCATTGAGGATAACTCTGTTCATTTCTGAGCAATGAGTGTTTAGCCATCTGGACTTTTTTTTCCGCTGCTTTACCTCAGAAGTGGGCCTCCTCGATGGCGTAGTGGTAACGTCGTCGCCTGGTAACCAAGGGCGATACCTGGTGGAAGCAAATGGCATAGTGGTTCTGATTCTACTTTAAACTGTAGGTCCTGTCCCGATTAGCCTTTCTGTGCATAAAGTTGACTTAAAACAACAATTCAACAATTCACCTCAGAAGCAAGCAAGAAAAATTTACATACATAGGCCAATGTATCAACAAGCTTTGGCAAGAATATGTCTTAAAGACACAATTAAACCATTTGTTATTGGGCACAATTAGTTAACACATTAGTGCAAGCTTATACGTTAATGACAAATTGAATATAGTTAAGTGCAGAAAAACACTGAAGACCTTTATTTACCTTAATATTTCAAATCCCTGACTACTGTCATGAATATGTGAGTGACTGTGTATGTGTGTTTTGTTGTATGCTCGTGAGTATAGGTTATACTTTTATTGCCCTATGTATTCTTTTTCTTTTCCTTTTTCTGTAATTTTTGTTTGTAATTTTATATTTGTCTTTCTTTATTTTCAATATTTACCTTTATATGTAATGGTTTAGTTGTTGTTTTCTAATTTTTATATGCTAAAATTTCAATGTAAACATAGTTAAGTGGTAGAAAAGGCTACAAAAGCCTTAACTTCGCCATAATAAACAAGCCGTAATATATAAGTAAATAAACAGCTTTATTAGGTTCACCGAGTTGGTTGGTTTTCGCTGGTATTTGCTATTACTGTCATCTGCTATTTTGGCGTGAAGTCAACACGATTTATAGACTTATGAACTAAGAACATTTTACATACAGCTACGTTTAATAATGCTAATGTTATAAAAAGCGATGGAAGGAAAAAATACATCACAAAATAAATCATACTTGATGGTACACTCAAGATAAAACTGCCGTTATTTGGAACGTACTGAAATTACTAAAACTCAATGCTATTCTGAGAAGAAACCTTGTTGAATTTCACCAATACCTCTCTTGTCTACCCAAATGGAAATATACACATCATTAATTTTGTCTTGACTGTACATAAGATGCTGACATTTTTCTTGGATCAACATGGCCCTTACTAATGGAGTTTCTCTCTCTCTAACGGCAAGATCATCAACCCAACAGTGTATTGTGACACTGGTATCAGATTTTGATTGATTGATTGATTGATTTGCTTTATTTTACTTCGCTTTTTGTGCCACTTTTGGCTAATTTGCGAAGATGGGGATGAGTTATGACATGATGAAACTGATGAATGGACACTCACAAACATCCATGCTCAGGCCAGGATTCGAACCCGGGACTCCTGGCGTCATAGCGCGATGTGCTAACCAATCCGCCACAGGGGCCGGCCACTGTTATCTGAGAAGAGCTCTCAAGCACCAGCGGCACGGATACTCAACAATGACATTGTTCTTCTGCATGACATGACAATGCCAGCTGTCGTGGTCTACGATCCAAAGAGTTTCCGGGCATATTCAACTTGTTTTTTCTGGTGTTGCCCTGCTGTTAAAACCATATTTCACAATATTATATAACTGGAGGAAACAATAGTCTTACACATACATATTTATTTCGTCCCGTTTAGATTATTTTACGTCGCTTTCCTACGTATTTTCTAAATCGCGACGACGAGGATGAACAAACGTTGATGAGACAAACAGAATAATAATGGTATGCCTTACCCGGGCTCGAAACTTGGATCTCTGTTTCCGCAGCTCATTATGCTAACCAATTCGCCACGAAGACCTACGTTATATGTCAGATAAAGTATTATCTAAAGTATTATCATTTTAAAATACATTCTAGGAAAATATATAACCTAACATTGTCAATGTTCGTTTGCGAATAGCTGAACTATGCCTGTCATAAAATTTGACGTCATCAAAACAGGCTAAATTTAGAAATAACGTTCGTTAGGTGGTAGAACAGCCGCAGGCTGAACCTCGCCCTTTAATAAAGGAAAATTGAAATTGAAATTGAAACATGCATATGATAGCAGGGAGAGAGAGAGATAGAGAGAGAGAGAGAGAGAGAGAGAGTGAGAGGATGATTGATTGATTGATTTGTTGTTTTAAGACTACTTTATGCACAGTAAGCCTAATCGAGACTGGACCTACACTTTAAAGTTGAATCCGAAGCACTTGTGCTTCCACGGGGTATCGAACCCGGGACCCCTTGATTACAAGGCAACAACGCTACCACTGCGCCATCGGGGAGGCCCTAAGAGATAGAGGATGAATCAAGTACTTGAATCTGAGTCGACAATCCGTGGATCTTCACCATCACAAACATTTTGTCTCTCTAACAAGGCCCACCTTATGTCTTAGTGACGAATGCCGTAGCCTCTTCATCAAGGTATCCATAGTTCAAATCCCGGAGGAGGCGAAGAGGTTCTGATCTCACTTTAAACTGCACACCCTGTCCCGGTTAGCCTTTCTAACAATATGCTGAATAGAGGTCAGTCTTCTCTTTATACGGACGAAGAGTAAATTCCATTTAACGTAGCTGCGAAACGGACACCGACAAAGAATATGAGATGCTATTATTTAGAGCAGGAGAAGAATGCCTCCACCGACAGAAACCGTGGAATTAGTAACACATCTCGTCCACAGTTTACTTCCTGCTTGCATTTAGACATTTCTGCAAACGTGCGAACGCATCCACAGAGGAACTTCCGGGTAGTCGGAGAAGGGACAACGGACGTGATATTTAATATGCAAATTCGCTCGGAGGTTTTCTCGGTCTCTCGCATTGATATTCAACATGTCCTTTATGGGGAGGGCGGGACACGGGCGACGCAAACGGAAAGGAGGGGGTGAAGGTCACTTCAGCCGAGAGATCGGCCGAGCATTTATTCCACCATTAGCTTAACGTTCTTTGCTCCCCCTCGTGCCCTTTCAATTCAGGTAGCAACGGATGTTACCCACCGTCTGCGTCCACATCATTAAGTTCCATTATCGCGCCTGTTTTCAAGAGACGTCGCTTCAGTAGTGTTCTTACCGGAAATTTCACGATTAGTTGTGTTTCGTCGTCATTGTGTTTGCAGGAATTTGCCCCTGGCAACCTTCTCTACACTCTACTACGCCACGGGTCCCGGGTTCGAATTCCGGTTGATCTCTTTTCATCAATTTCATCACATCATCACTTATCCTAATCTTCGTGATTAACATAAAGTAGCAGAAAGGCAAAGTAAAAGAACCAAATCAATCAATCAATCAGTCATCTCTATATTTTGAAAGATATAAGCACCGCAAATGAAGAGTCATGGGGAAAAAGACAGGTAAGTCAACTTTCTTCGAACTCCAGAAAAATGAACTTTTAATTGGAAAACCTTAGTAAACATGCAAATGAGATGGTAAAAAACATATTAATGGAAGTGTTGAATATATTAAACGAAAGATAGCGTTAAGTGGTTGACTTTCGGACTCGCAATCCACAGTTCCCGCGTTTGGATCCCGACAAGGGCATGGGTGTCCAATTTGTATGTCCATTTATCTTCTTAATATAATCATCACACATCCTCATCGTCGCGATTTGTCACAAGTGGAAGAAACGCGAATCTCTTACTACACTCTGTCTCGGGAATCTGTGGAGCAAGGCCGCGCATAACTGTAGTGAAGGGGAGAAAGAGAGTGGGCGGAGCAATGCGGTGCGTCGCTGCTGCGAACAGCCGGTAGCTGCAGCTGCGTTTATACTTCCATGCATTCACATCCCCTCTCATGCGTTCACAAGTCGAGATTTCTCGAGTCACTATTTGCCTAGAGATTTGTTCTCGTTCGCCTGCTCCACAGATTCCCGGCATAGAGTGTAGAGTCAGAATATCGGCAGTGACATTAAAATTTCCGTTTTCGAACATTTTAAAATTCCGGCCAGGATTCGAATATACGCCTAACACAAAAATATATAACTTTTTCCAATGTTTTCCTATTTGTATTTTCCAAGCAGCTTTATGTTCAAATAGGCAAAAAAAAGTCCCCAAAGAACCTTCTATCGTAGGTGCTCTATTTCAACAACATCGGAATTGATAAAAGTGAAGTTATTATTGATGTTAGGTTTCCAGTACTCATTAGAAAGAATTGAAAAGGAATATTTGTTACCCAGAAGTCCATTCAAGACTTTAAAGAACGCTTTGACAAGTATTGACAGTTCGCCATCGCCACACGGAAACAATATATATTTGGTATCCAAGCAACCATAATGATGTCCCTTCATATCCTATTCATCTATCCACCTAACAATGGGCGTTTCAATATGCCTCTCCACAGTTTTGCTTCATTTTTTTCGATTCAGCTTCTTTGTATCTCCCTTATCGGGTGCCTGCTCGAACTTAAACGCCTATTTCCGGTGAGGAGAGTATATCTTCTCTGAGTTTTTAATAAAAGAGAGCTCATTTCTTGAATGGTATTTGGCGAAACAGCAGCGCTCTAGTATCTCAGTACTTGGAAGTCTGAGTAAGAGATGCCGCACACACGATCGACTAAGTACCATCGCAGTAAAAGACTACAGGAGAATATTCTTCCCTTCTTTACTTCAGGAGGTAAAAATTCAGAGAGAAAATATTCAGAGATAAAATAGAGGCACATCGGCCTTCCACGAAACTCGCCCAAACTTTTACCAAACTTCTAGAATCATTATACAGGATGCTTATGCAAGAGGTTTTTTTAAATCGATGCTATTCCTGAAGAGAATAGTTCTCTTTCAAAATGTATTTTGTGCCCGTTGTAGACCTGTGGTTGATAAGAAACTTGTACGTCACAACATTACGGTATTATTATTATAAACGTTTATGCTGTTGTTAACAGCAAGACTACCTTATGACAGCAGTTTTA
Organism: Lepisma saccharinum; assembly: GCF_977018435.1. Lineage (NCBI taxonomy): Eukaryota > Metazoa > Arthropoda > Insecta > Zygentoma > Lepismatidae > Lepisma > Lepisma saccharinum. Next base: position 98,542,805 of record NC_139231.1, read on the forward strand.
CATAACTAGATTACATACAAATACAAGTTATAAAAACGTAAGATATTTGATTAGACATACAGTAACAGATAAGTAAAATACATAGTTTACAACAGCCCCTAAGTTACATAAATGGATAAAATACATTAAAATATGAACATTGACAATTTTCAAAATAAATACTGAAGCAACATTTCGACTTAGAACAATTTTTGGTTGATATCCGGATCTGGTAACAATAATGCGATATTCTGCCTATTATTGTTGTTAATGCACCTTCAAACATAGTAATCGAAGTAGGTTAGGTACCTGAAGTGTTTCACTTCTAGCTTCAAGAGTGTCTAGTTCGAAAAATTTCAGTATGTTATCATGCTCATAATAGTATTTTAAAAAGTCTGAATTTTTATTAGAAAAATGTAATAAAACTGTTATGTATCCTTTCTGTTGATTGTTTCTTCTTTGAATTACAAGCGAAATACCAATCACGTATGTTATACTCAATTAAAAGTAGAAATTGTAGATTGTTTGATCTATTCCATTTTTTTATTGGTTTCTTTGTCATACTTGAGCACATGTGCACTTTGCGTCATCAGCCGAACCCACAAATAACTGCACTTCATTTACAATTTGTTGTACGGTTGTTCATTGTTCCTCTTTCAGCATGGCCTCGATGGTGTTGACGTTTACCTCTGTTGTGGCACTGGATGAGTGTCTTGGTTGTGGCACGTTTTCTACACTGCCCCGTCCCTTACAAAAATTTCTTGTGCCAATCAAAAACTCGTGCAAGCAATAAAGCGTGCTCCCCATGAGCCTCTTGTATCATTTTGTGTCTTTCCGTAGCGGTCTTCTTTAGTGTGACTCAAAACTCAAAACTTGTAGGTTTTCCTTTGATACTGGTTTAAATCAATGTTGGGTACCACACATGTACGTTCAGTTGATGGCGCAGTGGTAACGTCGTCGCCTTGTAATTAAGGGGGACCCGGTGGAGACTTGATGGTTCGGATCCCACTTTGAACTGTAGGCCCAGTCCAGATTATCCTTGCTGTACATAAAGTGGACTCAAAACAACAAATCAATCAATAAATCAATCAACAAACACACATTGTGCGATCTTTTAGTCTTGTTATTTTTTGAACAGCCCTCATATTACAGGCCCATATGGTGCCCGCATAAAATTATGAGGGTGTTTCCATGTATAAGAATCTAAGTTCTTTCGTTTTCACTTTTGTTTTAAATCCACTTGTTGGACAGAAAGCTAATTGTGACTGGTTCTACAGTTTAAAGTGGAATCCAAACCACTATGTGCCTCCATGGGGTATCGAACCCGCAATTCCTTGATTTCAAGACGACGACGTTACCACTACGGCATCGGGGAGATCAAGATTCCAAGGTGGTAACGGTTTTAGATAAGGGGATTTTTCTTCGTGTACTTAGAGCGGTGCAAAATGGCCTGCCATACGTGCCGAAGCATCCTAAAATTTTCACTCAGTCAAGATTCCAAGGTCAATTTCACCATGTTTGCATCTAAATTGTGACGTCATGAATGCGCGTTCGCACGCGAAGAAAAAAATGGCGCGTTCTTGCACAGAGTCAGTAGTTGGCAACAAAGGATCAAATCAACTTAGAGCCCACTGGCTATTCGACGTTGAAAGTGATAGACAAGATTGGGTAGTTTCTTCGCATGAGCATTATCGAAGGTTCTTGCCTCTTTCTTGGCGCAGAAAGAAATTTCTCCCGACTCTTTAGTCAGTTACCTCTCTTTACCTTCACTTGCAGTTGAAGCCGTTCTACGAAATTGCTTTTTCATGTTCTGAAGAAGACAAGAAAATCGTTGTAAAATCGATAAACTCCTTCCTCCTCCTTCTACTTCCAAAAAAGATTCGAGCAAGAGGAGGAGGAAAGAAGGTTCTGTAAACGAAGAAAGAAATAAGTAACATCTAGAGTTTTTTCATAAAAAAAAGCCTTTTATGCAAAAGACATGTACTTACACATACTCACCCTCCTTCCTCTGTTTATTTAAGAGGCGTTGTGGTTAGAAAGATGTTTGTATAGCGTGCGCGTGTGGGTTAGTTTGAGTGTGTGCATACTCTTTCAGTGGTAAGAAGGGAAGGGATATAAGAATAAGAAACCTAATAACCGTTCGCGGATATAAAGTGTATCAGAGGTAGTCAAGATCAAAGTGAAGAATTTGAATCCAGAGGGGTTGTTCTTCATCGAATACAGGTTCCTCCCCCCACCCTCTTCCTCCCCCCTCAGGGCCTTCGGTTTAACTCGAAAGTTTCCACTCCGTTTTTGCAAGAAGCGCCTCCTTTGGTTCAGGAGACCAAAATCAAAGCCAAAGTGGATAAAAGAAGGGCAAAAAAATGAAAGTGGGGGTGGAAATACAAACATAAAATATGAAGAAACAGGAAGAAGTGGTGACGAAGTATAGGGCAGGCTTAGAAATGTACCTGCATGATTCTAACTAACTAACTCTCTAGCCTTCTTAAACCCGAAGGTTTATGGCTGCAGCAAAACAAACCCTGTCTCAAAACTTCCTCCCCTGCACGCAGGAGAACGTTTTTAACAGGGACGTCACACCATCCAGAGGGCTGATACATCTTCTAACAGGGCACGGACCATACGGGAGTTACCTCACAAAAATAGGTAAAAGGGAAACCGACGTATGCCGAGACTGCCGGATGGAAAGAGACACGCCAGAACATAGAGTTTTTTCCTGCCCCGCCTCTGATGAACAGATAATATTGGCCAGAAGAGACCTGCCGAATAACAACATCTTCGAACTGATAAGGAGCGAACATTTAAATAAGTTATGCGACCTCGCAGATTTAGTGTCCAATATCGAGTTGCGGAGGTACCTGACGGAACCGGAAACCCGGCGCCCACCAGCCACCCCTCCTCAACAGGAGCCCCACAGAAGCAGCAGGATACGAAACCAAGTCCCCACACCCCCTCCCCGAAGACCGTCACAATCGCGTCGGGAGCAGATACCACAGGAAGAAGAGGAGTCAGCACCGGAAGATTCAACCCGAAGGAGAAACTTCAGTGTGTCCACTGGGAGACGAGGAGCCGCCGCCAGGAGAGGGTTACCCCCGTCCAATCAGCCTGGAGAGAGCCATGAAGGTTGGCCGGAGAGAAGTCGTCGAAGATGAAAATGACCTAAAAACCATCTCTAGGGATAAAATAATACAATAGCATAATAACGAAAAAAAAAAAAAAAACAACAACTTTAAAAGTAATATCAGAACCCCACATTAAATCGTGACTAAAGTTTCTTTAATAATACATCCAAGATGAGGGGCCATAAACTCTTAAAAATTTAACTTGAAAATTGCTAGAATTGGAATCTGCTGGAATCCAGTAGGCACCAAAGAGACTTAATATAAAAGGAAATTTCGAACAAACAAATTAAATTTAAATTAATTTTTAACAATGTAAGTGTAGTAAAAACCATGAACATATATTTATATACTTATTACTAATTAATATAATCTAATATAAAAGTTTGTTTATCTTTTTCCTTTTTAAATTTTTTATTATTATTATTATTATTATCAAGTCTACATATAATTATTTGCGTTTTTTATGTCATATTTATTTATCTATTACATATCTAACAATTACAGTTTCCGCATAATTAGCATTCTATCAAAACTTAGTACCCGTTAATTCACGTTAAATTGTGCGGCTGTAATTTCTTTCTGAGATCTCATAGCAGCCTCAGTCTGCACGGACATTGAACCTCGCACGGCCACTGTCGCTCCCGTGGAATGCAGAGTCAGCTTCATGTCGCATAACCAAGTTGACACGGAGTGCTGACGCCGGTATCTTATCGGGCGTGTGTCCTCAACACATAAATGAAACAACGGCGAGATAAATAAGGAACTACAAAACCTCTTACAGTAAGTGTATATTAGGAATCGACATCCACTAAATTAATGAACTAGCCCAGTATTTCAGTGCATTTAACTTCCAAATAGCAAATTCTCCCCACACACTACAATAAAGCCTGATCTGGAAACCAGACAGGGAACTTGCGTCCGTGCAGACTAATCCAAGCAATCATTCACCCCAATCTAAACTCTCACCCCATCATACTCTCCCCTCAAGCTTAAAACAGTTCTGGATACCAGAATGGTTGTCCCTCCTGTACATAGCATTTCTTATAGTACTATCTATACGATAACTAAAACTAACCAATAAACTAACATAAACTAATCCATAACTACTATTAACAAATTTAATTAACTATCAATCATACAAATGCACAGTAAATTTACAAGAAATCTTTAAGACTTGTTCCGGTCACCAGAACGGTCTATTAAAATAATACAAACTAAAAATTATTAAATGTAGCTATGTATAGAATCTCCATGTATTTTATTTTATTTTTTTGTAATTGTATTTTATGTATGAAAATAAAGATGAGAAGAAGTAGGATAAAAAGGCGGGGGAACCGTTTAAATTCAGGAAACTGACGTCCTGGTTTATTTAAAGGTACCAGGACATTGAGAGCATACCCTCGAAAGTACGCGGATGGAGGCGGGCTACTTCGAGAGGTTTCCCCCTTTAGATATGTATATGTGCTGTATGTGTATATGTGTATGTATATATGTATGAATATGTATGTGTGTATACATTCTAAAGGCCAAAAAAAAAAAGTCTCTATCCTTTGTAAGATCAATCTTTTCCATCCTTACCGATTTCCTTGAAGACAATCTCAACGGTATCCCTCCATCTTGGTCATGGCTTTCCTACTGGTTTCGTACCATCAGGTGTCCCAACTACAATTCTGTAAACGCCTCTTTCCTCTCCCATTTGTGCCACATGACCTGCCCACCTAAGTCTTCTTGATTAAATTATTCTGATAATATCTGGACATGATTACAAATGCAGTTCTATGAAGAGCCAATTCAGGATTTATTAATTTAAAATGTTTTCCTTGGCATCATCACGTGATTAGATCATTAATGCCACTTATGGAAAGGGTGTTCCGTATAGGACACCGACTTTGAATCGAGTGCTATTGTTTTGTTTCGCGGTTGGCAGACCTGTTCTTACCAATGTTGGTATCTGTTGTCATGTCAATTAATGTAGCCTCAATTGTTTCGACTCGTTTGTTGTGGTTACGATTGAGCAACGTGTTCTCATTGTTAAGACTAACGCTGACACAAGACGATTACCAGGAATGGCCGGTCATGTGATCTTACAACCTATGATTTCATCTTATGGGGGTTTGTGAAATCACAGGTGTACACCAAAAAACCACGAACCCTTTTGGAACTGAAGGTGGAAATCGTACGGGTGATTGGAGGCATCGGGACAGGCATCTGCGAGAGGGATATCAATAATTTTGTGGAGCTTATAAATGCATGCAGACTCAGTAGGGGTAGACATATGCCTGACATTGTCTTTCATAAGTAAATGGGAGATGTTACTACTTACATATATGTGAAATATTACTATTTTCATGATATTTCCATATTCTAATTTAATTTTCTAATTCGGCGTCCTATACGGAACACCCTATAGTATATAATTGATTGATACGTACACGATTCATCATTTGTCTGGTTGTTACCCCTATACTTTAACACGAAGCGTAAATTAGACAATTAACACAATCAGAAAGATGACTTTAAAATTTGGATCCAGATTGACGCACAGCGCACTATGACGCCAAGGGACCCGGGTTCGAATCCTGGCCTTGCATGTGAGTTCTTTGTGATCGTCCCTTCATTAATTTAAACATATCATCACTCTTTTGCATCGTCGCGATTAGCCAAAAAGAGCGGAAAAGCGACGTAAAATAACCAAATAGAATAGAATAGAATTGATATTTTTTTTACTTACTACAGAGCCAGGTTCAACCTTATGCTGCTCATAACACAACTCTGGGAATTAAACGTTACAGTACATATATTTATAACGCTAAAATCAAATATATAACATGAATAAATTTAACATAAATGAAAAATAAAAATATTTTAAATCAATCAATTCTAAATTGCAACGACTTTGATGGCTGAGCCTGTCCACTCACAATGTAGCCACTGAAAAGTTTTGGTTCGAATTTCTGCCTGGATATGGTTTGAATTTTGTTATTTAACGTCTCTTTTCAGCTACTTTTGGCTGATCGCGACGACGAGGATGAGTGTTGATATGATGAATTTGATGAAGGGACACTCACAAAGAAAACCCATGTCCAGGCCGAAAATCGAACCTGGGACCCTTGGCGTCGTAGTGCGCTGTGCTAATGACCCCATCGCGTAGGTCGGCTGAGCCTGGATATGGGTGCTGCCTTCGGAACGCTCATTTTCATCCTCAGTTCGTGTTTAGTTAGAAAAGCTACCTGACATTAAAAGGAAAGACTCACATACAAAGTTCAGCGCTAGATTCTTCAAGTCTATGCTACGAATGCTTGTGCGTGCTCTTCGTTAAGTGTCCCCTTTTGGCAGAACGTGGTCTTATGACGATTTCTAGCCGGCGTTCGTAGCTTAGTGTTCAGCGTAACTTGATCCGAACCTGCGGTTGCAATTTTCCGTCATCCATTTCATCAGTTCATCATTTATCCTCAACGTCACGATTAGTAAAAGAAAACGGCTTTATCTGATTTACCATTCACAGCACATATTGAAAAGAAAACACTCTATTGCAGATTTTCCGCTAAGAGGAAGTAAGGAGAGCTTGAGGTCTGTGTATTATACCTTGCTGTATCATACTATCGTTCCCTCAAATGCAAGGTATTGTTCCCTCAAATGTTGTGAAGTGAAATTATGACATTTTTAAAAAAAATCGAAAACTACTGCATTTGTTTTTTAGTTCATCTGTGAACTTACATAAACGCCAAGCGATACCGCTTTCAGAAGAATGTAGATATGAGTTGCTGTCTGAAATGGCGAGGGGAAAGAGATGGTTCTCATACATTTCTGATATCGAACTATCGGTCGCTATCGGCTCTGTTTGAGGATGTATTTTGGCGGTGATCGTATTCGCATTCGATCTAGCGTGATATCTAAGGATCACGTTGTGAATTGATATGCTCATGTTTAACGTTTTAACGTTTAAATATGGAGTCATTCCACATCAAATCAACGCACAAACTAAGATTTTAACACCCACCAACTCCGATTTCGATTAAATTTGGTATACACCTTTCCTTTATGGTTGAAAAAAACCCTCTAATTTTTTTGTCACTCTATCTCAAAGCGTTTTCATTTTACAGCACTTTGAAATGTCATCAAATCAGTATTGTCTGTCACTCTTGAGACCCTCGACACAAGATATCCTTGCTTATATTTTATTTCTTTTCTCCTTAACCAATGATCACATGTCTTTGAAATTTTACACAAAGTTCAACGAAATAGTGGGGATTTTAGAAAAAAATACATCAGCATTCAACAAATTTACAAATGCCTATAAAAAGACTAATAATGTATTTATAGCCTAATTTTTGTGGTGGGAAAACTAGGTTACAAAAATTGAATTTTCATCATGTGGGTATGATGGCACCAAAATCTTTTGATGTTGAAAATCGTTGCAAAGACATGCTCTTTCTCTACAAAAAATATTTTTTTTTGTTTTTTTTTATTCCTTCTAACGAGAATTTTACGTTTTTTGGAAATTGCCTAAACTTTCAGGGTCAAATCGTACCAAATGGTCCAGGACTGGTCGCTCAACCATTTTCTAATTTTTAATTTGTTTGTCGTTGTAACCACTGTACAAGGGTAGTTCAAACCAGGCATTATTTTTCTAAAACTAGACTTCGTTTGAAAATGGCGGCCATTGAATATCAGTCAATTTTGACCCTAAATTTCAGCCATTTGCATTAGATGTGGTGAGAAAAGATACGGAACATAAAATGTAGGCTAAAATGTACTGGAAACAATGTTTTTTACCCCAGATTTCTATAATTTTTCTTAGCTGAGTTATCATAATTATTGAAACTGTCTGCATAGGCCAAAAATGTTGCAAGTCATGAAACAAAAATGGCCGCCATTTTCAAACGAAGTCTAGTTTTAGAAAAATAATGCCTGTTTTGAACTACCCTTGTACAGGGGTTACAACGACAAACAAATTAAAAATTAGAAAATGGTTGAGCGACCAGTCCTGGACCATTTGGTACGATTTGACCCTGAAATTTTAGGGAATTTAGAAAAAAAAGCAAAATTCTCGTTAGAAGGAATAAAAAAAAAAATTGTAGAGGAAGAGCATGTCTTTGCTATGATTTTCAAAAGATTTTGGTGCCATCATACCCACATGATGAAAATTCAGATTTTCGTAACCTAGTTTTCCCACCACAAAAATTAGGCTACAAATACATTATTAGTCTTTTTATAGGCATTTGTAAAATTGCTTGAGTGCTGATGTATATTTTTCTGAAATCCTCATTATTTCATTGAACTTTGTGTAAAATTTCAAAGAGATCTGATGATTGGTTAAGGAGAAAATAAATAAAATATAAGCAAGGATATCTTGTGTGGAGGGTCTCAAGAGTGACAGACAACACTGATTTGATGACATTTCAAAGTGCTGTAAAATGAAAACCGTTTGAGATAAGAGTGAAAAAAATTTAGGGGGTTTCTTCCAACCATGAAGGAAGGGTGTAAACCAAATTTCATCGAAATCAGAGTTGGTGGGTGTCAAGACCTCGTTGAAATGGCGTGGAATGACCCTATGTTTACTCCGCCAAGATGCTCTTTTTATAAATATTATCTAACAAGAGGACATGTCCGACAAAAAAGGTATGTATACCTGATCAAAAGCACCAAGGTCGGATTACAATTTATGTTTTTAAGCTTCCCACTTTTATGCACAGATAGTCCAATCGGGACTGGAACTAGAGTTTAAAGTGGGACTCAAACTACTTTGTACCTCCACTGGGTATCGAACCTACACCTCTTGAGTACAAGGCGACGACTTTATCACTACGCCATCTGGGAGGCTCAAATCCATCGAATCTTCATAAACGTCCCTTAATTTGATATATATTCGAAAAGGTGCTATAGAAATATAGATTACATTCAATTCTTTTTCACTTTCTGTTCTCTTCTCACTTATTTATTTTTCCTCCCTTTTTAATTTCCCTTGCGTGTACAACATCCCCATAGCACGAAGGGGTAGGGGAAAATGAGGATGGGTCCTCATGCAAAAGAGGAGAAAATTGGAGACGGGGAGAAGACGTGACAAAGGAAGGGAGGAAAAGAAAACTGAATGATGGAAGAAGAGACAACCTTAATCTAGTTACGACGCCTGAGGGAAAATTAAAGTTCGAAAAATAAAGCCGGAGGGAGAGGAGGGTTAAAGAAGAGAGGAATATGGCGAAAAATTTAAAAGCAGAATGGCGTTATTATTACAATTCGATCAAGTTTTTTGGCTCAAAGCATTAAAAAACTATAAAAAGGAACAGGAAACACCAGTTAGGACGGAAGTGGGGAACGAATTTGTTAGTTACGCTTGATAACATTACAACACCCTCCCGCTTTTTTCCTCGAGCGTGGTTTTGTGGGATGCTGGGGAAAAAAGGAGACATGAGATGTTATTTTGGAAAAGCACTGTCGTCGCAAATGGGACACAACCTTGAACGATGTCTCTTCTGGTTGCAATCTATTTTCTAGCCTAACGGCCGCTGTAACTGCGAATATATTTGTATACCGCGAAAATTGGATTAGATACGTTGGAGAAAAAATGTTGGGCGGGGAACGCGCATAAAGGAACATTGGCTCGGTCGACAAAGGAGGTCCTTGACAGAAACGTGTCGTGGGGAAGGCGACGGAAGGGGAAAATGTGGGGAATAGAATCTATATATGTTCGTATAGGGAACGGGGGAGGTGGGGGGGAGGAGCAGGGAAAAAATTGCCGATGTGATGAGGTGAGAGTGTGGGGAATTTTTGCTTTGTAGAGGGGATTTTCGGTGTTAAAGTAAGTTATTGTGGAATAGGCCTCGACGCAGATGCTGACGTTTTTTCTCCATCGCAGCAGATGACATCGCAAGATGGATAGAGAGGAGGATTTAATATGTGACCCCCTGTCATCCACAAAGACATATAATTGATGTATTTCCGTAGCAGGTCGTTCTACGATTCTGCTCTTGATCGAAATACAAGCGAATATTATGTCGTTTTTGAGAAATCGATGTACCTTTCGGTAGCAGGAATATTTAAAGTGTGTGTCACCGTGAGTTTAAAAAGGTGTGACGTGGACCAGGATATATAAAGGATACATCTTCATAACGGCCGTCAGTGTATTCTCTGGAAAGCAAAACTCAAATGTTAGCATGCAAAATAACATTTCTAACGAAGAGAGTGATAAAAGGTGGTGGGTCAAATAAATGCCATATGTCTAATTGTTATCTGTCTTCCATATTCTAGATGACTACACCTGAGGTGAGAGACTACTGGTCCCCGGACCACCTAACTCGTGCACGTTATTTCTTTATGAAGATATAATTCAACCAGAAATAGTACGATTTTTTTAGGAACTCTCCAAGGTTAGGTGTAACATAAAATAATATTGTAATGTATTCACCGCTGTGAAGACAAAAAAGAGAACGTGTAAATTTTTGTCCTACTTTTACTACGTAAAACTGTACTAAACTTCGTGGTATAACAGCCCGTTGAGGGTCAGGACCTACGAAGCGACTTTCGTTGGGTGAAGGTTAGTCAGCACACCGAGTTCCATCGTCGCTGTTTTCTGACTTTAAAGACCGGAGCCGTATTTTTTTGCAGTAGCTCATCAATTATTCTTACGATACTGGTAAACAAAAAAGCTATCCTCCAGGGCAGAGTGATTATCACAGCGCGTTACCAAGCCAGGGGTCCCGGGTTCAAATCTCGGCCAGGGCTTGCGTGTTCTTTGTGATTGTCCCTTCATAACTGTCATTCTATCATTACTCTATGTCGCGATTAGCCAAAAGTGACAGAAAGACGACGCTAAATAACAAAAATAAACATCAAACCCAGCTTCTACCGGGGAACGAATCCTGGACATTCGCACCAAAAGTAAGAGCCCAAGTAATTAAGCTAGGCGGGGGCTCAGTGAGAGCGATCTCGCTGCAAACCAACATGTCGTGTGTCTTTAGCCAATGTCTCCCAAACTGGGCAATACCTATCCAGACCCTATGAGGCATGGAGGCTCAGAGAGGCTGGGAGATAAGGTGAAGTTTTATACTTTGGCAGCCTCTTATTTGCATGATGTTATATTTTCCACAGGTCTGTTATGATCAGAGCCAGAGGTGTCATGTACGGAGCGCCATGGGTATATCGTAGTTAACTTTAGTGAGAATGTATTAAATCAACTTGCCATTGCACTAATGAGGGTGCAAGAAGATACCACACATAATGAATGTGTTCAGCATCACGATCCACTTGTCTGCAAACCCAAACTTTCCCACGGATATCCATTGATTACAGCCTGGTTGATACCCAGGTCCATCAGCCTGCTTGGTGGGCGAGCGTATTAAACGGCCGACTTTCGGTCTCGCCATAGAAGTTTCCAGGTTCGAGCCCCGGCCTGACCATGGGTGTTCTTTGTGAGGGTCCCTTGTTCAATTTCATCCGATCATCGGTCATCCTTATCGTCGCAAATAGCCAAAGGTGGCAGAAAAAAGACGCAAAATAACAATAATACAAAGTAAACAGTTCTGAGATATCTGTTGAATCGTCATGTTCTTATCTTCCTTAAGAAGTTTAACTCTATATTTTTTTCCTTTCGAATATTGTTTTCTCGGCTCCTTTTATAGAATAGGACTCTGTGATACACGGAATCTACGGAAAGGAGATGGTTGCATGTAAAATCTAGAAAATCACTGTCTTAACGAAACAGAAGCAGAGAAACAATATTCGTAGTTCATCGAATCAGCCGAACCGAATGATTCCGCAACGGCTGATGCAGAAAGCTAACCAGATCAATATCAATCTAGCACGAAACGTGGGTGCAACGCACAACAGCTCGGCTATATTGTGAAATAAAAGAAATCACCAGGGGGAAAAAAGGCACCCATTACAGAACCAGAACACATTCACGTACGTGGAACCATCTGATGTCAGGCACACGAAATAAAACAAACCGTCCAAAAACAAAAAAAAAGCATCGACGACCATATATAGCCTTGCCGTGACTGGTTTGATTCGTGTGTGTCAGAGCGTCAGATACATGAGATTTAGTGAGCAGTAATTTTCCTTTCCTGAACGCAAAAAAAGAGTGGAGGTTTAATGTTTGTGCACGCGAAATTGGACCTTCGTGTATTCTATCTATACCCACTCTGACAGGTAACACTGAAGGATGGTTTTCACTGCAAATACTTACTGAAACAATCACTTGGTCATCGTGCTTCTGTTCTTTAAGTCGAGTTATGGATAGGTACGAAAGGTACCAAGTGACATTAATAAATATCAGCAGGTACTCTATCTATATCAAGAACTGAGCATTTGCTCCAGTTTAGTGTGAGTGATGATCAGTTGCCAAGATAACTGTGGTAAAATTCTCCATCACTTATCTGGTTTTCTACACATTCCATATATGTTTTAGGAATGGAATATTATTTATGCTGAAGTAGAGGTAACACTTTGATTGTGGATAGTTTTCTTTGAATTATTCTACCTCACTTTAGTGAAAAAAGAGTGGTTGAGCTTGGCAATGGATAATTTTTCTATCAATATGTTTAATGTGGAGCAATTTAGCGTCACTGAAATTTATGATGTCACTCAAAAGCACCCTGAAGTTTCTACTTTGGATACCTGTTTCTGGCACAGAACTTAAAAATGGTAAATATTGTTGTTATTTATTGATTTGCTTTACTTTACTTCGCTTTTTGTGCTACTTTTGGCTAATTTGCGAAGAGTGATGATATGATGAAATGAAATTGATGAATGGACACTTACAAACATTCATGCCCATGCCAGGATTTGAACCCGGGACCCCTGGCGTCGTAGAAATAATGGTAAATAAACCGGCAACTATATTTAAAAAATATATGTTTTGTAAGTGTTTCAATAATCCTAAAAAACCGCTACATTTGTCCCAGCAGTTCATGTACCGAACTTTGCCACTCCCACTCCGATGGCGCAGTGGTAGCGTTGTCGCCTTGTAATCAAGGGGTCCCGGGTTCGATACCCGGTGGAGGCACAAGTGGTTCGGATCCCACTTTAAACTGTAGGTCCAGTCCCGATTAGCCTTACTGTGCATAAAGTGGACTTAAACAACAAATCAATATCCTATGTAAAACAAATTTCTTGTTTTAAGCTACATTCATTGAAACGTGACACATATGTAGATACTGTTTAGCCTATTATAATAGAAGTCTAGACAATCTACAATATTTGCAACACAATCACCAAATAAAAATAATTTTGAAAAGCAAATGTAACAACTTTAGCAATTGGTGAAATCCCAGAAAGTGCTTCTAATTTCGCCACGCTTTATTATTTCTGTTAAAATTAATAATAAAAATACACTGTTTAAAAAATATACGAATAAGTTACATTTGTTTCATTAACGTCATTCTTTTCTATTAAATATAAAAGAAAGCATATTGGAAATAATGTTTCACACAGTTTGAATGAAAAAAGAAGGATTTTTTATTGAACGAAATTACTCCAGCAGACTCGAAAAATGTTAATGGCATTGTGGTAACGTCGTTGCCTTGTAATCAAGGTGTCCTGTGTTTGATACCAGGCGGAGGCGCACATTAGTCCGGATCCCCTTTAAAGTGTGGGTTTGGTCTCAATTAGCCTTTCTGTGCATAGAGTGAGCTTTAAACAAACTCAATCCGAACCAAAAACATTAATGCTCTGGAGCTAAAGAATAGCCACTTGTCCTCAGCTGGACGAATTCAAACTAAGATTTTTATTTGCGGGGGCGAAATTTTCAACAGTGGCGAAATTTGTACACGTATATTGGAGAACGTGATGACGAGAAACCTATATAAAGGCCGCAACGACTGGAAATTCAAAGTTAAGATTACCTTTATGAAAATTGGCAAATATGGTTAAGACTCGGTTTAGCTCCATACCACTGAAGAAATTAGTTAAAAACAATCAAGCATTACTTCAGGGTAATCTGAGAATCATTGATGAAATTCAGTATTATCTAAATATATAAAATGGCGAAGCTCTCAAGACTCATTGACCCTTGAACTTTTCCAGACTTCATCGTGAAGAGGGAAATATAATCGTTAGTTAACACAAGCAGGTGCAGAGCGGCGCCACATGCTATTACCATAAAACCAGGTACACCCAATATCAACTATGGTCCATTTTGTGGCTATCCTGGACCAGCAATTAAAAGAGACCAGAACTAATAAAATCCCGAAATGAAGCTTGCCGCAAAGGGATGAAGAGATGATCGCAGCGACACAGAGCGAGTGAGATAGAGAGAGAACAGTTTAACTTCCAAACAAATTTTATGGCTGTCGTGGAAAGAGATAGCACAAAAAAAGCTCAGGATTTGCGTTTTTAAGGCAACATTATCGAGTCAGATGATGTGAGATCTATTTTGAAAGCTGCTTGATGAACACGTTACTAGATTTCATTTTTCTAAATTACGATCAAGACATAAAAATACGTATGTACCGAAAACAAATTGCAACATCATAAACACTAAATCTATTTTCACCAAGTTAGCATACTTAGTACATTTAAGTCGACGTTATTCGCGTTTTTGATCATCTACATAATTTATTTTCATGTTCTTAAATAAGAAATCACTCTGTGATAAATCGTAGTAGTTCAAAAAATATACTTTTAGTTTCCTCTTTCCTTGCACTTCATAGTACTTGATAGTTTGTACACTCACCTCACTTAGTACTCCGGCAGTTTGTTTCTTTATTCAGCATATTTATAGAAGATACAATTAAACCTAGACGTATATTATTTTACGTTGTATAAAACACATCGTATTACTAATTTTGTTGTCCGTACAATACAACAGTTTCAGGCTTAAGTACATGCAAGCAAATTAAAAATATGTAGCCTATTTCATATTTTAAGTTTTCGTGCTGTAGTATTGGCACATGTTACGAATAAGGAAATAGGGCCTCCCCCATGGTGCAGTGTTGCGTCATTGCCTTGTAATCAAGGGGTCCCGGGTTCGATACCCGGTGGAGGCACAAGTGGTTCTGATCCCACTTAAAACTGTAGGTCCAGTCCCGATTAGCCTCACTGTGCATAAAGTGGACTTAAAACAGCAACTCAAGAATAAGGAAATCACTCCACACTATGAGTTGAACCTCTATATATACATATATTGTAATTCAACGACACTTATATATACACATTTTTCACGTCATGTTGTTCGTTATCAACTTCATAAGGTTGCTCTGGATCTCTGATCTATGTAAGGAAGGTTATTTTCAAAAATTTTCTATTGTTTATAAAAACTCCTGTGATGCTTCAAATTCTGAACAAATACATCTGTTTAAAATCTTGTCGTGTAGAGCATTCAAGTGAATCTTCGTGTGGTTTCGCTGTTGTCTAGATATGCTTGACAGAAAATAAGGTCAGATAACCACGAAAGTATCACATGCATATGAAGAAAGCGAAATAAATCACTCGAGAATTCACTTAAATGCTCTAGAATGAATTGTACAAGATGTAACTTCAGAATTTGAAATATCACAGTGATTTTTGTCAGGAGAAAGATTTTCCAAAAGGACTTTCTGACACAGGTCAGAACTCATGTGGATAGTTTATTCAATTGGTAATTTTAAAAATTTCACTACACGTAAGTGTACATCACTGAAGTATTATTTTATAACGTACGACTGATGGAACGAAGTGCATTTAGGTCTCAGCTTCTCCTCTGCGTAGTAAGGCATGTGTGCAGGTTAATGACAGGATAATCGTCCGTGTGTCTACGTCATTCACTTTGTCTTTATGTTTACAGTATCATCATTTATAATTAATATGGGCATTTTAATTGTAATCCTCATTCACCGTTTTCAGTTGTATTCTGGAAAGACGTTTATCTTCGCATGTTGAGGTACAATACAGATACTTGTCTTCTAGCTTGAAGGCATGTCCTGAGCTTCTTTTTACATGGATTTTAAGTCCGTTTATGATATGCTAAAGTGTTAAAACACGCCAAAACTTCAATTTCAGTAACAGATGCACTAAAAACACCTTTATTAGGAAATATATTTTATCCGAAAAGGTTGGTAGTATTTTTTTTTAAAAAAAATACACAAAGATATTTCCCCATCCAAGGAAACAAAATTTAATATCGTATCCAAACGATGTAACCTTATTGTGTAACTTTATCATTAACATTAATTTATTGTTTATTGTGTCATATTAACTGTATTGTTTTAATGTACAGGACTTGTTATTGTAATATATTCTGGATTACTGAAATTTTTATTTGTCTAAGACGGGTGTGGTTCCGTCAAATTGAGATAAGCTTTTTTTCCGTAGTGTCAAACGATTAGCTAAAGTAGTGCTTTGCCTTCTTGGGTTGTGCGAATCCGGAGCAGTTTTGAGTTTGACCAACGGATCATCGATTCGACTTCAGGATTACCATTGAAGCTAAGCTGCAGCTCAGGAAATCCAACGCAAGTGTGGAGACACTCATCTGCGGCGGCCTCCTCTCGCTGCCGCCATGGAAAAGCCCCGTTGTTCAACTCTCGGGATGGCTTTGTCCTCTCTCCCGCTTCTCTCATTAACCGTAGGCCGATCTCGCAACCCGGGACAAGTAGGCTTAATCCGATTAAGGGTGCTGTGTGGTGTTGTTGGTCTGAAGTGTGGTGGATCCGGCGAGCGTGTTTGCAAAACGGTGGTTTCGACACGGGAAACCTATGCTTTCCATAGCAGACAACAATCGCTGGAATATAGATGCGGAGCTGATGATATTCGACGGATCCAGGGTACAATAGGAGAGCATTGTCTCGATGCCTTTGTAATACACTGCCCATTGCCGGAGCAACATCCCGGAGGTTGGCATTGTGTCTCCCAAAACTTCTTGCGTACGTCGTTCTTTACGCTGCAGGCTGAGTGAGACTCATGTTGTTACCGTTCTGCATAATGGAGGAGTTGGGCATTCAAAATGTTAGGTTTAAGGGAGAATTCACAGAGAAACGACAGGCGACACGTGCTACTTGAGGATTTAATCATCGAACCCAGGCTTGTGCGGTTTGTCATGCCGCTACGGTGTGAAAGGTTGCTGATGATTGGCTCGTTCCCAAACGGCATGTGTCGCATGTCGCTTCGATTCCCTTTCAGACTGAAGCCACACACAAGAGGCAACAAGAAAGCCGATAGGCGTCAAGAAAATCGAAGGTATCACAGTGAAGCGACAAGCGACACTGGCACTTCCAGTCTACAACCAAGCATTTTCCGCACATGCGCGAACAATCGAAACACCAAGGCGACACGGTGCACGATATTCAGGAAATGTTCCAGTTCAAACAAGACGAAGTGACAAGCAACAAGTGCAGCTTGTCGTGTCGATTTAGTTCGAAAAGTTTTATTTATTTCTGAAGGTTTTTCCAAGGAGTGGCGACAAATGCGGACAGCGACATATGCAGACAAGAGGAAATTCCGCGACAAAAGCGGACAATGCTTCGCTTTAGGGCCGCAGGGGAAAGAGCGAAACGTCACTCAAATTTCAACATGCGACAAAAGCGGACAACACCTGCATGTGCCAATGTTGCAAACATATGTTTATGTTAACTGATTCCCATCACACTTTTTTCTGGCTTTGGACAGACAAAATGATTACCATTATACTGACAAACATTTTGGCGTGTTTAAAATCAGCTTTTTGCCTCGTCATATTCAACACAAAATTGTTTCGTCAATAAAATAATGAACTATTTACAAATGCATCATAAAATGTTTCGTCACTTCAAAGTTTGTTTTTCACACATCTAGTTTTTGAATATAAGCATGATCTGATGTCGCCTGTTTGCTCATACTTTGCAACAATTCTTCCAATCCTGTCATCCAGCTTAAC
The DNA here is from genome assembly GCF_977018435.1 of Lepisma saccharinum. Lineage (NCBI taxonomy): Eukaryota > Metazoa > Arthropoda > Insecta > Zygentoma > Lepismatidae > Lepisma > Lepisma saccharinum. Next base: position 98,560,730 of record NC_139231.1, read on the forward strand.
GTACTTTCTCTTCCTCTTCTTGCTGTCCATGGCCAATTCCATTCTCATGTACATATAATTTGTGACCTCAGCTTCTGTCTTCAAACACTAAACGACGTCTTTTACTTTAGGTTTTCAATGGAAAAAATGGTTAATTTTGTTGTGCCAACCCTTCTACAGCATTGGTAGTTCTGTGTCTCCTTTCATAACATGTCCAAAGCGATATAGGTATATCTATCTGCATTTTCTACCCATTGGTCGACAAAATAGTCAAAAAATTTCGTGATATTCACATTACACGGAGCTGGAGTGAATGTCGACGAAACCTTCTTCTACGTGTTCTGGCCGTAGAAAGGCAAGGGCTGCACATCCTAACGTGAACACTGACGTCTTGATCTTCGCGGTAGTCAGTACTGAAAACTTGAAAATAAAAGCGATATTACCAGAACTTTTCATTCTTCCTTTACAGTTCCGAGATTTTTCTTTCAGGCATGCCCAGGAAATAACTCCTTTTGTATTTTCACGATGTTTCCTATAAGCATATCCCATGGAATGTGCTGATGGCTTCCCCTTGTTAGTGTTGATAACTTCCATTGCAATAGAAGCTGTGTCTGCAACTGACTGATCCTCGCAAATACGCGAGCAAGTTGTTTGTGACCTTGGCATGTGCAGGTGTTGTCCGCTTATGTCTTAGGTGACAATTTGAGTATCGTCTCCGCTCTTCCCTCCCCCCCCCCTCCCTTTGTCCGCTTTTGACGCGGAGTTTCCTCTGTCCGCATATGTCACTGTCCGCATTTGCCGTGAATTCTTTTCCAAGGCACACGTGTCGCTTGTCCCTAGTCGTGTGCTGCTTCGGTCTATAAGTTTCCTAAAACAGCAATCCTAAACTTCAGGTGTTATAACGTCAATTCCAATAGGTTTAATCTCACAAAGTGGTTATTGACTAAGATGTAGATTTTCGTTTACTAGGAGACTGTTGTTTAGAAGTTAATATGTGCAGGATTCTGACCCAGTGTTGTTTTATCTGACATGTGGAATTTTGGCACATGTAATGGAAGAAAGGACGTTCAATACTAATATCATATCCTGCAATGTATCTTTTAATGTGAAGTATATAGAACGAATATAGCTGATAGCAGAGTTTAATGCTTAACTAGAAAATCCGTATATATATTTCTGTGTGGACATCTATGTCGCATGTCTGAAGTGATCTCATAGTAGGCCGTTTAAATGTTTAATTGATTGATTTGGTTTTTTTTACTTCGCTTTCCTGCCACTTTTGGCTAATCGGGAAGGCGAGGATGATGGTGTGATGAAATTCATGAAGGAAAACTCACCAAGAACACTCACCAAGAACAGTCATGTGTTACGTTACGACCTCTCGTCACCCGGGAACTGCTGGCGTTTTTGATTACACAGCATTTTATTTCCGGCTCGTGACACATGCCCAGGCCTCTGGCGTCGTAACACGCTGTGCTAGCGCCTCTGCCATGGAGGTCGGTCTAAGTCTCATTGTTTACCCCTATGATTGATTGAATTAAATTTTTTGGGGTGCGACGGTACATTAAGCCATTTTGCATCCTTCTGTGTATGCAAAGAAGATCCCCTTATTTAAAACCCTTACCTCAATTTTTTTTAAAAACATAATAGAAGGTTATTGAAGATTTGGCACACACAGGAGATTTACTACGTAGAAATTTTCAGCGAAAAATGCAGGCTCGACCAGCACTCGAACTCGAGTCTCTGGCATACCATGCCATTGCCCTACCACTGAGCTACTGAGCCGACCTGGTCGGTATGCCAGAGACCCGGGTTCGAGTCCTGATCGAGCCTGAATTTTTCGCTGAAAATTTATACGTAATATAAGAGGTGTCTGAAAAGACCCTTTAAAAAGCTTTAAAATGCAGGTTGTAAATGGACCTGCATAGAACAAACACAACACCGTAAAAGAGGCAAGGATGTTTAAAAACCCACCTCAGAAACAGTGGAAGAGGCGAAGGATAAGAAGACGGAGAAGCGTCATAAGCTAAACAGGTGACTACGAAATCAGGTCTCCGGGCGGAATCTGCTGCCATATCTCAACTTCGATAAAATATTGTAAGATATTTTATTTTTATTTTGTTTATTTCACTTCGCTTTTCTGCCACTATTGGTTAATATCAAAGATGAGGATGAGCAATGATATGAAGAAATTGATGAAAGGACATTCACAAATAACATCTATGCCCAGGCCGGGATTCGAACCCGGGACCCCTGGCGTCGTAGCGCGCTGTTCTAACCACTCCGCCACGGAGGCCGGCAATATAATATAAGAGCATCTTCCCGCAAGTATATAATAATAAATTATTTTCGTTCATATTAGTATTGCTACTGAATCAATTTTCTATCAAAAGTCCACCTGCATCTCACAAAAGTTTTAATCGACAATTAAACCATCGATTGTTACTTGCAGTGAGTTGGATACATACGTAAGAGGGCATGCAACTCTTCGAAAGTCTGAATCATTCAGTGTTATTTTTCGAAAGTTTCGTAATACTGAAATCGATGCTCAGCACACCATCATGTACCTTTCCATTCACAGGGCGATCTCAGCATTCGCATATATGCGCGTACCCCCCCCCCCCTGCCCCGGGCCGTAATATCTCCTTCCATCGAGCCCCTCAGTTCTGTCTCATTGCCAAAAACCTCACAGGTGGCGAAAGATGAAGAAGGGACTTTTAAAAAGAAGAAGAAAGGAAGAGGAGGTCGCCTCGCATCCAAAGTTAGTCCTCGAGGGTGCGTTCGCCAACGCTGAGCGGAATCACGCCCCGCGAAAGAACGGCCGAGGTTGCTGGAAGCCATTCCGCTCGCATTTTGGAACTCAAAACCGTGGAAGTGGTGCATTTCGCCGTAAAATATTATCTTCATTAGCCCGGAGAAAAGCAGCACAATTACCAGCCCCCCTCCCCCCCCCTCCGGCGATTTCCCTGAAAGCTTTTCCACCGCGAGACCTGGGGGACAATTACAACACGTTGGCAATGGGCCTAATCCCCGTGCTCCTCGTTGTTGCAACAATGAACGGCTGGCAATACGCTTCCACGTCACGGCCAAATCACTCAGCAAATACCGTGAACACCTATTGAAACAAAAGACTGAACGTTCGGTACAAACATTTCGGTGACAATAAGGAAATTCTTGAGGGAGGGAAAATTTTCGACCTGGTCCCTCTCTGAATGACATCTAGCGTGGAGTTATGTAATCGATTTCCCTGCGACGTTCTCCAAAGAGCGGTTCCTTCTCTCGCCATTGTTCTGCGGCTAATTTTAGAACGTTCGAAGCCGCTATGCTGACTTTAGGGCATTTAACAATGACACGAAATGGCTCCATCTGAAATATGTGGTCTCGATTTCCCGTACACTGGATGGGGGCATCTGACAGACATCTGCAATGTCAATATTTTTCCGCCAGAAAGGAACTTACGCATTTTTATGGAATTCAGGCTATAATTTCTTAACGCTGGGATGAACTTAAGACGCTTCAGCATGATTTTTTGGCATACATCTTATAAAAAACGAAATCTGCATAGAATTCATGTTAATAACGCAACTTGAACATTCACGGTAGGGCGTTTGGGCGTTGATCCAGTTTTAATCAATAGATGCTGGGGAAGGGGTATACAGGATACCGGAGCGTTGTGATAACCGCATCACCTCACGAGATCGAGAATGTGTGGGATCCTACCTCAACACCTCAACACTCCTATGACATTTTGCAACACACAGAGAGATAATTGCCATGCCTTTGTATTGTATTCGCTGTCGAGTATATATATTTGCATTAGGATATTCAGCCCAGAACGAATCTAATGTTTCTGACTAAGGAACTTCAGAGCGGTTCTTCAAAATGAAAAATAAATCTGGAAAATCCGCTGGAAGTCATAAACACCTCAGATTCATATAGTAATTGGATATACACTGTACTTGCGCATGTACATGCTTAAACATAGAAGATTTGGCTAATATTCGACCTCCTTTACGGAACAAATTAAATAAAAAATACATGCATACGGCCTAAGCATGAACGTTTTTTATGTGAGTGTGCGAATTCGTAAATTGAAAAGATACGGGTCGCCTATCTGGTGAATGGATATATTCTACAATGTTCTAGAAAAAGCAGTACAAAGGATATCAGCAGTGTTCACCTTCATCTATAAAATAAATGAACGGAAGTTTTGAATACATTGTGAAACGGTTATTAATAAATGTTGCATAAAGCGTATAGTTTTTTTAATTTGTTGATTGAATTATGTATCTTTGATTACAAGTCGCCCGATATTATTAAAATAATTAAATCAAGAAGACATCTTGTGCAGGTCATGTAGAACACACGAGAGGGGATGGAAGGGGATTCTTATTGGGAAACCTAGTGGTAAGAGACTTGTTGGAAGATCAAGGCGAAGATGGATTGACAATACTAAGATGGAAAGAATGGGATATGGATATTGATTTGGTTTGGTTTGATTTAGTTTATTTTACTTCGCGTTTTGTGCCTCTTGGCTAATTTGCGAAGATGGGGATGAGTGATGAAATGATGAAATTGATGAATGGACATTCACAAACAACCAAGCCCGACCGGGATTCGAACCCGGGACCCTTGGCGTCGCAGCGCGATGTGCTAACCACTCGGCCACAGGGTCGGGCATGGATATTGAAAATGGATTGTTATTTCCCAATAAGAATAATGTTATGGGTTCACTAAACCTTCAGGTTTAGGAATTGTCGAATTGGCTAGTTAATCTTTAATTGGAATACAGATTCTATAATTGGGTAGCAACCTGTTGAGTTTACTATAAATAAGAAATACGTAAAAGTTCTGAAGAACCTATAGACATTTAGGACCTACGGTGTCTCATAAAGGTGGAAAGTTTCTAACCCTGATCTCCAGCAAAATGTAATCAATTGATTCGTGTATCCCGGCAGGAAAGTCCATGAAATTTCAGAATAATCCGTTTACGACTTTTGCTAAGCCCTGTAAATCGTAATGAAGAAGCTTTTGTGAAGGCAATAAGGAGAAAAATACAGAATCTACATGTGCGAATCAATCGACGTAGCATTTAGGTCTTGTTCCCGTCGGTGTGGCAATTGGAATGCGCTTGTGGACTTTTATTTTCTGACCTAGATATTTTTCACTTCAATTCTCCAAAAAAGTACAATCCCCAAGACGAGCGATTGCAATATCCAATCTCTTCTCCACCGCCGCCGTTTCATCTTAACAGTGTCATCTTTCAGCATTTCGCGGACGGATACGTACACTCTGTATATCCTAGCGGTGCGTTTATTAAAGTCTTTATTTCACGGAGGATCCCTTTTATGGCTTTAGAAAGGAGAGGGCGATACCGATATTCGGGACAGGGCGGGGGGAAAAAAAAGAGCAGGGAAAATTTATCCTCCGGCAAGGAACATTTTAAGGGTTAATGGTTGAATTTATAAGGTACCACTGTCAACTGGCAAGTGCTTGTTAGTGCCATTAAAACCGGCTTTATTGATTTCTTTATGGCTTTCAATAGAAAGTGGGCCGGGCGTGGAATATGGGATCAGGTCGAAGTTCAGAATGTGAAGATATTCCAATGAAATCAAACGTGCAGAGCTTGTAATGAGATTCCGTGTTTACGTCGGGTTGATATGCTTTGCTTGGTTTGACTGTAGCAGGCGATAGGTAACTCGAGATCTTTAGGTTTCGACGATCGAAGTACACTTCTGATATCCTCGCACTCCGTGAAAGGATTAGCCATGCCAGAGGGGCTATTTGATAATCGATCAGGTTCGAAATCGAAAGAAGGCTGACTGTATCGACTCCAAAAGATTCGATTAGCGACCATTGCGCAGAGTAGGTGGACATTGTCGATGAAAACGTGCCTTTAAATTCCATATAACTCAAACACGTCGTATTTAAATTCCTGGAGACGAGAAACCAACAGAGATTTCAACATAGATTGTCCTTTTTCTGCCGTACGCACTTGTCGTATGGCCTGTTGCATTTTTCTATTTTGTCCATGCTAGGGTGACCATTTCTCCCATATTTCCATGGAACTCCCATATAAGAACTATTTTTTTGAGACCTACCGGCTCCCGTATTGACATTCTATTTCTCCCGTGTGTTTATTTAACAATATTTAACAATCGCGAAAGTCAAATTCATTACGATGTAATACGAGTTCGGCGAGCTATACAAAACTTCATGTAGACTGCAAAATCTTGCACGTTTAGCCTTCGACGGGTAGAAGTAATGCCATGCCATATCTTGCAGTAGTTGATGCTAGATGCTTGGTTCTTCAGCATCAGTGGGCAAATATGCGTAGGTTATGACTAGGAAGCATGCAAATTTGTAAATTTTTATTCTGCATTGTGATCTATATATTACATAAAAAGTAAATCAATGCTTTAATTTATATTATTATTCCATAAAAATTTGCTGGAGTGGCTCTCGGCCGCAAAAAGTTTCGTAAATCTCCCGTAAATTCAATTTCGAAAGCTTGAAATCTCCCTCAAATTCATGACCTAAAATTGGTCACCCTAGTCTATCCACACATTTGGACCAGGTTTTGATGTAACAAATTTCAGTCTTCTTATCTATCTATACATCTACATAGTTCTTATCTGTTTATTGTTTTGTGGTATTGTGTTAATTGAGAATTGTGTAATATGTTGTGAGTAAAATCAACGAAGTTTTAATTCTCTTCTTGGGAGGCGCTAACTTAAGATGGACTTTCCTTGACAACTTTTTACATTTCCAGTATAACTTAGATATGACCAAACTTCAGTCATTTGAATGCCTCTAATTTAAAACATTAAAGAAAAAGGACATTTATGCAAGTAATAACATAGTTACACCTCTCATAAAATTAACAATGATCACTAATTTGTTGATGAATGTGTATAGGTAGTAGTGGTGATCTTCAGTAAACGTTTGGCTATTTAATTGTTGGAGCATTTGGATTACAAAAACATAGGAATTTCAACAAATGCGCTAATGGTAAGACGATTAATTCATGACAGATAGAAAACGACATATGCTGACTAAGGTGGCAGTCTATATTTCAGTAAAAATACACTTAACAACGTGACGTTTAAACTCTCGATCAGGGTGTTACTCACACTAGAAACCAAATTACAACAAAAATATTTTAGTTTGGTTTGAAGCGTGAGGAAGACCCTGATAGAGAGTTTAAACGTGACGTTGTTAATTATTTTACTCAAATTTGTAAATTGTTGCTTTTGACTGTATATGTAAGAAGAGACTAACGCATATACTTTACCACGTTTCGTACTTAGGCTTGAAGGTTTTTACAAATTGTACTTTACAAATATTTCAATACCATTGAATGCATAGGAGAGGGACTATGACAACCATATCATTTACCATCGCAATCAACCAGACAGGGATTCTCCTGGCTGTAACGTACATTCCGGACGTCCCCCACCAGTGCTACACAATCAATTCGCAGCATTTGTGGCGTGCAAAAATTATCCGTAGGATAACAGCAGACAATAGGCATTTTCATCCTCACTTGTTTATTATAGATAGATCGGCTTCGATGTGTATGTTTCGTGTCAAAAGACCCCTCGCGTTTCGGTTTTCAGCTGATGCTCAATTCCGACACCACGTAACCCAATTTACCGTCGTGGGCGTTGATAACAAATAACGTGACAATTAGTCGCTTAATAATCAACTATGCTCTTGACAAGTCGGTCGTTGATAACGTGTTATTTGCGAGCGGCTCGCTGGCGTGGCAGGGCATAAGCACCGGCTATCTGATGCCGTGTTGCATTTCACCCGGTGTTCATTCGAGGAAGACGAAGGGGAAATTAGGGGAATGGTGATTACACCTACGCAGTCGTAAAAGGAAACAAAAGTGCGTGTTACGCACTGTCGCGGAAGTATTAAGGCTTGGGGATGATTACACCATTAACGAATTTTAGGTTTACGCAATTTGGACATGTCCGAAGCTGTTTTAATTGTGCGGTGATTGCATGGTCGTAAGTGGACATCACGCTAGCCGTTACCTTGCATCTACAAGCCATTATGCACCAACGGAAGGAAGAGATCCATGTTCTCTGTGTACCGTGCATCAAGATATATAGATAACGACAACTCGGCCATTCTGGAGATGAGGCGATGAGCACCATGCTTCGAACGCATTAATCCTCCAAGGTTGCCCTCAGGCAGTCATTGATTATTGGCTTGCTGAACATCAGGTATAGAACCAGAATCTCCCACGTGGCGTGACAACAGCAACTGGTATGCGTATGCAGCATCTACTCTAGGGTCCTGATCTAGGCTCAGATATTTCCACTTTTCCCAAGTTTTTAAGATGAAACCCTCTGGAAACCGTTACACCATGACGTGTAAAGGATTAAAATCAACGATACGAGTTTCTCTAATTTGGCGTAATATTTGTGAAGAAGCATAATTAAAAAGGTGTGTGTCTTTCTCCTTATAATGTATTTACTATTCTGAATAAAAGGTCATGTGCACAGGACACTGGTGAAACCAATTTTCGGACCATCCCCCATTTAAAATCCACCCTTGTTTTCATGTAATGTGCGTAGAATTTTTATGGCTTAAAAATCTGAGACGAGTCCAATCCTGTCAAATAATTTAATATATTGAGTTTATATGTGTGCTGATTTTCAATTGAAAAAAAAACATTTATGGGCTGAATCTGGAAAATGAATATTATATATTTTTCTTCTTCTTTTCATTTAAAAAACCTATGGATAAAACAAATGAAATTCTACACATGTAAAATTGTATTGATGTGTCACTATGATTCTTAAGAAAGTGTTTCACGAACATCTAAATGGATTATTTTCTTTAAAGTTTGTAAATAATATCAAATCTTTTGCTTATTTTTTGTCAATTTGCTATTCTCTTTTTGTTATTTTCTTACTTTTAATTGTTATTTTTTATATATCTTTGCTTATTATTATTATTATTATTGCGTTTTCATTGTTGACATTTTCAAGGTAAAATGGCCACCTGTACTGTATCTGGAATTTTCTCAATAAATAAATAAATAATCACAAGTATAAGTTGCTGAGCTAAGTTCTAATTACAGGGCTGAATCCTCTGTGCAGTTGGATATTGAACATAAAAGCTGCAACGTCCGCGCGCCGAAGCACTGCACACTACACCACGGAGCGGTGCAAAAGTGTACCCATATATGCTAGCTTGTAGCCAGCCGAAGACATGGACTCAAAGTATCTCAGGGCTTGCGGGGTTTAGTATGGAAAGGTCAAAGGTCAACTTGTAAAAGTTTATTTATATTTATACACGCATGTAAATAACCAGTTTAGCACATACGCTCTTAAATCCTCCTCAGTGAGGTACCTGGGCAGTATTAGTATTCTTATCTAAATTAGGGGGAACCAACTAGTACAGGTAACCAATAGGAACCTTGATAGCCGTCACGTGCCACGCCGTCTGGGGACAACATGCGAAAGCGTCAATAGCGAGGGACGGGCCAAGGGGCCCGCGGTTTCACAAAGGTGTTGGTGTGAAAGGACGCCGCAAAGTCAATCCAGCTACGACAAGGGAACGGTTCGGTCCCTTGGTATGTCCAGTCAGTAGCAAGAGACGGCAAGGTACAAAGGGTAGGTCTGGGAGCACCCAGGAGACTTGGGCTTGGGCCGCCACGACCCAAGGGTAGCACATCAAGCTCTTATGGAGCAGACCAGGTAGGTAGGAAAACTGCTTTTCTTTTCTCCTCCTTCCTTCTCAAGGAAGCTATTGGATCCTGGTAGGGGAAACTTCCAGACTAGATCTGGGAACCAGGTCTTTCGCAGTCGGCATCTGGCAGTCGACTCAGCTCCGGGCCTCGCTGCTTTGTTTATATACTGTTTGGTGGCAGCACTGAGGCGGGTGGAGAAGATCGGAACTAAGCCGGCTGCAGCGTTGCAAACTCCCTTCAATTCACGAGATGCAACTCGTGCGTTATAAAATATCAAGTTTAGCATTGTAAAAACCACTAGCATGTGGCGATATAAACTTAACACTTGTGTGCTAAACTGAACACGTTACATTAAAGAAATTACAAGATAACGAGATTCGACAATGCAAGTTACAAATTAAACAACAATTTCTGCACAAAAGATAACTGAATGCGTAAACCACGCAGGGCATTTAGCATGCTTTCTTTAACCAAAACTCATGTGCCACAACAATATATGTTTCATGCTTAACAACAATGCACTCAAAATTAGATAAAAGATAAATCAAAAGCGTAAGCCTCGCAGGGCATTTCTCAAGCATTAATAATTATATATTAAAGAATATGGCTATCACGCAGGATAGCTACATGTGATGACCACGCAGGGTCGTTACATATGTCCCTCTCTCGGGCAAAAATTTTGAGGAAAATTAAAAAGTTTAAATTTTCAGAAAATTTTTTGGTAAACCAGAGTCTATATCTCTTTTACTTTTTCAATCACTAAGTCTTTTCTTCATTCACTATTTGTCTTCTCCGTTCGGGGGAACACCTGAAGAGACGAAGGTTGTCAAAATTCACTCGGTCGACTGGGTTCTTGGTCGTCGGGTTCAACAGCAGGGCAGTGTTGCTTCGAACATCCGAGGCGACATAGGGGCCAATGTATACCTCAAACAATTTGGCGATAGTCCTATTCTTTCGGGAACTTAACTTGTGATTCCTGACAAGAACCAAGTCACCTTATTCTAATTGAAGAGCGTTTTTTTTTCTTTCATTCTTCTGTTTCAACAATTGTTGAGCCTTTCTAGAGGGTTTAGATAAGGCTTCGTCGTAGAGATGGTGAAGGAGTCCAGAACTTCATTAGACAGGGATGCACGGAATAGCAACCCAAGAGGAAAACACTTTGAAATATCTGAGACAGGGTGCATGGCAAGTTAATCAGCGAACTCATAACCAATAAATTCATAATGAGACACAATATTTGCTGGACGAAGTTCCAAATCTTCCAATCTTCATTCTCCAGTAAAACCATCAGGAAAAACGGTAAAGAATGCGACTCGTAAAGAACTGTCTCGGCACACTGCTTATATCCAACATCCTTCAATGGTACGAGCTTCTCAAGAATAATCTTCAAATTGCGTCTCAGCACATTTAGGAACTCCTGCTTATGGAAATCAGTCAAAATATCTAATACCTCTACCTTCCTTGAGAGGTCAGCGGATTTATACATCTCAGCCTTCTCTACCTGGGCTACATGGATGTACCGCACAGCTTCAATATCCAGAGGATTCCCTTCCTCATGTTCAGGAGTCTTAACGAAAAACAACTCTGCTGAGTGCATGACTTCAAGAAGATTCGCAACATATTTCTTCAACATAAAAACTGCAGTACTAAAAGATATTCCGCCGAATTCTAGCTCTACTCGCCAACTTCCAAAAACTCGCTTTCTGTGGGTACCAGAGAAATCAACTAATCTTATTTCTGGAACATTTTGTACCTGAATGCCTGGTATTTGATCCTTTAGTTTAGTCCAGACCTTATGACTTAGAATTGAACATTCGCTTCCGGTATCAATTATACAGTTTATCGGTATTTCCATTAATTTGGCAGACACTGCTGGTGATTTATAACTAGTCTTAGATGCTTAGATTTCAGATCACTTTGCAAATTTATTTCCTCTGTTTCGGACAATTGAAAATTTACTTTTAATTCCTGGATACATCTTAGTGGTCGCTCCTCCGAGGCCCCTTGCCTAAATGGGAACGAAGCACCTAGACAAGGCTCTAGTTTGTTGGACTAGACTGTGACCTTTGGTTATGCAAGAAGTCCCGGGTTGTCTCTAGGGCTTCCTCCTGCTCAGAGGTCAAGTCTTCTCTGGTTGGTGACTGCCTTCTAGTCTGACTGCATCCCGAGGTGAGTATCGTCTAGGGGAACTCCCATCCTGATAATTCCTCATATCAGGGAAACTTCGACCTCTTTCTGGATAAGGTCGATTAAAGTTCCTCTGACCATCCTGCTGACTGCGGTCCGCTCCTCTCCAGCCTTGTCTTCTATAAAACTTTGGAGTCCTCGCAGCATTCCTTTCTCTACCGTTGGTTCTGGTCTCGATGTTGCGGACTTTGAAGCTCTTATTATTGATTCCAGGCTCTTTACTCTTGGGGTCTTCCTTATTTCTCCAGGCATCGGGATCGTCATAGATGTCGAAGTCCTTGAGAAAACTGGTCAATTCATCAACTGATCTCGGAGCATGCGCAAGGCAGAGGTTCCGGATACGATACGGCAGCTGTCCTATTATTAGATTCAGCACTTCACTTTCGCTGAAATTGTCACTCAAGTTTCGATAGGCAGCGTAGATGCTCCAAGCGAAGCTCTCCATATTCTCGTGGACTGGGCGAAAATATCGTCGATTTCTCACAGCAGTTAACTGTCTCTGTTTGGCTTTCTCAGAGGCAAACTCCTCCTTAAATCTAAGGCAAAAGTCGGCATAGTTGACAAAACTATCTATGTTTCCCGCCAGCCAATGTTCAGCCTTGCCTGCAAATACTCTAGGAAGTAACTCAAGTCTATAGTGCTCAGGTATCTGCATAAGCTCGAAACTGACATTGAGCTCTCTAAGGTACTTCTCTGCCGATTGTGCCTCGATATCGCCTTTGAATTTTGGTATGTGGGCGATGTCAGCCATCCTAGGCATCTTGAAATCGGCTCTACGTCGAGGAGGAGATCCATCAGAACTGTCTCCCTCTCTAGGTCGCTTACCTCTATCTGTTCGAACTGTTCTTTCGACGCAGTAGGGACTTTGCACTACTCTAGGAGGTTCAAAGGTGACCGCTTCCGGGTTTAAGCTTCCACCCCGTTCAATAGAATCCGGGAGTACATCTGAAGTGGCTTCGGTTTGCAACTGCAGTCTTTGAAACTTATCCTGCAGCTCACCTACTCTTCTAATTATAGTTCCAGTTTGTTCATGGATCTCTTTTCGAAGGGACACTTCCAGTCTCTTGGTCTCTTCACGGAGAGAGCTAACTTTTTCTCCAGCAGTTGTTACAACTTCTTCCCGGAGATTCCGCGTCAATGCGTCGGCAGCCTCCTTCTGCTCTCGTACTGTTTTTTCCATCTGCTCGGTCCTTTCCCCAAGGGTTTTTACCACTGAACTCATTGCTTCGACAGAGGCCTCTATATGTTTAACCCTCTCGGGATCTTCATTAGTAGCTTCCCCTCTAGACTGGACCAGCTCTAAGCAGGTATCTAGATTCCTCTTCATCTGCTCATGCTCTCTTTCTATCTCTCCACGCCACTCAGCTAAGGGCTCTAGTTGTTCTTCTACTACCCTTACTACCTCCTGTTGGCAAGAGATCCGGATTTTCTCCAACTCTTCTCTAACACTATCTCGTTGGTCAACCTTAAGCTGAGAGAAAAGCGTTCGTAACTCCTCTCTACCTTTCTCGGCTTCTAGCTGCCTTCTTTCTTCCTCTTCTTCCTTTTCTTTCTTTCTATTTTCTTCTTGAATTTCCACCAGGACACGGAGAACTTCTAACTCCCTTTCTCTTTTCTCTTCAGCTTCTCTCTTCTCCACCTCTCTTTTCTCTTCATCTTCTCTCTTCTCCACCTCTCTTTTCTCTTCAGCTTCTCCCTTCTCCACCTCTCTTTTCTCTTCAAGAGACTTTATCAGAGTCCTAAACTCCTGTACCTCTTCTTTTCTTTTAGATTCTTCTTCTGCTTTCTCTCTAGCCCTTTTAGCTTCTTCTTCTGCTTTCTCTTCTTTAATACGGGCTATCTCCTCTTCCTTCTCAAGGAGTCTCCTCTCCTCCATGGATTCGATCACCTGTCTCAGCTCTAACAACTCTTTCTTTCGAGTTTTCTCTAATTGAGTAGTTTCCCTTTTTCTTTGTTTTTCATCAATCTGTCTACGCTCTTCCTCTTCTTTCTTTTCTTTCTTACGTTCCTCTTTATCTTTCATCAACCACTCCAGCAGCCAATGGTCTGATTGGGTCTTACTTGGAAGACTTGGTTCAAGCAGGGACGCTACGAAGGGTACTGATAAGCATGTTTTACACCTAGCCTCTGCAACAGTCTCTGAGGTCTCTTCTTGCCCCTCGCATATCCAATGGAAATTCTTGAGACACTGGAAACACTGGAAGGACTCCATCTCGGCTCCAGGATCATCACAGCATGCGAACCCAGTCTCACCTTCCGTGGGTTTTCTCCCTCTGCTCCGTAGACTCATTCCGGACGTTTCTCTTTCCATTTTGTCACACGCGAATATGTCACAACACTTTACCTTCGTGAATTCTGTATGGTTATCCCAAACCACTTTACCTTCACTACCTTCGTGAATTCAATAGACGAACACTGTCACTATCACTTGCACTTCAACCAGTGAGCCACTTCTAGTCCATATACGGCTTCACTATGTAACCAATCCGACCCCACGTTTTTACAAGTCGAGCCCTGTGTTTTTGCAAATTCGGGCCCCACGTTGGGCGCCAAAAACTTTTGCAACGTCCGCGCGCCGAAGCACTGCACACTACACCACGGAGCGGTGCAAAAGTGTACCCATATATGCTAGCTTGTAGCCAGCCGAAGACATGGACTCAAAGTATCTCAGGGCTTGCGGGGTTTAGTATGGAAAGGTCAAAGGTCAACTTGTAAAAGTTTATTTATATTTATACACGCATGTAAATAACCAGTTTAGCACATACGCTCTTAAATCCTCCTCAGTGAGGTACCTGGGCAGTATTAGTATTCTTATCTAAATTAGGGGGAACCAACTAGTACAGGTAACCAATAGGAACCTTGATAGCCGTCACGTGCCACGCCGTCTGGGGACAACATGCGAAAGCGTCAATAGCGAGGGACGGGCCAAGGGGCCCGCGGTTTCACAAAGGTGTTGGTGTGAAAGGACGCCGCAAAGTCAATCCAGCTACGACAAGGGAACGGTTCGGTCCCTTGGTATGTCCAGTCAGTAGCAAGAGACGGCAAGGTACAAAGGGTAGGTCTGGGAGCACCCAGGAGACTTGGGCTTGGGCCGCCACGACCCAAGGGTAGCACATCAAGCTCTTATGGAGCAGACCAGGTAGGTAGGAAAACTGCTTTTCTTTTCTCCTCCTTCCTTCTCAAGGAAGCTATTGGATCCTGGTAGGGGAAACTTCCAGACTAGATCTGGGAACCAGGTCTTTCGCAGTCGGCATCTGGCAGTCGACTCAGCTCCGGGCCTCGCTGCTTTGTTTATATACTGTTTGGTGGCAGCACTGAGGCGGGTGGAGAAGATCGGAACTAAGCCGGCTGCAGCGTTGCAAACTCCCTTCAATTCACGAGATGCAACTCGTGCGTTATAAAATATCAAGTTTAGCATTGTAAAAACCACTAGCATGTGGCGATATAAACTTAACACTTGTGTGCTAAACTGAACACGTTACATTAAAGAAATTACAAGATAACGAGATTCGACAATGCAAGTTACAAATTAAACAACAATTTCTGCACAAAAGATAACTGAATGCGTAAACCACGCAGGGCATTTAGCATGCTTTCTTTAACCAAAACTCATGTGCCACAACAATATATGTTTCATGCTTAACAACAATGCACTCAAAATTAGATAAAAGATAAATCAAAAGCGTAAGCCTCGCAGGGCATTTCTCAAGCATTAATAATTATATATTAAAGAATATGGCTATCACGCAGGATAGCTACATGTGATGACCACGCAGGGTCGTTACAAAGCATACTATTCTCAATAGGAGTGCCACAGTTTGTAATACTGGCTTGGATATTGCTAACATATTTTGTTCATTTTTTTACTTAGTTCAGTGACCTTAAATATAATTTGCTGGATGAAACTTTATTCTAAGTTACGTCCCAAATCAAATCACAAAAATATGGAAAATACGCCATGACCTAAAAATGTCCGTAAATATGCCTCGAAGCAAAAAAAATCAACAAGAAACATTTATAATTAATAGCGTGTGTTTTCTCATATAGCTTAATTCATGGAGTGAACTATTACTCGCTCACCCTACAACAAGGGAACTAATGTTAATCTAGTATTCCAGCATATATCATATTATAATGCCTTTAGAATTAAACGAAAAGACCTATATACTTATAAATTTCGCACTTTTCGCTTGTTTCTCTGAAGTTCAGGGTCATCAAAGTTATTAATTGGAGGAACGAACATACGAAGAGGGAACAGCACTTACAAACATTCGTAACTTCCACTCTGCGACAAAACAGATGTTGTAATTGGAGTGCTGTGATGTTCTTTCTGGACACGATATGTACCGATAACTCCTGTACTGATCCCGCCGACTAATTACAACCGATTGGTACCTTTCAGGAAGAGCGGGGAGGGAGGAGGGAGGAGGGGAGAGGGGAGAGGGGGAGGCAACGAAAGCATCACGTCCATCATTCCTCGATACGACAATACCTCCATCATTAGTCTCGGAGACAATGACACTTGACGAGGAAATCCGAAAATTCGAGAGGCGATCATTGGCGCTGCCTTTGTTTCCGGAAACGTACGACGGGAGAGATAGGGAACGTGCATGAAGAGCAGTTCGTTAAAGTGGATTCTGGGATTAACGGGATGTTTTCAATAACTTTCCGCAACGCGTAAACAGTTGAAAATCGAACACGAAGCCTGGGAGGAAAATTCCTGGTCTCCAGAATGTTTGCGGTGTAATTTTCAGATCCCCTCCACCAAATCGAAACGGATTATACGCAAATATTTCCGTACTACAGCTAAATTAATTTGGCAATATAATAGACGGCGGAATTTCAAATTGATGTTAATTTTGTTCTCAGGAGATGTGGTTCAGAAGGAATACGAGGTGAGCAAATTCATGGAATGCAACTTAGATACTGGTTATGGTTCTAGTAAGATTAAGTCTGGAGCACCGTTTCAGTTTCCCTACAAAACCAAATTAC
The DNA here is from genome assembly GCF_977018435.1 of Lepisma saccharinum. NCBI lineage: Eukaryota > Metazoa > Arthropoda > Insecta > Zygentoma > Lepismatidae > Lepisma > Lepisma saccharinum. The sequence goes on from NC_139231.1 coordinate 98,577,597, forward strand.
CTGTACTTTTTTCTCTTGCGAAACAAGTTTAGGATGTTTTGCGGGATGTTCTAACTGAATCCAAATACCTACAGTGATCGTCAAGATGAATAACTTTCCCATCATACCAACATCACGGTCTGCTGCAACTGAGTTGTATTTCTCCAGAGAATACCAATATGTGTGCGGTTTCGTCTTCCGCGAACTGATGCAGTTATTCCAGGATTTTGAACGCCAACGCTTATGAAAAATATCGTTACCGTGTTCTCGTTAGGGGAACAGTCGGTTCTGCACACAATGATGACGCGTACTGAGTGTTGAGACGAGATAATTTTAAGTTGATTCCTGGGGATGGAGCAGAAAGCTGCATGAGCGCACTTTGATGTATTTACAAGTCAAATCTAGTAGTTCGTGGTGTCGTAACGAACGCAGATCCATTAATTTTTGGTATAAATTGTGTTGCCCTTTCTGCTACAGAATAACCTTTACGTATTTCCCATTCGTCACAACTGGCTTCCAGGTCATAAGACACATTAGCTTCAATTACATTCAATTTATAATACATCTCTTCAGTTAAGAATAGTTAAACGTTTCCCTGTGATTCCCGTTAGCCTTAAATTGCTGACATGTTAAATATGATTGGCTTCCGATTAGGGGAAACGGGAATTAAATTATAAAGCACCCTGTGAGTGACAAGAATCGATTTAGATATAAGTTGAAATACAAATCCTTCCAAAATTCCATTTGAAAGTCAGACCATTGAATAATTTTCCAACATTTCAGCGTCGTGAAACCTATCTTCCTCCGGATTTAACAGAATTGTTTTGTTTGAAATTGTATAATGCGCAAAAGGTGTGTGCGTATAACCAGCTCATTTACTTGTTGTTCATTACTTGACACTTCGAAGTTGTATTGTTATAGTTTGTTTGTTTAGAGCTTTGTTCGAAATGTTGAGTGTCTGGAGAAAGTTTAGCTTGCGAGACTCACAAAGACTGGCAAAAAAACAGTAAATTATGCTTTTTACTCACATCCCTTTTCTGATGTGTTAATAGTTGGCCTCAAATTCAACCCCATGGACATATAGAGAAATGTTTCACGTAAATTCATGCCAATTTTACATTTTTTTTCTATTTGAATCTACGCAAAGGTTTTCCTATAGGCAAATAGTTTGCCAAGGTTTTCTTATAATCAAATAATTTGCCGAAATCACCAGGTTGCGCCACCGAGTTCCTTGGAAGTTACCTGTGAAAAACTGCCCTTTTTTTGGAACAAATTGTCAAGATGTAGTAATTATCAGCATATCCAACAAAGGTACTGCATGTGGCTTCGCTTCGGGTGAGCAAGTCAGGGAACACTTTAAAAGCGGGAAATATAACTACCGCACGAACTAGCGACGACATCTGCTTGCTTCAGATTCATAATTTTCTTCAGATATTTAGATAATATGATTTACGCGTAGCCAAACAATTAGCATTCTCGCCTTTTGGGCGAGTGGTCTCGGGTTCGATTTCCGGTGGAAGCCCACAATGTTTTGAGTGTTGACCCACTATCTTGAGGACAATTGGAGAAAAGGAGAAATATCAGGCTTCGGTCTCGAAATCCAGGAATAGCCGCCAGGGGACTCGATACGCTGATCTCACGTCAGCTAAAAAAAAGGATCTCGGCAGGATTTTGCCCTAAAACGGCTGTTGCGACACTTGGTGTAGTTTACTCGTAGTTTACTTAGATAATGTGCAAAATTGATACCAGTATGATCTCCATAAAGTTCAGGAATAAACAATTTGATAGGCATTTCTCGTTTCCCACTTATGATTTCGCTACTTCACTGGCCATTAACGAAATTTAGTACCCAATTATCCACTTACATTTCGTATATAGGGTGTTACCTACAACACCGACACATTTTCATAGAGGGCATCAAGGCGTGAATCTATGGAAAATTTTTGCGTTGAAACAAATCCTCAACGAGGTAAACGTTAAGAAAAAAAACTTGTTCGGAATGTTGTTTACTCATTGTGAAAGTTTATTAGTGTATTACAGCAACACCCTGTATACATTACAAATATAAAATCATCCTACATTAAATTGACCAAGTTCCACTGCATTACCACAAATTTCTCGCTCTAAGACAAAGGAGTTATTTATTTATTTCAAAGCTGAAAGGATTACACGGCGAGTATTAGGATTTTTCCCACAAAGTGAGATGAATCGATATATACTCGGGGAGATGGCTTCGATACCATCTGATTCAATCTATCCCCCTCCCTCTCTCCGAAACATCCCACCATCGAATGTTGGCGTGCCAACAATTTTTACCATATTCGATTAGAAGGAACCCGGTATACGGGGGAAAATCTATTTTCTCGGCCGGAAGGACAGAGTATCTGTGTTAGTGAGACGACTAGCATCAAGTTAATTGACCCATCAGATGCAGATATGCGCTTTCCGATCGGTTCGAGCGATGACTACGCGGGTGCTGTGGACGTCTTGTTTTCTGCTTCCCCTTTTCCCTTCCGAGGTCGCCGATGAAAAATCTGCTTCTCTTGGGCTCAACTGATTCCTTCTTTATCTATCTGTTCTCTCCGCCCTGAAAGCATTTCGATCAAGATTAGCATCTGCCTCTCCGGGGGCGATTCTCGTATGGAATGATCAGGAAGTGAACCTGAAAAATTATCCAGCCGTAGGTGTTTTTATTGAGGTCATGTGTCCATGCTTCATTGCGAGATAAGACGTAAAATAGTGAGACGTTTGTGCACCCATTTTTTGTGCCAATCACCATTTTGTAGTATTAGATTAGATTTAATATTTACTATTTAGCGTCTCTTTCCTGCCACTTTTGTCTAATCACGACGGTGAGGATGAGTAATGATACGATGAAATTAATGAAGGGACATTCACAAAGATCACCCATTGCCAGGCTGGGATTCGAACCCTGTAACCCTGGCGCCGTAGCGCACTGTCCTAACCACTCCGCCACGGACATCGGTATTCTATAGTGTCAAATTCAAAATCTACATTCCCCCTCCGCCCCTCGCCCATGGCGTACTGGTAACTTTGTAGCCATGTCTTGGATTCGAACCCTGTCGAGACACATTCCGCAATAATTCGTATACCTCTTTAAACTGTACGTCTTGAGTATAAAGTGGACTTGAAATGTACTTTGGCTTTGGCATTTGAGTACATTCATTCACAATGGTGCTGTTATTAGAGCGTCTGTCTGCCACGCGGGATACCCTGGTTTGATTTTCGATCTCAGCTGGGAAATTTTTTGTTCGTCATCTCTGCAAATGACCCAGTTTCTTATCAATAGTTACATGAGTGCAAGTCTGGGTGCTCAAAGCGACCATAACGTTTTGCATATCATTTCACTTCTATTATGGTTTATATCGAGAATGTGTAGGACCCTATCTTCACATCCTTCACGGCATGGTATAATGCACAATGCTGAGCTTTACCTTTCAATTTTACATTCAGTGCAAATAATGTGGTGACATTGTCATGAATATTTCACTCTTTTTCTATTGTGCATCTCTCAGTAAATTCACCAATCTGCGATAGTTTTTTCTCTCCAATCATTACATAGTGTCCTCCCTCCTTTTCCCTCTCAGATTTTTGTCGCTTGAATATTTTTGTTTTGCTTTAATATCACTTTTCTCCCTATCTTAATTACATGTCACGATGATGATGAATGATGAAATTAATGATGAAATGAATGAACAAATAAAATACGTATGATGCTTCTATCCTAGGTTGGTAAACTTTAGATATAACTGACCCAATAATGGAGTTATGCTTTTGATGCTGGGTCCGTGTCTGAGCGCGTTAGTTGGTCAAATTTGATCTCGCCACAAAAGTTCCCTGGATCGAGTCCCAACCTGGACATGGGCATTCTCCATCAATTTAATGTAATCATACCTTGTCCCCATCGTTACGATTAGCCTGAAGTGGAAGAAATAACAAAAATAAACAAAAGTGGCAAAAACGCTAAGTAACAAAACACAAAATATAATACATATATATAAATTCATGAAAGATAAATTTAGTTATATATACTAGGTGATTTTTTAACCTGAATCATTTGAATATCTTGAAAAAAAAATCATCCTACAAAAAAAAATGTTTTAAATAAAAAGTTGATAGCTTGGAGGGGGAAGTTTAGTGGTGCAACAAAAGAACACCCCCTCCCCCTCTTGTAGATGGGGTGGGGGCAACTTTGAAATTTCAAATAGAAACCCCTATTTTTTATTACAGATTCGGATTTTACGGAAAAAAATACATATGTTTTGTCTCAAACATTTTTTTCGATTCGTGATAGATGGCGCTATAATCGACAAATTTTCATGAGCTGACATGAGGATCATGGGCCACAGCAGCTAACACATTAATTTCATTTTCTTCTCCAGTAACTGTTCTTCGACGGGTCCTTTGTTTAGGTTTAACACTTCCTTCAGTAGTAAATTGATTGACTGTACGTTGAAACGAAGCGAAAGAACGCACCCTGCCTGGAAAACGCTCAGCATAAACAAAGACAGCTTGACGGAGATTCCTGCCAGATTCTCCATACACGAGAACCATTTCAATTTTCTCTTCTACAGTTCTTAGTCAAATTAATCGCTCGGACCATACTTGTGATCTAAGAAACAATGAAAATCAAACAATGATTTAACAGGAAAAGTCTAAAAAGGAACTGTTTCTTGACATTGTTTTATTTTTTTTTCTGTTGTAGCTTTGTTAACCATCTTTGACACAACAATAAAAAAAATTAAACAAATATCGAATCTAACTTTTAAATGTTGTAAATAGGCGAATTACCAGCTTAATGAAATCTCAAAAGATTTGTCAAGAATTAGTACAAAGTTGATGCACGAGAATGTTTTATTTTTTTACTTTAAATGAATTGCGAAATGAAATACATTGGTTTTAAAGTGTAAACATTCAAGAAATGAAAATTTGTCGATTATAGCGCCATCTATCACGAATCGAAAAAAATGTTTCAGACAAAACTTATGTATTTTTTCCGTAAAATCCGAATCTGTAATAAAAAATAGGGGTTTCTATTTGAAATTTCAAAGTTGCCCCCCGCCCCACCTACAAGAGGGGGAGGGGGGTGTTCTTTTGTTGCACCACTAAACTTCCCCTCCAAACTATCAACTTTTTATTTAAAACATTTTTTTGTAGGATGATTTTTTTTCAAGATATTCAAATGATTCAGGTTAAAAAAATCACCCAGTATATATATATATTTACATTTCATTAAATACTCTGACATATGGTGTAAATGCAAATAAATAAATTGAATATGTAGGAATTAAATTATGATCAGTTCAATTTTAATTTCCTAGGGTTATATGGTCATATGGTTTTTCTTCTTTTTTAGAAAATATAAGTATTTTAAGGGTATAGAAGCTGTTGTTTATCGAAGTTCACGAATCAAGTATCCTCAGTACTTTCACGAATGCTCGCGGAAGTTTCTCTGTAGTTTCAAGTTCGTCTATTCTTGTATGCAAATTAATTACGCAAGCATATGTCAAGTGAGGAATTCCAAATTGAAAATGGACTACCAGGGGATTTGAACCACTCACCACTCTAGTTCCGCCGATATTAATTTATAATTTTAAAGAACGGTATTTGATAAAGAGTGAATACAAATTTTATATATGCTGCTGTAATATGAGCATGCTGTAAGCAATGTATCTGTTTTCAGAATTGGCACACTGAGTTTGGTAAGACAGTTACATTCAATGTTGCCGGTTCCGTTAGAGATAGAAACCTTAGTTTTCAATCTCTTACAATCACTGTCTCGGACACGAATCCCCACAAACGCTTAACAATTCTTGCAGCTACGCTTCCCATATTCTACAGTCACTGTCTCGGACACTAATCAACCTACACGCTTAACAATTCTTGCAACTACATTTTGCATTTCCTCCAATCAGTGTCTCAAACACTAATCCTCCTACACACTTAATAATTCTTGCAGCGAAGTTTTTCATTTCTGCAATCACTGTTTCGGACACTAAATCCTCTACACCCTTAAGAATTTTTCCAGCTAAGTTTTCCATTTACTCCAATCACTGTCTCTGATATTAATCCCTTTACACCTTGACAATTCTTCCAGCTACCTTTCCATCTCCTACAGTCACTGTCTCGGACACTAATCCCTCTACACCATTAATAATTCCAGCAGGGATTTCTGAGATTATTCCCGAACATGTACACTTAAAACTTAATGAATAAACAAAACATGGTAATTTATCATTCCCTTTGAAAAGAGGTGCTCCTTCGACTCTCCACAAACAACCTGTCTTTAAACCGACATCAAAGTAAACGGTAGGAAATTCACTTCAACCTCTTGAAACAATTATCAATTAAATTAACGCTTTTGCTAGAAGCGAAATAGCGTCTAACTTTCGACACTTCTTGCATCGGGATTACTGCCATTTTCGGAAGAGCAAAAAGCAGGCTTTTGTCTGCGCCCCTGGTTGTTGAAGATTGTCGTCTGAAGAGGAGATCAAGTGGTTAAATGTTTGCCTTAGGTTTTCCCTCTTCTCGGTGAACTTCTTGTACACCTGACATCTGGAAGTCATGACTCTTGTTGGCAAAGGCACAATTCAATTGTTATTTGCGATAAGCACGGAGGGCTTTGTGTTGGAAAATTGCTTCCAAGTTCTGTTAAATGCGCTAAATATACTTGCTAGACCTCATCCTGTGAGTCTTAGCTCAGAAGAAACTGTCTTGACTTCATTCAATCGCACTGATTTCGCTTAAGCGTTTGTTAAAGTTAATTGGCATTGCGCGATCAAAAAGGTTCCGGACTGAATTATTTACTTCCCGCGTGCACACATCGAGCACTAGAAATATGTTGTAGAAAGGATGTCAGGAATGCTTTTCTATAATTCTTTTGAAGGGTTACAGAATAGTGCAGCAGGGGAATTGGAAACTTAATAAAAACTAGTACCTTTCAGACGTGGTTTAGTCATAATTACATTAAATTTTAATTACTTGTAATCATGTCTGAGTTGCATTGTTATTATTTATGCGGGGTGTAAGGGGTGACAATTTCTCAAGATACCCACATGCCAACCTCACTTACTACATTTTGCAGACTAGCGAGGCTCTGGTGTCTGGAACGATAGAAAGTATAATGCTCGTGACTTGTTTTGTATCTTGTCCATATGTGTTTGTGATTGCCCTTACATCTCTTGTACATGTTATAAACATTCATCCTCATCTTCGCAATTAGCCAAAAGTAGCAGAAACGTGAAATAAAATCAATCAAATCATTCAGTCATTCCTATTACTTACGCAACTTTCCAGTACATTAGTGACTGACACTGTGGGCCGTGATCTTGAGTTCGATTCGCGATGGAGGAACTTGAGGTTCCACTTTCGACTGTAGTTCTGTTCAGTGTGGTACAGCTATGGACAAAATAAAATTTGAAGTATTCAATATATAGGTATTGTATAAGTCTCATGTAATACCTGTATATTGATTACGTAGAAATTTTCAGCGAAAAATACAGGCTCGACCAGGAATCGAATCCGGGTCTCTGGCATACCGTGCCATTGCTCTAAGGACTGAGTTACCGAGCCGGCTAGGGCTCGCCTGATCTTTCGCTGTCGCTGTTTTACCTGCGTGGAATCGTGTCTGCCAGTACTACCGCAACAGGATCTGTTGCCTTTGAAACACAGTAGACTTCGACGTTGCCTGGTTCTTCCCAGTGTATAGAAGATTAAGCACACACAGGGGATGTACTACGTAGAAATGTTCAGCGAAAACTGCAGCGAAAGATCAGGTGAGGCCAGGCCGGTTCGGTATCTAATCCTGGACCTATTCATTACAAACCGACAATGTTACCGCTACTACTACACCATGGGGAAATTCTATCATAGCGATGAGAATATACAGAAATTGCCATAGGAGAAATACCATTGCTACAGATTTGCATACCGTAAGTCAATATTACCTCTCCCTGGCGTAAAACACTGGATACAGAACCTCACTCGCAGGACAAAAATCAGGCAGTCGGTGGAAGGAACAAATCAGTGGTTAGAGAAATGGCACGGTATGCCAGAGACCCGGGTTATACGTAGTACATCTCCTGTGTGTGCCTAATAACTGTATATTGAATGTTTGCAAATCTGTGGACACTTTGTTCATTATTGTCTCGGAAGTCAATAGTCAAAACATGTTCTGAGTACTGAGAAGGAACTTTTCTCACAATCCGTGGTTTCAGATTTTCAATTATCGTATTGCCTTTATTTGATGAATTGATTTTACTGCTTCTGTTAAGAATTTCTCGAAAGGGCAACTTGGTTTTGCTCCTGCGAAATCGCTGCAGAAAATCAAGTTAAGGCAATAGGCCTTAAGCTAGGGAGCATGACCATGTATCCCGCCCTCCAATGAATCCACAAGAATAGTGGAAATAGCAATGTAATATGTTCTCTGTGTTGCCACAATCTACTAACCAGCGTACCAATGTTGATAATTATATTTATTATAGTTTTAGAGATACAAGCAGAAATGTATTCCAACCCTAGCGAATAACTTTTAAGTGCTGAACATTTAGACGTTGGGCTAGAAAACATAGATTGTGCATCCCAAATCTTCAACGTTAACATATGTTATCTTGTATAGGATAATTCAGAGAACAAAATGGGGCCACGCTTGTAGACTCGAGGGAGAAGGGGCAGATCAGTGCACGGTAACTCTCCTCAAGCCAATGAACTATGAAGATGACTGTACAACTTTGTACACGAAGCTTTGTTCAAGCTATGAGTTTTTTTTCAAAGTTTGTTTTCTAACTCCACTTTATGCACGGATGGGTTATTCGGGACTGGAGATACAGTTTAAATCTGGTTTGTACCACTCTGGCCTCCATCGGTATCTAACCCGGGACCTATTCATTACAAAGCGGCGATGTTACCACTACTACTACACCATGTGGGAGTCCCATCATAGCGATGAGAATATACAGAAATTGCCATGGGAGAAATACCATTGCTACAGCTTTGCTTAACGTAAGTCAATATTACCGCCTCCTGGCGTAAAACATTGGACACATAACCTCAATCGCAGGACAAAAACCAAGCAGTCGGCGGCAGGAACAAATCAATCCGTGCGATTAGAGACCTGGCCGAGGGATTTGCATCCTGACCTTTCGCTGATCAGAATATGAAGCAAGGAGAGCAATAATTCTCTTCTGCTGCAAAATGTTTGATTGAAAAATATTGCCCCTCGGTGAATCCTGGTTTATCTCTTCAAATGGCTCCCCGCCGCGTGGGGAATGAACGAGCGCGTATGCAGAAGGAGCGAACACACACGCTGCTGGTTTTGGTATTTGTCTGAAGATCGCGTTTGATTAATTTCTCTATTTCCTCGTAGATTCGCTACTTAACTCGTGTGAGTCTTTCGGATCAACTCGGTTGGAAATCTATCCGTGGGATGTCGCTGTATTCTTTTTCGTGCCCAATTAAAATCTCCCACGTTTTTAGCGTTGCAGTCTGCCCAACGAAGGAGTAAATTAAATATGGCGTTTTCTTCGGAACCAACTTTATTGTTGATGAAATCAGAGCGATAAATTGTAGAAATGGTACGGTGGGATGCATATGCATTTCTCGTCAAATTTTCCCTGAATATTTTCATTAAATTTTCTCTTGCATTGAAGATACGTTGGTGTAGAGGCTGGACAGCCTCTTGTTTGTCGTTTTGCTTCACTTCTTGAAGCTCTCATTACGTATGCCATCATATATCTTATGAATACAACTGGTTATACGTTAATGAAGAACATGTAACAGGTTCTACAACAAACTAACCGTTGGCCCCCGTTGCGGAGTGGTTAGTACATCGCGCTACGATGCCAGGGGTCCCGGGTTCGAATCTCGGCCTGGGCATGGATGTTTGTGAGTGTCCATTCATCAATTTCATCATATCATCACTCATCTCGTCTTCGCAAATTAGCCAAAAGTGGCACAAAAAGCGAAGTAAAATAAAGTAAATTAATTAACAAACTAACCTTGGCATTTTGTTAACGCAGATTACTTTTTCGCTCTAATATTGAACTAATATTGGAGTTGTGTTTGTATTTTTGTTATTTAGCGTCGCATATCTACCACTTTGTGTCCAAAGATGAGCTGTGATGAGATGCAATTTATTAAGAAACACTTACAAAGAACACCCATGCTGAGGTCTGGACTTGAACCCAGGAACTACAGTGTCGAGATCGAAAGTCGACCAGTACTATGACACCGAGTCGGCCATTGGAGTTGATAGCAAGGACAAAGAAAAAAAAAACGTAATCAAAACTAAAGAGTAAGTTTAGTATGCTTCTTGTATACAAATCCTATTTCCATTTGGTTTACATTTCCTACAGCTTTAGCACAACATTGAGGAGCTGATGAAGTATATGATGTGATAAACATCTGTACATTACCCACGAATTCAACCTGATGTACAGCAGTATCCCGGTACGCTAGTAAGCCGTAACAGAGACTGGTCTCATGAAAATTGGATTATTTTCTTGACATAAAATGCACGGAGGTTAAGTTGCAGGTCATCATACTACCACATGGGAGATCCAGGTTCTATAACCGGGCTCATTAGCTATTCTGGATATACCTCAGCCTCTAATCAATGAGCATCTTGGAGGTACAAGTGGCTGGAGTGTGGGACTGATCACATCATGTGGAAAATATTAAACATTAAGAAGTCGAATATTGTATTCATAATTCTCTTGTTACGTTTGAAGCTGTTAGTATTTTAGTTTTTTGTTAGGTACTTTCGGTTAGCTGTTCGTAATTTTAACCCTATTCAGAAGAAAGTGTATGTAGAAACCGACGTAGTGCTATATAAAAGTCGTCTTATTGTTGGCGATTTGCATTAGCTACGACCACAGTTGCTATTTACACATAGGTTTCAGTTCCCGGCTTTTGATTTATATTGGTCTGCAATTCCGTCTGGATTATATCTGTGCATGATGTGCACTTGAAACAAATTCTTTTGTCGTTTCGGCTTCGCCTCTTTGTAGTGTCATACCAGAAGAGGAACAACGGGATCCAAGCGACGGACTCACGACATATGAAGGTCGTAAACTTTCTTCCCTTCAGACTCCTTATAACTTGCTTATGGGTTCATTAGCATGAACTTGCGTCAAAGGCCACGCCATGCGCCCAGCGAGACATACCCTAACGAAGTTAGCTGCAATTTCCTTAACACTCCTTTGTACATGCGGCCTCTTTTCTCGATATCTGGAGAGACTGGAAGTGGAGGAGGAGAGCAGCCGCTTCGACAATACTCCAATGGACTATCGCCCTTTGAAAACGTGGACGCAATTTTCAGCTGTCTTTAGCTTTTACACGTTTATGATACACTAACACTTTTTGAACCCGTTCTGACATAGACTTGTTTATGTGTTCTTTAGTTGTGTACGAACATTTATAAATACTTTGATATTCTTTATTGTAATCTGTATTTCTTCTTTAAAGTAACTCAATTACAGTTAGCGCTACTTTAGAGAATAACTGTAAGTCACATTAACAGTTATTATATTCTATGTAAGCTATAATTCTTACTACATGGTTCATACATGAACTGGAAGAGTTATTTAAGATGTACAGTCACGGACATTGATGGGTTTTAATGAATACATTGACTTTCAATGGAATCGTTACAACCCGGCACTGCCCGTGACTGTACACTAATGTTCATTAATTTACAACAAACAACATATGTTTAAATATGATAATATAGAGGTAAGAGTAGTCAAAGTAAATTCTTAGATAGAAACGATTACATCACGCAAAATATTTCTTCTTATGGGAAGATTTTAGTTGTATTTTGTAACAAAAAACATCACTTTCTTCATTAATATCAAAACATGTAGAAAAGTAAATTAGTTATAGTTAGTTAATCATTCCAAAATGCATCGCTAGTCGATAGAAAGTGACTGTTACAATCAAACAATAATATAATAAACAGGCCAAGATTTACATAGTTGGACTCTCGAAACTAACATCATTGCTTGGTCTCCTACTGATATTGACTGCTTCTCCTACACCAAATATGTCATGTCGATATGTATAATTGCTTATCGTGTTATGTCAAATGTTAAGTTGTTTCCCATTTTAGTTACATTCCAATATCTCATTTTATTACTTTGTGCCACTTTAAAATGAATTTTCATTCTCAGTAGAAGTTCTTTGCTAAAGTCTGAAGAGCCCCCTCCCCCCACCATATATCCGAACATGATAATATTAGCGGCAGCTGGTGGCCCTAAATTAGATGAAGAGCTAGTAGGAAGAACTTCGGGTAAAAAATAATATTATACCAATAATTACTCTGTGTTACTCTTGATCTAATTTTCTCTACAATCCTATTTTCTTTCTTCTAGCTCTTCACCTAATTCAGGGCCACCAGCTGCAGTTGGATAATATATGTTAGTATAGGTATACGTGATCTATAAATTTGTATTGAATTTATCATTTTTATATATTTTTTTTCATAATTGCATCTTTCATTTGTTTATATAAAAACTTAGCGAGAAGCGCAGGCTTGACCAAGAATCCAACCCAGGTCTGGTAGTGGACTAAGTTTTCGCTTTCTCTCTTGCACCTATGGAAGAATTGTCTCATTAATACTACAACGGGTACCTGGGTGAGAATATAAACTTGCATTGTAGGCCAGAGACCCGAGTTCGAGTCCTGACTGAGTCGGCATTTTTCGTTTACATTTATACGCAGTATACCTAATCGTAAGGTTATTCGTGCGATCTTCAACCGTTGCAAACAACTGACATAGTAATCAACAAAAATCGCAATTAACTGACACCCTGCGTCGCGTATATATTCATTTTCCAAACCTCTGTGTACTGCATTGAGTTTCTTCGCACCGTTCATTGTTTCCAGCCCCTTTCTCTCAGCATCACACACGCTCCATGCCGACCTCAGCACCCGAGCCGACGATACCTCACACGTGACATGATGACTTGTGAAGAGGACGGATCATTGACTCTGCTGTCTATCGCCACGCATCGGTTTGCGTCGCCAAAGATCGCAGACCCACTCGAATGTGAAGGCTGGCTCCGTGCGTTCTCAAAGACAGCACCTAATGGGATTAGAGCGCGGGATTCGTAAAGGGACACGGCTGGCTGCATTTTTCGCTTTATTTCTGTTCTGTGCGGGAGATCAAAGTCAAATTATGAATGAATGGAAAAGGAGGGAGAAATTAAAATCATGGGGGGAAAGGGTGAGTGGAGCGGGAGGAAGAGAACAAAGAAACCCTGGAGAGGCAGGATGTCGTGTGCCGTGAAAAACATCATTTGCCACGCAATGACAAATCACCTGCGTCCCTGTCCACGCTTGCTTTATGTCTAACGTTGTATGCTGGGACTCGCTGGGATTTTACAACACAGAAATGGCTTCAGAACGTAAGATGAATGTTGTACTAATATTTTAGTTATTTTTCGTCGATTTTACTATCTCTTTGTGCTAATTGTAACTATTACTTTGAATAATGATTAAACAAGAATAAACGACTGCCTTTTCTCAGAAATCGATCTAAGTCCTATCCGGTGGCGTTGTGGTAAAGTCGTCGCTTTGTAATTAAGGGGTTCCGGGTCAGATGCTCGGCGAACACACTTAATGATTCGGATCCCACTTTAAACTGTAGGTTAAGTGTAGGTGCGGTCCCAATTAGCCTTTCTGTGCATACATTGAACTTAAAAACAAACTAAAATCAAATAAGAAACATTTGTGGTGCTTCTACAGCGAAGCAGCTGAGAAACAGTAACTTGGCCTTCGTTGACCCAAGCCATTGCCGCCGTCCGGTGGAATGGACGCAAACTAAGATTTTTTTGGCGAAATTTCCATTAGGTCCAGTCCGAATAAGTCTATCTGTCCATAAAATGGACTTAAAACCAAAACTCAAACTCCAAACTCAAACACCCGATGGTGCGTAAGTGATTTCGAAATCATTTCCCGGTTCAGGCACAAAGTGGTTAGTACCTTACATAAAACTGTAAGCCTAAATCCAATCCCGATTGCCTTATCGGAGCATGAAGTGGACTTAAAAACTAATTTTGTCAAACCTTTCCAGGAGTCGATCCAAGAACCTTCAGCAGAGAGAAGTTTGCAAGTCGGACGCAGAATTATTTACTGTTGTCTCTTTTCTTCCTTGTGAAAACGCACATGCTCAAATAATGCGATTAGCCCAAACAATGAGGGACAGAGAAATGGAAAGAAGATGTGGAAATACAGAATGAGAAAAAGAGAGATGGAAAAACAGAACATGAGGATGGATGAACTGAAAACCTTAATTTGTTCTTGATCTTTTTTATGTAGATATTTGGATGCAAGATTGCAAACATTTGTAATTTTCCAACAGAGAATGCTCGTTCATCTTCACACATTTTCCATTGCTGAGTAAGTGCCTGCATACTTGTAGGATAATAGTATTTTTGGAGCGTAGAAAGCCATTTCTTGAATTGCAACAACCTATCGCCCCATCTGCCCAAGAAATGACGTCATTGCTACACCCTCTCCTGCACACTTGCTATGGACCGTTGTGCGCGCGGAGTCGTCATTTTGGTATATTTCTGTTTCATTTGTGCCAGATTGATGGAATCATTGTTATTTTTGCCACCAGAGGTCAATAGAATCGGTTACGCAATGACGTAATAAGGAAGCCTCGGTGCGACCTCGCAGCTCTTCAGGCAGCGCATTTTGGATTCTGACCCAGAGAGAGGAAGTTGTTTTCCTCAAGGTAGACACTTTGTGAAGGTGTCCAAGGTACCACGATATGGAGGAGAAGGATAAGTACTTTCCGTAATGTTTTAAGTTCCGAACTTGCACTCACTCACTCAATTATATTTTGTTCAAATTCTTTCTCTTTTATACCACGTGAAGAAGTGACTTGACAGTCAATGGACAGATTTAGTTCATTGTTAATAATTAGTTAAACGAATATCCATCAAACTGGCCTAAGTGAGAAGACATGTTTTGCTTTCAGCGAGTTTATCGTCGAACAAACTTTATTTGTTTGTGTAGTCTAATTGTGCTTGCACATTATGTAAATAAACTCGCATAATCTGGAACAGTGTTATATGTGTACATTTCGAATAGCATAGCTGCCCCATAGCAAATAAGTAGACCTTTAAGGCGGAAATCTTCCACTGCACGCTTACTCCAAGGTTCGTATGCATTAAACAAACCAGTTTAACGTGCCTATTGCACACTTGCACTGCAAAAGTCTAGAGAATCACTCACAAGGAGAGAAGATGCACTCCCTACACCTGAGAGAGGAAAACTAACCCTAGCGTAGGGGTGAAGATACTCAGCTATTGGGGAAGCCTATCTGTGGTGACTCACTCCCCAAGAGCGAGTTTTCATACATTTCTTATTTGTGTAGATGTACTGAATACTCATTGGCCGTAACATCCTGTCGACTTTTATCTTACAGAAGGCATGAGAGGCAAGTGCTTAGTGAAGCCGCCATTTTTTGAAATGATAAAAAAAGATGTATTTCAACTCCCTTGAACAGTGTTGTAACCCTGCTGACGTTTAAAAAAAAACATCTGGTACCATACGGACTGTGTGCAGCCTGTCTTATACTTCGTCACATTTATCTTGCTATTACAACGATTTCCTTGCTAATGCTAATTGCTAACTAAGTAACTCTCTAGCCTTCTTAAACCCGAAGATTTATGGCTGCAGCAACACAAGCCTTCCATCTGTCCCTATCTTGGGCAAGATCAAACCAATCTTTTCCATGCTTATCGATTTCCTTTCTGTCCATCTTCGTCTTGGCCTTCCTACAGGTCTCTTACCATCAGGTTTTCCAACAAGAATCCTATAAAGTCTTCTTTCTTCTCCCATTCGTGCCACATGGCCTGCCCACCTAAGTATTCTTGATTTAATTATTCTCATAATATCTGGTATTATGTAGTCTAAATTATGTAACCTTCTCACTCATCTGTCTCCTCATCCCTTTTAGGTACAAATATTTTTCTAGAAATCATGTCTGGATTCCACAACTTATAACTGTAACCGCAAAGTCTAGGATGTAACCCTAAAAATTAAAAAAAGAAGGGGCAAAGAGAAATCCATCCATGTATCACTTAGATCCACCAACAGAGACCTGTCTCACATTCTATACACATGTATTATCGATCAATTATTATCGTACCTGCGCTGGGCTACAGAGGGGGCAGCAATGGCGCTGAGTGAAACTATGGAAAGGAAGGGAATGCACCGTACTCGGAACTCGAAATTTAAAAATGCATGAGGCGAGCAGTCTTTTGAAACGAACTCTTCACTCGGAAAGTGAATTTATTGTGGCGATTGAATCCAACGGGAGAAAAGGGGGTGGATTTGTCAGACCTAAAAAACGAAACACTTTTCAACCCTCTTCCGGGATGCAAATTTATCAGCGGTCTTGCGACACATGGGTTTTACACGGTGCCATATGCAAAATTTTCAATGTCGCCTACTGCATGGGAATGCACAATTTTTCTATTGATTTTTGGTGTGGACTAAATTATTTCCTACTCTTTCTCTAAGGATTACATAACCAGATTCTGTCAGAAAACTATAATATTTTGCTCTCATCAACTTAGTACGTTATTGTGTAGTAGTTTCAACTGCAAATCTACCAAAATTTACTAGAGACCATTGTTCTTGTTCCTACGTTTCAGTAAGTAATTTGTATCTGTGGGTGTGTTTGGTACAAATCTTATAGACGATGAGAGAAGTTGTATAAAGAGAACACCTGAAGAGTCATACATAAATTAATCTCACCCGTCTGAAGGCTGCGTCGAACCAAGTCACAAATATTCAAATGACCGTGTAAATGCATTCCAAGTAACTTGAATGTAAACTGGTTACGTTGTGATGCGCCTCTTGTTTTCAATGACAAAGATATTAAACCTACAACTTCTTCACACTTAACCCCATTCAGTGCAATACGGAAAAATAGAGAGGTCAAAAGTATCCTAAAATTTAAGTCCTCAAATCTAGATTCAAGACAGGATCGTAAATTTGGGAGACAGGGTCCAGAATCTTACATCCAAAGCAGCTAGTCCAAGATCCTACATTCAAGGCAACGGGTTCAGTATATTAGACTAAAAACAACTGGTACAGGTAGGATTTGAAGTTCTAAATTGATCTTGAATCTTTGTAGTCTGTTATGTAAATATTGTCACCACCCACGCTCACATGTATATATGTATCAATTGATACCTGTAAATATGGGATCTCGTATACCTTAGTTTTGCATAGATAAATAATTGACATGCACGCATTAACATTCTTTTTAATTTTTCTATAAACGTACAAACTCTGTAACGATTGATAAATTTTGGTAAATTTCTTTATTATTTAAATTACTTTTCGATAGCCCTCGTATAAATTCTTTTGGAGTTTTAATCTTTTGAATGTACATTTTATCTTTGTTAAAAATTGTAACGCAGTTTCTGCCAAGCGAAAGAGAACGCGAAACAAGTTGAAGCAGCATTATTTTTCTTTCTTAACAACAATGGGTTCTCTTTCGTTCGGCGCTGCGCTGGTTTGTAAATACGTTTAGCTTGCATTGTGTTTTTCGATATGCCTTTTTGGAAGGGGTAATTGTTGAATGCTAAAAATAACTTTTCAGTTTGTCCAAATCTTTTGTCGGGGAATAGAATTGCGCAATCTCGCAAGTATAAATAC
Organism: Lepisma saccharinum; assembly: GCF_977018435.1. Classification (NCBI taxonomy): domain Eukaryota; kingdom Metazoa; phylum Arthropoda; class Insecta; order Zygentoma; family Lepismatidae; genus Lepisma; species Lepisma saccharinum. The sequence continues at coordinate 98,595,276 of NC_139231.1, forward strand.
AAGCCGTTTCGCTGGCAAAACGATCAGTATAGCAGTAGATTCCGGAATCGTTAAGTGATTAAATCGCTTGTCGAGGTTCTCCGTAAGCCACCTTTCAGGATTTGTGCTGGTCAGCATGATCCTCAAAGGGGATTTAGCGGGCATATAAATAATTTGATTCATTTATAAACATTTAATCAGTAATTTAAAATTTTGATTCATAAATTCTGTTGGAGTTGTCACTGGTCAGTGTGACTCCGATATAAATTCAAAGATATATACATCCTTCTCGTCGAGTAATTTCTAAATCATTCTGAATTCTCCTGGTCAGGAGGTTCATTTAAATAAATTTGATTCTTTATTACATTAATCCGAGAGCATTCCTCTGGTCAGAGGGTGCCTTTTAAATCTGACAGCTTATAATAGTTTACATGTCCGTTTTAAAGTCTGAGTATCTGAAACGTTAAGGAAAGTTTATTGGTTTCTCTTATTTAGGTTTATATTTGATGTATTTTAGAAACAGTTATAATAGGTGACCGGTCGAGTATATGTTTCTATAGAAATTCGTTTATGTAAAAGTCTATTGTTTTGCTTTTGCAATGTGAGTAGCCAAAAAGGGTAGACATAGAGTCCCCTGTTATGTTAAGGAATTCCACGTGGACATTTGTAATTTGTGGCCGAGATACGGCTTTGATATTGGGTAGAGAAAGGCTCCCCTTATATTTTGTTATGAATGTTATTAGAGGTTGGCCCTGAAGATGGTAGTATACCTCATGAGTTCTAGAGAACATAACGCAGATGTGAAAATATGACAGAAGCACGAATAGGAATTTACGGATAGAAGTTATGCAAATTTTTCTTTTGTTTTGTTTACAAGAAATTTTGTCGACCATTACTGAATAATTTGTCACCTGTTTATTGAAACCAAGTTAAAGTTGTGCTAGTTCTATGATGGGATATGGACATGTTATATAAGAGAGAGCTCTCTGGGTTTTATGTTTACTCAATAGATAGTTTTGACTATGTTATACGGAAGTCTTATTGATCTAAATTTTATCTTTTGGCATGGTTGTAGTTTTCTCTTGATCAGAAGATTGTATATTTTTCGTTCAACCTAACTATATTTTTGGATTCGTAAATAAACTTGTAGTCGTTAATAGGTATTTCATTATAGTAAATTTTGTTCATAAGTACAAATGAACTGGCTTCCTTTTGGTTTGGTGATGTGTCCCGCCGTCACTGGTCAGTGAGGCGGAGGCTTTATCAATCCATAAGACGTCAGTTTCGAATATGCTGATTTCGCTCGCGACTCGCATGCGTATCCTCACTGGTCAGTGGGATGCGGGTGCGATCACGATGGAAGTTCAAGCATGAAAATGGTTACCTTATTTTGGAGTTCTTAGATAAGTAAACATAAATTATTATTTTTATTATTATTATTCAAAAAGCAGACCCTTACCCGAACCTTGAGATGCGGACTCTCATGACCCGCAGAAACTGAGAATTAGTCGTGGTATATATTATAACATAAAGATAATTGGTAGGCAGCGACGCCCGGTCTTGGTCTTTCGAGGGGTCCGAGTCGGTGTGTCGTGTGCCTAGGCAACGTGGCCAACCAAGCTTCATTGTTGCAACTCGTACGGTTCATTTACACTTCAGCAGATGTAGGAATAGCAACTATAACAACTAGTATGATTACTTGATCATAAACAAGGATCGGGATGAGTGATTAGCTGGTACACTATAAGATTCAGATTCTTAGAATCGCACAATGGGCTATGGGGCCTTAGTTTTACGAGATCAGATGAATAACTTGAGGTCTATAACAACGAGTAGGCATAATCTTAGGTTAAAGACAGCGTGTTCTCGCTCTGAGATTAGGGACAAGTCCACGATATTATATTCGATTGATTGATTTGGTTATTTTACTTCGCATTTGTATAGCAATGTTAAAACTGCGATGGATTCGAACCAAGAACCTAGAATCTTCGATTGGGTGATGTAGTTATTCATCATTCATCTTTCAGATGGTTATCACTTGCTTGGCCTAAATGTGATACATGCGAGAGGTTACATTCAAAGGAATGGCAAAATAATTCACATGTGCAATAATTGGATTTCTGTACTCTCCATGACTGAACCGGTACGTATATTGATATGAAGAGGAGAATACTTGCCTCATAATTAGATGAAAGTTATTCCCACACTTGTCCTCTCAATTGTTACTTGTCTTACCTTCCTGTTAGAATTCAATCTGTTCACTCACCATTGTCCAATAATCGCTTCCCACTTCCCTTCTCTCTCTCTCACAATCCGCAGTCCTTACTCTCTCTCGTATTCTCGCCAACTGATCTCACTTCCCCACGATTCCAACACTCATTCCTTAGCCGTCTCTCAAGTCACTCACCTAACGTTTGTCTAATTGCTTATTCCGCATTCCTATCTTGCTTCCTGCTATGTTAAGAATAACATAAGACTTGTAACTTCTTACCCAATACCTTGGGTACGATACGCATTTCTGTCACTTGTGGCTAATCGAAAAAATGAGGATGAGTGATGATATGATTAAATTGATGAAGGGACATTCACAGAGAACACTCATGCCCTGGCCGGGATACGAATGCGGGACCTTTGGCGTCGTAGCGCGATCTGCTTACCACTCTGCCACGGAGGCTGTCTATCATTCCAATCTCACTGGATAGAAGTCACTGCTGGTTAAACAATCGAATGACCTGACCATGTGGGAGTGTTTTGTGCAAATATTTTCTCTTTTGTATTTGTTCTCGAGTGAAAAATAACCGGTGAAACCTTTTTACACCCTAAGTGTAAAATAAACATTGCAGGAAAAGTTAATAACAGTGCAAACTATATACGAATAAATAAACTTTACTCTCAATGGCATTTCCGGTTTGGAAGTGTAGATTTCCAACCCAAAGGACCAGCGGCTGAGGTAAAGCACGTAAATTGTTTTTAGTTTCAGTGTTGATTGGTGTTAGTTGCGGGCACGGTGTGAAACCATGCATGGAAGGTGTTTGTATAGTGGATTAAAAATATGATGTTGACCGTAAGGATTTTTCTTGTTGTCACAGTTGCGAATTAATCGAATGCTGTGCTTGTTGTGTTGTTGCTGCGTTTTCGAATACTAACAGCTAACGTATTGGCTACGGTTCGTTAGTTTAATGGAAATTTTACCCATTAATTCAGCGTTTTTAGAACACTAAATCTACAGACATTAAAATGGCAGTACAAACCATCAAAATATATATCTAATATAGCCAGCTGCGTTGGAAAAACTCAATTTAACTGTCATATACGAGGGTAGTTTCAAAAGTAAGGCAAACGAAGCAGAGAGGGCAGCACCATAATTGAAATCGATGCACAGTCGATAAGTTTGATCCTTCAAACGAACCCTTGCAGAGTTCCAAGTTCGTTTGAAGGATCAAACTTATCCACCGTGTATCGATTTCGATTATGGTGCTGCCATCTCTGCTTCGTTTACCTTACTTTTCAAACTACCCTCGTATGTCACGTCTTGGGCACACATTGTAGGTTAATTGTTATTTTTTATCGCAGATAAGAGGATCTCAGTGGCGAAGTGTTTAGCACACGCATTACGACGCAAGGGGTCCTGGGTTCGAATCCCGGCCTTGACATGAATGTTCTTCATGGAGTGTCCTTTCATCAATTTCATCATATCATCATTCATCCTCATCTTCGCGATTAGCCAAGAGTGGCAGAAGAGCGAAGTAAAATAAACGAAATCAATCAATCAATTATCGCAGATAACTTTTGATATAGGTACAGTAAATGAAATCAGCCAATATGTCAATCTTACATCCTTCTGGCAAGAAACGTCATTTAAATTCTTGTTGTACGGTCACGGACACTTCTGGGTTGTGACAATACAATTGGCTCTAAAAAATAATCTCTCTTTAGTGTCTACTCGTTAGAAACGAAATAATGTTAAAATGTTTAAGTATATTAAGCAGTTAAACAGTATTTATACTTATAATTGTACACGCCTCTTTATTTTCAACTGATAGTATTCAAAACATGAATTATACAGTTATCAATTGGCTGCTTGATGCAACTGTTTATAGAGAAGCTAAAGGTGTCTAGAGCAAGATGAGCACCTCAAGAGCATCTCAATTATGACTGTGGTCGAGAATGTGTGGATCCATATCTCCGCAGCACCATGGCACAGTGAAATTCATGGAAAAGAGTTAGTCCTTTCACCTTTCTGGGAGGTGAACGACCATTTTCAGTGTAGAAATCATACTGCAAAGCAATCCAACTTTGACTAAATGCTTTGTCGATTTTGTTGCTGCCACAAGGGTGTCATACCTTAATGCACCCTGCTAAAACCCACAATCCCCACCCCCACTAACACGCCACTGCGTACATCCCCATCTCTCATCCCCGTCAGACACCATCGGGTGACAAATGACACCCCGAAATGCAATCGGAAGTGTAATTTTTCTTGCGGTCGTCTTCTTCTCATTTCTCGACGAAGAAAGGTGGCAAAAGATAGTCGAGGAAGAAGAAGGCCATGACGGAGCGTCTGGGGAAGCTCCGGAGAGACAAATCTGGCCAATGACGTTCGGTGGGGACGTGACAAACGTTGTTTTGGTACGTGGTCGTCTGGGTCGGCTCTCTATTTTCCCGTAGATTCTCTTTAAACTTTCCTTTCCAAGTTCCTCTTATTTCAAGCATTTCCCCGGCGGATATTGACGAAAATCTACACTCACTGGTATCAACAAACTGGCATTCGTTTTCACCAAATAAGAACTATGGATACCTTAAATTTCCTTGCTCAAAAGTTTTTATTATTTCAGTTACTTATACTTACACAATTTCAAAAACACACATACCACGCACACAAAAAATGCAAGAAATGCAACTAATTTCATTTGTGTATCTATGTAAACATGACCTGTTGTGGCTGTTCTTGTAATCAAAAGTCTTGCAATCACAATGCAAGAACCAAACAATATTCAAAGCTATTATAATACATGTAATATCATAATTAAAGTACAGATATAAGGAAACGGAGGAACCGGTAAAGTCGAAGCAAAAGACGTCCTTGTTTATTTTTAAGACACCAGGATTTAAGCGTATACCCTTGAATGTATGCGGATTATGAACTTACGATGTCCCTCGGCAAACTGAAAACATATCGTAGTCATTTTTCAAAAGAATTAATGAAAATTAATGTTTGTTTAAATCATATCTGATAAGAGATTCAAGTCTAAATTTTCATTATGTACCAAGTTACCGACCCAATGATAATTTTCACTTTAAGTGTAAAAATAAAGTATCTATGAATCGACAACTTATGAACAATGTATTAAAAGAAAATTAACAACATACACATTTGCATTTTCATACTATTCAATATATATATTTATGATAACCAGTATCAATTATTCGATTTTGTCGACGAACAAAATTAGCACATAGATTATCAAAGTTCTGTGGATTCGTCAAATTTAAAATAAAAGATTATTGCCCACTTTATTGACTTATATGTTGCATATTTTGGCAATTCGAGAATACTTATCCGAAAGTTCCTTATGAAGATAAGATGGCGGTCCATTTTCGTCTTTCCGACACGTCACTATCGTGATGTCCTTTGGATTTTAACGGCTCATCACGGCCTTTTTTAAGATCGAAACACAAATACGATGCTTCTTTCCACAGGATTATCACGTTTTACGGATACATCTTGTTTTTGTAAGAAAAATAGACACAATTTAAGTCTCTGTAAAATTTAACGACTCCATCGTCCGCGATTTTTAGATGATGCAGTGTATCAAAACTCACACTGTTACAACCATATGCACAGAATATAAACTTGTTAATATTTTTCAAGTGACAATTATACAATTGTACAGAGTTGATACATGAAAATGATTGTAAAACAAAGTTGGTGCAATAAAATAGATATTACAATACTCTATTACTTGTTTATTTATTTCCTTTTTACCATTAAAGGTTATTTTAAGTTTTATAATTTTTGTGGGAAAAAGGTTTTTTTACGCACAACTTAGATTTCTCCCTCTGTGAGAGTTTGCTATGTTTCACAACTTTATAACTTTAGAATTACTCTTCAAGGCGCTTATTGTAACAAATCTTAATTTTATTGTCGAAATTCCACCAAAACTTATTTGAAATGTTTGTATGTGTTGGTAATCAGTATGAAATGCATTTTCGTATCCATATACTTATGAATGATCAAGTAAAATCTGGTGAAACCAAACTTATGTGCGTTTTTGCATTAATTCGCAATCTACGGTAAGTACATTCCTGATCCAACATAGACCAAATTATTTCGCTGAATTATTAAAAAAAATTAAATGCTTGAATTTTAGATAAAAAAAAATAATCCGTCGCGCAACAGCCCATGAAGGGCCTAGGCGTACCTACCGATTGCCGGTCTCCCTCCCACGCTTTCATTCGTCACCTCTAAGCGTGGAGATCTTCAACCGGTATTGGAATAGTCGGGGGGTCGGCCCGACGTATCCACAGCCGTTATAGTAGGTCTCCGTGACCGGAATTTTAGATATGTAGTTCAAATAAAACAAAACCAAAGTGATGTAAATTTAATTTTGGGCAAATATAAACCTCCAAATACGAACAAAATCTTGGTTTCAACTGATCGCATCATTTCATTTTTATTTTTATAATGGTACTCTTTACACAGAAAAAACTGGTTTGTTTGGAATTACCAAAAAAGTTTGGTTGAGCTGTTTGGTTATGCTTTTTGTTTTCAATAACCAAATGTTGCTTGTAATTACTAAATAATTTTGTTTAAGAATACCAAAAAATTTGGTCAGACAAAATATGGTACTCGTAAAGAAAATGATACATATGTAAGTAAAGAGAAACAAAACGTTTGGTTAAATTTACTATATGTGCGTGAGCGTGCTTTCGAATTTGAAATAACGATTGTCCAGTTTCGTCGAGTGTAGTATGAAAATCCTTTGTCGAAAATTGAAACTCATGTATATAGATAATTACTCGAAGCGAGTCTTTATGTTGCTGTAACCTAATATTCTGAAAAAAAGCTCAGAATATACTTACTTTATACTGAGTTTCCTACACTGGCCGGTAGACGGTCCTGTCAAAATGTCTACAAGAAACATAAGTTTTTGTACAACAAATAGTGGTACGTTTGATTTTAATCACAGTGAAAAATTGTGCTTTAACATTCTTCGAAAGATATGTGAACATCAAAGCTATAAATTAAAGAAGAAAATGTACTACAGTGAATAAAATTGAATCTCCCATGAGCAACCTTTTGATTCTGGACTATATAAGTAGAAGGTAAGTGTGCCGCAGACATCATGGCATCCGGGGAGGCCCAATCCCTGAGAATCAAGGTGGAAACCTAACGGTGACAACTGAAGCCCTGATTGTATAGGTAATCGTAAGTCGGTCTCTCTTGTGTCACGCATCGTGGGCCAATTATTCCAGGTGGAAGCCGTAAGTCTGGAACGGACAAACGGTACCAATTGTGCCTATACGGTGGTTAGGTGATTGCGAGGAACCTTTTTGGTTGAACACGTTGAGTGGAGCAGACATACGACTTGCAATATTTTTGAAACTGTTTTCCCTTACTACCTTCATCCTTCCTCTTCTTTGTCTTGGGCTCTACAATTAGTTTGGAATTTGGATTCGCTTCTTTGGATTGAGTTGTCAGTTGGTTTGAGTTTGTGCCTCTTTTCCCATAGGATTTGCGTTTGTTCTATTGGATCATATAAACAACTCACGGTTGTGGTCTTCTGATATGCATCATGGTCTTCCTGCAACGCTGCTACGACAGCGAGAAGGGGTGAAAACCTTCACCGGAGGTACTAAACGGACTGACGGTCCAAACTCCGAGACGATGCTCGATTCACGAAGTACCAATGATCCAATGCAAACGTCCAGCTATTCCACAAAACACCGACGTCGCAATTCCTATGAAGGATTACCTCTACCTCAACGTCAACGATCTAGATCACCAATTAAACGAGATACAGGAAATACAGCTCATGCAACCCAACTAAAATCCAAACAACAGGATAATAGCTTATACAACTTCCTGCTCACCAATTACGACACCAAATTCAACACAGCAAAACATGTGTTCCAACAAACATCTAAGTATGTACCAAGGGCACAAATTGCACAAATACTGTTCACCCGTAATGGCATCATATTGAAATCACCAGATCCAGACTTTGCAAAACTAATTAGAAACAAAGCTTCTTTTGAAATTTATGGAGCCAAAGCAAACATCCAAACACTGAATGCTTCCACTCAAAAACAACCACCACCACCACATAAATCCCCACTACTATCAGTAGTCATCAGGGGTGTAGAACCTGTCTTAACAGACGAGGAGATCTTTGAGGAACTGGAATGCGAAGGTGTACAAATCCGCAAATGTATCCGTATTCGCAATAACAACGGACCCACATACATGGTGCGGGTCCTAACAGACTCACAAAATGCTGTAGACACACTACTACACAGTGGAGCATACATATACAGACGCAGGTACAAAGTTGAACCATCCCGTTCTCAACAACCTCTTCCATTGCGGTGCGAAAAATGCCAACAATATAACAAGCACACTACCGCTGCATGTCCAAACCGAGATAAATGCGGATACTGTTCAGGACCCCATTCAACCAAAGAATGTCAAAACCAAACTAGTAGTGGGTTTTATGCTATGGACAGCGCCACTTAACAAGTGTAGAAAAGGCGAGGCTATTTGATTGAACAATCAGATTTGCTTACACTTAAAACAATGCCAAGATGGGGCCTGTACCCCAATTTTTCAGGTGTGATATGCTCTGATTTTTAAGAAATTCTGAATTTCTAGTGTAGAAAAGGCGAGGGCTCAACAGATAGATTTACCCATACTTAAGACAATGCCAAGAGGGGCCTATACCCCAATTCTTCCAGTGTGACATGCTCTTAATTTTAAGAATTTTGAATTCTAGTGTAGAAAGGGTGAAAGCCTCTCAGACAGATTTGCTTATACTTAAAATTATGCCAAGTTCCCATATGATCTTATTGCTTATAGTGTGTTTTTTGTCAAAATCCCAGGAATTGAATTTTAGTGTAGCTCAGATTGATTCTGCCATGTATATTAATATAAAGCTTATAGTTACTGGGTTCTGAGGCCCAGTGGAGTGTGGTGCATAGCCCCATGGTTTTTATTGCCTTGCAATCAGGAGGCCTCTGGGTTTGAGTCCTGATAAAATGTGAAGCCTCTCCTGATGGCAAAATGTTAATATTGTTGCTTTGTAAGCAAAAGGCTCGGGTTTGAGTCCTGATAAAATGTAAAGCCTCTCCTGATGGCAAAATGTTAATATTGCTGTCTTGTAAACAAGGGGCTCCGGGTTCGAGTCCTCATAAAATATTTAAGATTGAAAACATGTGGCAAAATAATATGTCCACAAGTGGGATTTTGAGAATAGTTGATATACAACTCCCAGATCTGAAAACCTGGTAAAAAGTGTTTTACAATAATATATTGTACAAAAAACTGAATTTTCTTATTTTTTCATGTTTTATAACCACCTCCTCAATACAATAGGAGAAGAGCGGGTAAGCATAGTTAATTGTTTGCGTGCTTTGCCGGCACGCAAGAGACACGCTAGAAGGGAACATTAATGATTTTTCTGTATGATTCACTGAAGGGGTCATTAATCTTTCAGCACGACAGGGGAAAAAGTGTAACAAATTCCTAGTCATGCAAGACAACATGTAAAAGTGTAACAAAGATTATTGAGATAAAGATACATATTTTCACACAGTGGCAATGAACTGTACCCCCCTCGTGCTGAAAGCAATTCTATTCTGATAATATGAGCCTAGGCAAAGACTTAGAAAATATTACGGCAGTTCAAAATCCAATTTTGTCTGCATTAAGGTCTCAGAACCCAGTAAAATGTGGGCATATTCCATATTGAGAAGTGTTAATATTGTTGCATTGTAAGAGGCTTTGGGTTTAAGTCCTGATAAAAGATTGAAATATGTACAACTGTCCACACATGAGATATTTACTGCTAGCTGATAATACAGCTGAGGTTTCAAAGCTGTCAGAGTGTCTGGGACCTCTCTGACAGCAAAGTGTTGGTATTATTGCTTTGTAATCAAGGGGTTTCTGTGTTTGAATCGGGTCTCTAGAACTGCTCTGTGACTCTTTCATTTCTTACATCATAAACATATGATTTTTCCCCTATGAGAATGACACTTCTTTCTCCTCTGCTCAGACAGATTCGGCCATGTGTGTAAAAGTTATATCTGTATGATTGTTGTTTATAAACTTGTCAAAAATATGGCTTTTTTGTATGAAAACATGCAATCCTGAATACAATTCTGGTTTTGTCTTGTTCTGTTAATATAAACACAAGTGAGACTTACAGAATATTTATTGTACAATTCAAAATTGGATTTTGAATTGTATTTAGTTGATATAGAGATGAGGTTTTAAACCTGGTGAAGTGTGTTGTACATCAGCAAAACTATCACCAAAACCTAGTTACTGCTGTTGTTTGGGTATAAAAGCACCAGCTCAGCCATTAACTGCTGAACCCAACTGATATTTTTATTAAGTATAAAGTTTGGAATTGAAGCCCAGAAAATCTTATATAATAAACTACAAGAAAAAATGCCAAAACAAAAATATTGCAATCAGTGTAATAAAAATATATCTAGTTCTCATTGGGCTAGGCATTGCCGTATTTGTAACTCTAGGAAATGCAGAAAGGCCATGAAAATATGTCCAAGATGCCATAAAATATTAAGCAAGGCATATTACAAATGGCATAAGTGTAATTCTTATGTACAGTCATCAGCATTGCCCTCACAACCATCTACATCTGGTCTGAAAAGGAAGCACGAAGCACCTGTTAATACCAGAGCAGCAAAGCAGCCACGCCATGAACCCATCCGTAGCAGTTTTAATGCCCAACTTAGGGATTACCAGTTTGTATCAGAGCTAAGATGCGGCATTGAGAATTTCTTGAACAGTATAAATTCTGATCTGCAGGCAATTCTTAATGCACAAAATGGCTCTTATAAGCTATCCCTCAAATTGTTTGTACAATATAAGAAACCAAATGGCACAAAATTTACACAGCCCCACATAACAGAAACTGTACCTGTATATTCAAATTCAAATTCAGACAAAATAATAAGCAGCTTGATAAATCAACTGAACATCAAACACTCTGAATTTGCGGCAAAAGAGTCAGGATGGAGCCTATGCGGTTCATCACACAAGTTATATGTTAATATTTCTGAATTCAGCCCATTACAAGGATCTACTTATGTGCCTTTGCCTGCCAATATCAAAAACAAAAGAGCCGTGGTCAATATAAAAAATGCCGACCCGAAATGCTTTTTGTGGTGTATATTAGCTGCTCTGTATCCAGTTTCAAGGGATCCTCAGAGAATAAGTTATTACAAACAGCATGAACATATTTTTGACGATGTAATGGAGGGTTTGGAATATCCAATGTCAGTTCAGAATATTGATAAATTTGAAAAAAGGGCCAAGCACATCAATGGCAAACAATTATCTATTAATGTATTTATTTGTTCTACTGGACGTGGCAATTCTTTGATAGAACCTCTCAGAATCAGTACACTTGATGATGAATCTGCTATTCCGATTGATCTGCTCTTAATTGAAGGAGATGATACACACCATTACACTCTGATACATAATCTTGAAGCTTTAGTGAGAACACAACTAGACAAATCTAATAGAATATTCAAGTTGTGCAGAAGATGTTTGACTGTATTTGATGGTCAAAAAATGGTAAATAGGATTCCTGAAAAAAATGCAGAAATTGCAAAAAACAAGTTAATTGAGCATCTGAAATACTGTGGCAACCATAAACCTATTCATATGGTGATGCCCAATCCAAATGAAAATTGCAAATTCAAAAAGTATGAAGCCTTGTTGGAACACCCAGCATATATTGTCTGTGATTTCGAATCGAACCTCAAACCTATTGCATTCTGTAGCCCAGATCCAGAAGAATCCTCAATTACACCATACCAGCAACATGAACCTTCCAGCTTTTGTTATGTGGTTATACGGGATGGTGTAGCTAGTGAGCCACACTTATACGTGGGAGAAGATGCCATCAAAATATTTGCACATAGAATAGAAAATGAGTGCCGTGACATAGCATCTAACATCTTATTAATATCAAAGCCTATGTTGCCTTTAACAGAGGAACAGATTGAAGATTTCAACAATGCAGAAAAATGCCCGGTATGTGATTGTGAATTTTCAGATACAAATATCAAGGTGAAACACCATTCTCATACAGATGGTCGATATAAACAGGCCCTGTGTAATAGCTGTAATATTAAGATCAAGAGACCAAGATTCATCCCCGTATTTTGCCACGGAGCATCCAATTATGATTTCCATCATCTGATCAGGTACGAGGGGTTTGAGAAGCAGAATTTAAATATTTTAGCTGAAAATGACGAGAAATATATATCTATTAGCAAGATAATTAAAGTTGATGGTGTTCCTATTCACATAAGATTTCTTGATTCTTACAGATTTTTATCAGCTAGCCTGGATACACTGGCCTCTCAATTATCTGATGATGACTTGAAAATCACACGTGCCTCGTTTCCAAATCAGGACCTGAAATTAATTAGGCGGAAGGGTGTATATCCATACGACTATGTTACAGATTTTTCTAAATTCGATGAGTGTTCCCTGCCACCACAAGAAGAATTTTACAGCAAAATCAGAGGATCTGGAATTACTGATGAAGATTATCACCATGCCCAGTTGATGTGGGACAATTTAAATTGCCAGACATTTGGTGATTATCACATGGCATATTTAAAACTTGATGTGACCCTCTTAGCTGATATATTGCAGGCATTCAGAAAATCTTCCATGCAAAATTATGGACTGGACCCAGTGTATTTTTACAGTGCCCCGGGCCTAGCATGGGCCGCAACGTTTTTGAATACCAAAATGCAATTGGATCTGATCCCAGATCAAAATATGTATCTGTTTATGGAACAATGTATAAGAGGGGGGATGGTGCAATGTTCCCAGAGATATGCCAGAGCAAATAACAAATACATGCCTGATTATGATCCAACACGGCCATCAAATTATATACTGTATGGAGATGCAAACAACCTCTATGGTCACGCCATGATGGATAAATTGCCATATGCAGGGCTTGAGTGGGTTGAAGATTTTAATATTGAGGATCTTCAGGACTTTGATGACAGTGAATATGGCCTCTTCTTAGAGACTGATCTGATGTTTCCAGATCATTTGCACAACAAATTTTCTGATCTGCCCCCAATTCCCGAGGTTCAGTGCTCACCTGGCTCTAAACAGAGGAAGCTCATGACGACTCTGGAGCCGAAACAAGGCTATGTCATATATTACAAAAACCTACAGTTCCTGATGAAACATGGTGTCCAAGTGACCAAAGTTGGCAAAGTTTTGAGGTTCAGGCACTCAAGATGGTTGAAACCATACATTGATACAAATACGGAGCTTCGAACATCTGCAAAAAGCGAATTTGATAAGGGCTTGTTTAAATTGATGGTGAATTCAGTGTATGGCAAAACAATTGAAAATGTCAGGAAACATACCGATGTTAAAATAATTACTGACCCCAGCCTTAGCAAAAAATTGGTTGCAAAGCCCAACTTCAATTACAGAAGAATTTATGATGAGTACATGGCACTTTTCAACATGATGAAAACAAAGATTAAGTTTGATAAACCTATTTATGTAGGGGCTGTGATATTGGAATTGTCCAAATTACATATGTTAATATTATATTATGACGTGCTGAAACCTTTTTATGGTGATCGTGTAAAATTATTGTACATGGACACGGATAGTTTTATTCTTGAAATTCAAACAGAAGATGTTTATCAAGATATGTCACAGCCTGAATTGTTTCAATACTTTGATACCAGTGAACATACAAGAATTCAACAACACCACAACAAAAAGGTGCCTGGCAAGTTAAAAGATGAAACACTTGGTGATGTTATTGTGGAATTTGCTGGGTTAAGTGCCAAGATGTACAGTTTTAAAACATGTAGTGCTGTTGTCAAAAAAGCCAAGGGCATTGGCAGAGTGACTGTGGAAAAAGAGCTTGTATTTGAAGATTATAAAAATTGCATCAAATCACAGAATTCAATTAGAACATCAGAAAATAGAATTCAGAGTGAGAATCACTTATTGACTTCAAATATTGTAACAAAAGTGGCTCTGGACCCACATGATGATAAGAGATGCATTTTGTCATGTGGCGTGCATACTTTACCTTGGGGGCATTGTGATTTGAAAAATGGCAAACAATGCCCAATTACAGAGCATGATTTGAAATAAATAAACATGCCTATGAACTTATTTGGGTTCAAAAAACAGGCTATTATGGACCTGCCGACACCACAACTCTCTTCTGATTTACAATCTGTAATGTCTAAACTGAGTGGCTTGTTAATTATTCATCTGAACAGCATACTTACAGATCTTGATGAAGAAACAGGCAAAACATTGTACATATTTAACAATAATTTAAATCATTACCAATTACCTGTGGGTGGGCAATTGCAATTTATTACAACCCCTGAGGGTGATGTTAAAATTTCAGTAGGGAGAAATATTTATAGAATCAAGCACTCAAACATGGTTTCTGGCACTGTATATACGGTTTCTGCTGGTGACTGCTTATATATTGAGGTCCCTGGATCCTATGACAAGCTTATACCCTTTTTTATAGAATTAAGAATCAGATACTCTATAATAAATAACCAATAAAAGAAAATGCCTAATGATATATTTGGCCATACAAGACATGAAGATCACAGTGATGAGATTCTGATGCTTGATGTCAGAGTCAAGAAATTGAGAAGTGATTTACAAGCTTTACAAACCACACTCAATGCCAGTCTTCAATTAGAAATTACAAATTTACAATCACAATGCATGGACCCTCTTCTTAAAATTGATTCAGAACTCAAATTATTGCTTCAGAAATATACTGACCTGGCCACATTGGATAATTTTCAAAATTTAGAAGAAGCTGTAGCAGCTCTTCAAGCAAAATTTAAGACCCAGGCCACCAACTCTGAGCAATTGAAACAACAATTAGAAGAACAGATTAATAATGTCCACACACAGCTCCAAACAATTGTCAAAAGCATAAAATCACAAGAAGATTTTGATCTAGTGATTTCCACTCTAAAAGAACAGATTCAGTCACTCCAGATACCTAACCTGGATCCTCTGCACAATGCCATAGCCGAGGTTAAAGAAAAAATTGAGACACTTGAAAATTTTATGAACAACTTGCCATCTTCTGATGCTTTGAATGCAATAACTCGGAGTGTAGCAAACATCAAGCTGCAACTTGAAACATATGAAGATTTTGGAAAAATTCAAAGTACCATAACCCATCTTGAAGGTATCATAGCAGCAGTGCAAAGTGATTTGGCAAATGTACAAGAAACTCGCCTGCCCGGTATTGTAGATACACTTGTCAGTGTCCAGCAACAGATCACAAAGCTTGAAAACCTCAACACTGAATCTGAACTATCTCATTTTCATCACTTGATAGATGATATCCAAACAAAACTTGAAATTTTACAACAATCAACACCCTCTCAGGCAGATATAGCCCTGCTCCAAAATGCTATGCAAAATGTGGCTGATGCATCTGAATTAAACAATGTAAAATTGGCACTTGAATTTTTGCAAAATACAGTATCAAATCTTCCTACATCACAGGAACTTAAAAATATAAAGAGGGCAGTGAATAGGATATTGAAATCAGAAGATATCAAGAATATCCAGGCAGAGATCAAACAACTTACTCAGACAGTGGCTATTCTTCCAACTAATCAACATATTAATGAACTGCATGCACTGTTTGAGGATATCAGAAGGCAGGTCCATGATCTTACTGCTCAAAATTCAAAATTGGCAGTTGTTGAAAATTTGCAACAAATTGTAGCTAACATCAAGCAACAGCTAGGGACCATGGAATCCAATCAAGCAAATGCTCTGTCTGTTTTTGCCACCCAGCTTCAAGAAATTGTGCAACAATACAAGAAACTTGTTGTGGACGTAAAGATCAAGCCAGGCCATGATGATGTTGTTAGGACCATCAATGAGCACCTTGAATCTGTAACAAGCAGATTGCTCACAGCAGAAAAGGAAATAACGGGCATAATCGAGAATCCAAAACATACAGTAATTCTTGAATTGTACAGCATCCCCAACAAAGAATATGATTCACCATTTACACCAGGTGGCAAAATATATATGCTGTCCCCTGCACAATTTTATTACCAGTTTTTTGTTGGGGGCACATTGAGACCAATCAAGATCAAATATTGGCTACAACCACAGGCACACCACTACCCTACCTTATCAATAACAAATGCTGATAACAAACCAAAAATCACCAGTGTAGAGTTAGAGGATTTTACAGACCCCAATACATTAGAAACAGCCTATACTGAAGATGATGGCTCTTTGGAATTTAAAATACAAATAGGGGACAAATTATATTTAGAAAATCCTGTAGTATCAGCTGCTGAACACCCTATAGTTGCAATATTCCTGTTTACATATTATGTCTAGACAAATTATTGTTGATGAATTACACAGACAGGCCCGACATAATTTTAAGAGACTTCCAGTAGTTACAAAAGGCATAGATGATTTATGGCAGAGCGACTTGATTGAGTTGTCAACTGGACAGTTGAAAAACTTACACAAAATCAACAAGGGCTACAAGTATCTACTCACTGTGATAGACACATTTTCAAAATTTGCCTGGGCTGTGCCACTCAAATCCAAAACTGGAAAATGTGTTACAGAAGCCCTCAGGACAATCATCAATCATTCAGGAAGATCCCCGCGCTATTTGCAAACAGATAATGGCAAAGAATTTTATAATTCAGTGTTTCAACAATTTATTAAAAGCCAGTCAATAAAACATTATTCGAGTTACAGTGACCTCAAAGCCTCAATTGTAGAGAGATTCAACAGAACCTTAAAAAATCTTATGTATAAACAATTTACACTTCAAGGTAATTATAAATGGATTAATATTCTTCCAGAACTTCTACATAAATATAACAACTCGGTCCATTCCACAATCAACATGAAACCCTCTGAAGTAACTTCATCTGATGAGCAAAAATTGATCAGGACTGTTTATTATCCTAGATACCAGCCAACAACAAGAAGGGCCAAATACAGGGTGGGCGATCAAGTAAGAATCAGCAAATATAAGCACTTATTCAAAAGAGGCTTTACGAGAAACTGGAGCACCGAATTATTTACAGTGGTTCAAGTTAAACCCGGGACTCTTAACACATATATAATAAAAGATCACCGAGGAGAAATTCTCAAAGGCAGGTTCTATGAACAAGAACTCAGCAAAACTAAACAGCCCGACACATATCTCATAGAAAAAATCATCCGCAGAAAAGGCAACAAGTTATTTGTCAAATGGCTGGGTCATCCGGAAAACAGCTGGATCGATGCAGACAAAGTGATAATATGAACACCTGGGATGTTATAAAGAGGCTGCCAGAACCTGAACAGCAGAATAAGAGAAATGGCAACTTGCTGCCTGATAATATTAGATGTCTTATTGTTGGGCCATCTGCTTGTGGCAAAACTACACTAATGGTTGATAATTTTTTATTGGCACCCAACTGGTTAGACTGGAAAAACAGGCACTTGTATGTCTTCTCTAAGAGCTTGGAACAATTAAAATATCAGCAGCTGATGAAGCTATATGATGGATTGGATATTGCCACTTTTGAACCAGATGTTAAGCCACTTCACGAATGTCTCGATAATTCTGTTGTTGTGTTTGATGACATTATACTGGATAATCAAAACAAGGTTAGAAACTTCTTTACACAGGGCCGACACAAAAACATTGATTGCTTCTACCTGGCACAGACTTTTTCTAAAATACCGAAGCAGCTGATCCGAGACAACAGCAATTTTATATGTGTGTTTCATCAAGATCATACCAACCTCAAACACATACACGATGAATATGTAGGTGGGGACTTGAGCTACAATGATTTTTCCAAGTTTTGCAGCAAGTGCTGGAACCAGGACAGTTATGGGTTTGTCACAATTGATATGACAAGAACACCTAATACAGGCAAATACAGAAATAAAATCAACGATTTTCTAGACGTTGAGACATAAATAAACAACCATGAAACGACCAGTCATTGATGATCTTAAGTTAAGAGATTATCTTGTAAAAAGATTTAAGGGATGGAAATCAGAGAACCGTGGAATTTATGAAAAACACAAACAAACAGAACAGCCTGTCATTGATGCTATTAATAATTTAGGTAAGAATATCAAAACTGTTACAGAGCAAAATCAAGATTTGATCACAGAGCTTGTGCCTGTAGCTGCAAGGAACATATTAGATTATCCATTCACCCCACTTTCAAGTATTCATACACCTAGTCCTGTTGCTCCTCGAAGAATTGAAGCTACTCAGGATCCTATTGAATTGGGTCTTCTTGCTCAAAAATATTTAACCACACCTAAAGACAACAAAGATGAGGTGTTTGGTTTATATGCCGACACAGAGCTTGATGGCAGCATCATACACAGAATCGGTAATTTCAGAGTAACTTTTATGGGGGATGATCTGATTGTTTATTCAGAATCTCGTCTCGGAGAAAAAGGTGCTTTTGTTAAGTACCCCGGAACACCTGGATTGTGGGAACTGATGACTAGGAAAAGGCCTGGCAGCTATACAGATCAAGATTATGAACATTACAAAGAAATATTAATAAAATCAGATGCTCTATACCAGAACAATGATCCCACGCAAAAAAGAGTCAAGTCTAGCAGTGGAGCAAAATACAACAATTTAATCAAGCCCATATGGTCACAGATCAAGACTGGCAGTGGGATCAAACAATACAATACTCTGCCCAAAGAATTTGTGTGGGTTGATGATGTCAGGAAACTTGTAGATAGGTTATTGGTGATAGCCGGGGAGGAAAATGCAGGGAACCACAATTTTTACAATGAAAAAGTTGGAATTATGGACATGATAAGCACAAAATTGTCTAATTTTATAGTGAATGACCCTAAGGGCATTGGATATCTCATAAAAATTATTAATACTCTACCACCCAAATTTTGGAATGTTTCTGAGGGTCGGGGCCTGGTTAATGACATCATAAACAAGCTGCCATTTGAACTACACATTCCAGGCTATCAGTATTGTGGTCCCGGTACAAAATTGGACCATAGATTAAACAGAGGGGACCCTGGTGTAAATCCCCTAGATGCTGCTTGCAGAGACCATGACATAGCATACAACACACATTCTGATCTTGACAAGAGACATGTTGCAGACAAGAAATTAGAAGAGGCAGCATTTGGCAGATTTGTAAGCAAAGATGCATCTTTAAGTGAGAGAATATCAGCATTGGGAACCACCATAGCTATGAGCACCAAACAAAAACTGGGGTGGGGGTTGTGAATATGTATATAATAAACCTACGATGAAGGCCAAGGGTGTTATGTATCAAATACCTTATGCAGGTCTCAAATCTCTTAAAACTATTGACAGTCTTTTAACCAAAAAGCAGCGCAAGAAAAAAAGCTCTTGTATTGCAAAGGGGCATGGTATGAAATTGTTGCTTAGCACCCCCCAATTAAAAAAATTACAGCAATCAAGAAAAAAATCACATGTGGGGGGATTCATATTTACCATCCCTGCCATCTTAGCTGCTCTCGGGGCTGTTGGGAGCTTGGCCGGGGGATCAGCTGCCATAGCAAAAACGGTAATAGATGCCAAGAAGAATAGGGCAGAATTAGATGAGCAGAGGCGCCATAACCTGGCAATGGAGAAAAAAGGCAAAGGTGTTAAGAGAGCCATGAATAAGTTTAAAAAAAACAAGTGCCGCTTACAAACCAAGATATTGAAGCTTTAATCAAGCCACTGGGCATCAAACATTTTAGAGGTGTGTACATGTCTGATTCTTTGCCGGAGCAACCACTCAACAAAGAGTGTGGCATTGTTAATTTGGATGAGTACAAAAATCAGGGCACTCACTGGATCTGTTATCTTAAATATTTAAACGATGATGCATTTGTGTTTGATTCATTTGGAGGTGTTCCACCTGAAAATTTAGTAAAATATTTAAAATCAGCTAATCTTTATTACAATAATGCCCGTGTTCAAAACTTCAAAGATGTTAATTGCGGACATTTGTGTTTATCCGTTCTCAGATATATGTCTCAAATAAATAAACCATCAATTGAAGATTTTCAAAAGGTCCTGTGGTATTTAAAACACCATGGGGGTATTCCATCTCACCAGCCAAAATTCAATATTGAAACTCAAATTGCATGATGACATAGTGTATCCCAAAACAATAGCTCTCAGAGCATTTTACGGCATGTACTTGATCCCTAATATTACGCACCACAACAACACAATTGCAGTAGGGGATCAAAAAATTGTCATCACTCCAGGGCAGTATAATCTGTCCACTCTAAATGCTCACTTACCCAGAGGTGTAGTGTTAAGTCAAAATTCTGTCACTCACAGAGTAGAGATTGTATCTGCCACAGAAACAGTGAATCTGGGTACTATAGGAGAGCTGCTAGGATTTGAGAACAACACAAAACTTGAACCGGCCATCAAACACACTGCTATTAATATACCTAAATTCTTGGCCATAGAGACTCTGAATATTCACTGTAATGTGGCCGAGGGTATGATCACCAAATCAAATGGCATAGGCACTCACAAACAAACCGGCATCATTGCAACATTCAAACCTAATTCCGAATTCATGGAGCCAATCATCTACAATCCATCCCCAACATTATATTTTCCTGTGTGCCATAATAGAATAGATTACATTGAATTGATGGTCACTAATGAAAAAGAAGAATTAGTTGATTTTGCTGGAGCCACAACAACTGCAATCATAGAGATTAACATTTAAATAAAAATACATACAATGGAAAATATTGAGAGTTATGAGCTACAATCATTCCCTCCAAACAGGAGGACATTTGCAAATTTAAATCAACCCAACACAGAGATCGAGGTTGATCTTGATGTAGGGGATGGCTTTATACACCCCCACAGAGCAGATCTATACATCAAATTTGATGTTGTAAAGCTCGATGGAACAGATTATCCGGCAAATTCAAATATAAGATTGGTAGATAATTTTGTGCCGCATCTGTTCTCTGAAATTGAGATCAGAAAGCATGGGGTTGTTATAAACAGAATAGATTATCCCGGCATTACCTCTACAGCTTTGGCCACTCTAAAATTATCCAAAACCGAAGCATCATACTACAAAATAGGGGGATTTGAAGCTGGTGATAAGATATTATCTAAAAATCACACAGTGCTATTTCCCATGCGCCTGTTGCCAGGATTCTTCTCGGATTACAAAGATATTATGTGGAAGGGTGGTTTAAGAATTACATTTAGAAGAGCTGCCAATGATAATAATGCTTTGATGAGGTACAGTGCAATAAACCCCACAGGGGAAGCTATGCCTAATACCCTACCTGATGAGGGCAAGTGCATTATTCAGACTATGGAGCTAAGAATCCCAGTTGTTGAATATGAAGCCAGTTATGCTCTCAAATACAAAGCTGATATCCTAAAAAATCCGCAAATTCCTCTGCAATTTTATACATATCAATGCGTACAGAAGCCCGCATCTGGTACCTATTATGAGTTTGATGCCACAAATTCATTCTCCAGTATTCAATACGACATGCCTGATTTTGTGGTGGTATTGTTTCAGACTGGAAGACACAATAATCAGGAAAAAAATTCGAGTAAATTTGATAGCTGCAACATCAAGAACATATATCTTAAAAATGGGAGAAATGAGGTTTTTCCTAGAGAAAGTTATAATTTAGACATGTCCAAGGATGATTTTCTTAAATTATATGAGGCATTTTCGGCTTTCAAGAGGGTCACTACAGGCAGTACTGACATGTATTACTCACCAGATGAATTCAAAGCACGGAGACCCATGTTTGTAATTAACACTTCAAAAAGGAAACAAGTTGTGGTCAATGATAGAACAAACATTAAAATTATCTGTGAATTCCACGAGGCTTTACCCGAAGACACCATTTGTAGCGTTATTCTCATAGGTGAAAAATCATATATTTATGATGTAAGAAATGAGAGAGTCACGGAGCAGTTTTAGAAGCACGATTCAAACACAGAGGCCCTTGATTACAAAGCAATAATACCAACACTTTGCTGTCAGAGAGGCCCCAGACACTCTACCAGCTTTGAAACCTCAACTGTATTATCAGCTAGCAGTGAATATCTTATGTATGGGCAGTTGTATGTATTTCAATCTTTTATCAGGACTCGAACCCCGAGCCTTTTGTTTACAAGACAACAATATTATCATTTTGCCATCAGGGGAGGCTTCATATTTTATGAGGACTTAAACCCAAACCTCCACACCTGAAAAATTAGGGTATAAGCCCCTCTTGGCATTGTCTTAAGTATGGGTAAATCTATCTGTTGAGCCCTCGCCTTTTCTACACTAGAAATTCAGAATTTCTTAAAAATCAGAGCATATCACACCTGAAAAATTGGGGTACAGGCCCCATCTTGGCATTGTTTTAAGTGTAAGCAAATCTGATTGTTCAATCAAATAGCCTCGCCTTTTCTACACTTGTTAAGTGGCGCTGTCCATAGCATAAAACCCACTACTCAAACTGCTCCACCAAAATGTGTCACATGTACGGAAAACCATCCTACATACAGCTACAAATGCAAAGCCAAGCCAGAAGCAATACCTGAACACCCCGACCTAACAGTCCCCCTGCGCACCAATGACACTGCTACGGAACCTGACAACTCACTACGACATCCTGTAACAGTGGAAGATCTAATACGTTTCTTCACACTGACTCTCCAAAATGTGCACCCATTTTTAAGAACGCACATATTAACCCAAGTAACGGCATCGGCAAAAACCATTTTCAACTTGCAACTCCATGCAACATACTCTGGTCCTCACGTGCATTTCCACATATCCCACTTGGAAACTGCGGTTTAAGGTTTTG
This sequence comes from Lepisma saccharinum, assembly GCF_977018435.1. NCBI lineage: Eukaryota > Metazoa > Arthropoda > Insecta > Zygentoma > Lepismatidae > Lepisma > Lepisma saccharinum. Next base: position 98,618,410 of record NC_139231.1, read on the forward strand.
AATATGGCAGTACGGAATATGTATAATTTTCTATTTTTAAATATCCGATCCGTTTCTAAACGAAAAGCTTTATTGCAACACCTGCTCTTGGAAGAATCTGTTCACTGCTTTGCGCTAAACGAAACCTATCTTGCTCCAAAAATGATCTGTCATATTCCACCATACAACATCTTACGCCACGATGGCCCGCCGGGCTTAAGAGTAAACGGCGGCACAGCAATTGGAGTAGATAGAAAATTACCATATCGAACAGTTACCTTCCCACCACACTTCCACTTGCCAGAACATACTGCTAGTACAATCTACTTTCCATCCCGGGTCGTTACATTTGCTACCATCTATGTAAGACCAGGGGAGACTATTCCATACCAATTCTTTCAACATATCCAAACCCTTAGCAAACATTATATCATAGCAGCGGACATCAATTATCATAGCCGAACCATGCAAGACAAAACAAACTTTTTACAATTTCTGGACCAAAACACTACAGCAGAATTCCATGTACTGCCCAGAGCCACACGTCCCATAAGTAACACTACCCCTGACGTTGTTATAACATCAACATCTCTAAGTGCCTGCTTGAACATATCTGTGCTGGATTCCATCGGCAGTGACCATGACCCAGTGAAAATTACCTTAAATCTTGGTAACCGCAATACGAGCAGTACAATACAACCTCGAAAAATCTGGTGTTACAACAAAGCGAACTGGGAGGCATATAGTGAAAAGCTACAGAATGCTTTTTCTCACCCGCATCCAGAACCAAACAATTCAGAGGAACTCGATACGGCGGTGGAACATCTTACTGCTCAGATTACCAGTGCGGCAACCACTAACATACCTACGACCACTCTCAATAGTTACAAACCAAAGCTACCTCCGCAATATCTTCACCTAATCACAGCATCACGACGAGCATACAGGGACTATCTCCAGACCAGAAATCCTGAATCCCTTAACTTACACCGTCAATGGCTGCGTACAGTTCATAACTATATAAAAGCTTATAAACAACGTCGATGGATTGAAACGTGCAACCAATTGAGTGACGAAAGCCATCCCACAAAATACTGGAAACGTTTCAAGGTGCTCACTGGACAATCCAGTAGTACTCCTTATCCGATAACAATCAAGGACGCAGCTCTAAACACAGACACTGAAAAAGCTTATGCCTTCGCAAATGCCTTGCAAGACACTTTCACTCCGACACCGCAACTAGCTCCAAATCTCCGCCTCCAGACCAAAATTGACAGAGTCACAAACCCCAATAACAGGCAACTGCAACCCAGTAATACGCACACTATTGATCCTACAAATGCTCTAACTGTTCCTATCACAACAGACGATATTATCAATACTGTGCGTAGGAAGAGAAACACTGCTCCCGGATTGGACAATATCACATACGTATTGATTAAACAGGCCCCGCTTGCATTGCTGTCCTTTCTGGCCATTATCTACAATTTTATCCTCCGCACAGGACACTACCCGACAGACTGGAAGATTTCAAAGGTTCTAATGTTCCCAAAACCAAACAAAGATAGTACCAACCCAACAAACTATCGACCTATTTAAGCTCACATCAACCTTTAGCAAAATATTCGAACGCATCATTGTTCGACGCATACACATGCACTTACAAGCACACAGTTTACTTCCGTCGCACCAAGCAGGCTTTAGACCTCAACACAGTGTCCTTGATAATTTATTAAAACTAACGACTCGCATCACAAATCATTTCAACACATCCAAACCATCCTGCCTAGTACTATTCGACCTGGAGAAAGCATTTGACAAAGTATGGCATACTGGACTCATTTACAAGCTCCATAAATTCCAACTACCGCTTTGCTATGTCAGATTAGTACACAGCTTTCTAACAAATAGGGTCGCTTATGTCACTGTAAATGGAGCGATGTCATACCCCATTTTCCCTTACTCTGGCGTTCCACAGGGTGCTGCTTTATCACCATTACTCTACATACTATACGTTGCCGATATGCCAAAACCCCCACAAGTTTCTATCTACCAATTCGCTGACGACACCGCATTTCTCGCCTGTTGTTCAACCATCCAAGCTATAAACAAAACTCTCCAACCAGCTATAAACTCCTTCCAAAGATGGTGCGACACATGGCGTCTCACAATTAATGCTCTCAAAACACAAGCATTGGTGTTTCTGCAGACAGGCTGTCGCTCGAAGATCCAAAGGAACCCAACATTATTAAACATCAAAATACGGGGAACTCCAATTCTGCCTGCCACCACTGCAAAATATCTGGGAGTCATATTTGACTCCAAGCTAACCTGGAAACCTCAATTGCTCAACATCGTCCAAAAAGCTACAAATCGTCTGAGCTTGCTCAAACGGCTAATTGGAACATCCTGGGGACTCAACTCCCAGGTTGTCCTACATACCTACAAGGCTTTCCTTCGACCAGCAATTACTTACGGCCACACTGCATGGATATCAGCCCCAGACTCATTCTATCACAAACTACAAGTTCTGGAAAGACATGCTCTTCGTTTGGCCTTCAGAGTAGTCCTACCAAGTCCTACACGACTACTGTACGAGCGAATAACCTTTCCCGAAATCACAACCCACATCGAAGCCATCCGTCACAAATATATAACTGGTCGAATGAACTCGCACCATCCACAACTTCTTAGCACAATGTACGAAGATGCTCTACACGACTGCCTTCCCACATACCACTGCACACCATTACAGCATCTCTTAACCATGTACACCTTCCTGATAGATCCACAGCATCCTGACTACCAGCTGTATAATATCCATCATCCTCCGGAACTACGGCACGTGATATATCCAACACATGCCGCACCATAGCAAATTATTACTTTCCTAACAGAAGTAATTTTCCCACTACTGCATAAATAAGATCTAAGTGAACTACCCTCAGAATAAGTAAATATGTACCACTTCATTACTGAAAACACTTAGACCATCACCTTGCAAGGGAAAACATTTATGGAAACAATTCACTTACCAAAGAGAAGGTGTACCCTTCTAAATGGAAAACGAGGACAAAAAAAAAAAAAAAAAAAAAAAAAAAAAAAAAAAAAAAGTGCCGCAGATAAAACAAACACGCTCCAAAATCGGTTAATTCACGTGAATTTTGAGATCAGTTATTTTCTATGACCTATCCACCCTAGCTGAATTACAACATAAGTAATTATGAATAAATTATTTAACAAATCGTTTCATAATTTTGACTAAATTATTTAGTATTCCTAAACAAATGGTCTACATTTTGTTAGATTTACCAAAATAATTTTTGGTTTTGGTAACCAAAAAATTGTTTACGACAAACAAATAGAACTTGACCAAATCTTTTGGTACTGGTGAACAATTGTTTGGTTGATGCCTATTTAAACAAACGATTTGTTCACCACTACCATTTTTTTGGTTAATCCAAACAAACATTTTTCTCTGTGTATGGTACCGTTATACGGATGGAGGGGGGCTGCATCTTGGGGGTTCCTTTTTTATCAACAAATATAAAGATTTTAGAGCCACGCACAAAAAATGAACACGAGAATTTGCATTTGTTTCAAAACATAAAGGCGACTTAATGCAAATGAGCGTACAGAAAGTTTTTTTAACGCCTAGACAAATTACCTTTTCTCCCCTTTGGGCTTAATTGTTGTTGCCCTCTGTCTTTCAAACTCTACTAGGTCTGACGTAGTAGTAAGTCTATTGTTATTTTCCCCCTTTTACGTTTCTTTGACTCCGAAGGTTCTGGATTTGAGTCTCGGTAGTCTTTATCCGCAGACCTATCCCCCCCCTGCTGACATTGACATTGAATGCGAGAAAGTTTAAAAAATATACGTAATATATTTTTTCTTGAAAAGTAGTTGCTGTAGAATCTGTAACAGAGTTACTTTCCAAATGTATTACGGTAATTGAGTTAATTTCCAAATGAATAACTGTAACTCAGTTATTTTCCTATGGATTAACCGTAAATGAGTTACTTTGCAAATGAGTAATTGTAACTTAATTACATTACAAATGTGACTGAGTTACTTCCCAAATGATTAGCTGTAACTGATTTACTTCTTTAGGAATTAGGAACAGTGGCTGAGTTAATTTCCAAATGAATAACTGTAACTGAATTACTTTGCAATGAGTAACTGTACCTAGATGCTTAATCAACGAGTGACTCCAACAAGTTACTTTCCTAATGAGTAACACTAGTGGAGCTACTTTCCAAATGAGCAATTGTAACTGAGTTACTTTCGAAATTAACACGGCTAATGATCTTAGTAAATGTAACTACGTTACTTCCAAAATGAATAACTCTAACTGAGTTATTTTCCAGTGAGTAACTCTAACTAGATGCTTTCAAAATAAATAACTCTAACTAGTTGCTTTCCAAGAAAGTAACTGCAACTGAGATACTTTTCAAAAGGAGCAAGAGCAACTGAGATAATTACCAAATATGTAACTGTCACTGAGTTACTTTTTGATCAACGAAAATGTAACCCAATTACCTTTTCAAAAACAAGTTTACGAAAAGACTGGGACACGCTCAGAATAAGGCTAACAAAAATCAAAAGAATTCTGACTTTGTATGGCGACACGAACAGATGACAATACATATATAATTAAATGAGTACCAGTGCTAGAACAACCCGACTTCGCACTATGTTTCATCATTAATTAATATTTCATCAATGACGAGGTTGCAAAGTCAAGAAAGTTTCAAACTTACCTACGATGTTCTGAGATCAGATTCTCCGCACACCTAGAAAAAAAAAAAGGTTGGAGAATGGAGGTCCCCTGCAACAGCATCACTTCTTTCCGGATCAAAGCCCTACACATCAATCGCCAGAGGAGGAGGGATGGGGCAGCCGTACATCTTCTCAACATCTTTGTTTTCGTTCAACCCATCTTAATTAACGAACCAGAATTGATTCCTCCTTTTCCCCTCTTTTTTCTATCTTTTTCTTCGGCAAAAGACGAAGTCGACGAAAAAACACGCGTGGGAATTAAATCTTCTGAAGATACTTTCGACACACCTCTTAACTTTCGAGCCAGGTCGTTCATTTTTCTTCGGTTCCTCCTCTGTTGCTTTTTCTTGTTTCCACTGCTCCCTCCCCTGATACTGACCCTTGTCCAATCTCCTGGCTATTTTATCAAAATCAATAAACTTTTCTTTCCTTCTTTCCGCTTCAATTCGTTCGTGCGCTAGTGGTGGGCTAGGAATTCAGCCGAAAAGTTTATCTTCAGATTCCCAACCACCTGACATTCCCCACACGAATACTTATTACCAATTCTCATTACGTCTCTTACATAACGGGGGTGATAGACTCGCCATCTATCCACAGAAGGTTCAGGATTAGAGTCCTATCCTGGATATGGAGTCTCTTCATCAATATCACCCATTCTCATCGTCATATTCATTTAACTTACCGGAAAACAAAAAATTGTGGTTGTAGTGAACGCATCGTCCAAAAATAAGACTGCACAGAATTAGAAAAGAAAACTGGACACGTTTTGTTTTACATGAATTCAGCTTAAAATTAAACTTCATATTTTTCCTATTCATTATGATACATCTGATTTATTTTCTTCCTATTATATTTTAGGTATGTCCTGTTGTTATAACTGTTAATCATTGAGTCTATCCTTGTACGTATAAGTTACGTTGAACAGTATTTATTATATGGAGCAAAAAGGATAAATCTTTATCTTTAAAATTTCGCAAATTTCATCCAAATCGGACTGTTAGTTACTGAGATAATCAGGGGATGGAGAAAAATATGGAAACACCTGCGAAGAAAATCCGGAAGGTGCTGGACCGCCTTTAGCTTCCAAAACGGCCTGCAGTCTCCGAGGAATTGTCAAATACAAGTCCTGGATGGTAAATAATGGGATCTTGCACCATTCTTCATGCAAAATATGGTGAAAATCCTCCTCAGTGTCCTTCTGTTTCTGTCACTCAGTGTACATTTTCATCCACGCAGGTTCTTTATCTGATGATGTCTTTCCGGACACACTATTATGTCATCATGATCTTGGATAGAGTCCCCCTCCATACGCCAAATAACATGGCTACTTCGGCAACAGAGGTGCCGCCTGCAAGGCGGACACTAACAATTTGCCCTCTTTGAAACAGTGTCAGCTCGGACAGGATTCAGTATCAACTGCACTGCACGCTATTTACAGTGCAACTGTCGACTCCTACGAGTCCGACAGGGTCCTATCTCACGGCACAAAACAAAAGAATGTCCCACCTCGTCCTATTTCAAGTGGAAAAATTGCGTCGATATCACCCGTTCTGATGTCGTGGTGGTTCCATATTTTTGTCCATCCCCTGTAGTTATTTACAGTTTTCAAGTTTATTTCAATGTGGACATTTATATGTATATTTACCGTATTGAAAACAAAAGATATGCTGGAAATACAATGCTCCCTAATAACGGCGGTTTGGATAGCAATATTAATCATAAATAACGACTCATCTTGTTGAAAAGTTTTTGTCCAGCCGACAATGGGGTTACCAAGATACCTAGTGCATCTGCAAAGCTCACTTCTGGATTCTAGTATCTTCTCGAGCATCTTGGATGGATTCTACGAGGAAGATCGAGATGTGAATTACCTGACCGAGGTTATGATCGTCACAGGATCGAAGAAGAAACGGGTGAAATTCACCGAATGGGAGATAGTCGCCAAGACGCAACGGATAAGAAGATACACAATTACATTTCGTAAGTGAATCTTGGAGCTCTAACGCGGAAAGGGATTGGACAAGTTGCCGAAATGCTTTAATCCTTACCGGAAGAGAACGTCACAATTAGGTAGTGATAGTAAAATGTTACCGTGCTCTGAGCAACACAAGAAGATGCTTTCTTTCTATTTCACTTATATTACGTCACTTTTTTTATCTCTTGGCTTAACGCTACAATGATGGTAAATGCTGTTCTGATGAAAAGGTTGGAGGGACGAACACAATGTTACATCTGTGCCTTGACCATGGTTTGAACAAGAGAAGACCCAAAAAGCAACGTCACTTCTCTGTAACTGCAGTCGTGCAGGCGAATGAGGTTCTGTCTTCTGGCCGCACGGCCAGCATAATCCTCTGTGGGGTCGTGTTCTCCTGTGCCCATATTTGTGCGGAGTGAGCTTTTACAGCCCCAGCATTTAACTGTGGCATGGAGATTTAACCGTCAGAGACAGTATATTGATTGATTGATTTGCTTTATTTTACTTCGCTTTTTGTGCCACTTTTGGCTAATTTGCGAAGATGGGGATGAGTGATGACATGATGAAATTGATGAATGGACATTAACAAACATCCATTCCCAGGCTGGGATTCGAACCCGGGACCCCTAGCGTTGTTGCGCAATGTGCTAAACACCCCGCCACTTAGGCCGGCCAGGGACAGTATAGTTTTAGTTGTTCGTAAGGAATCTAAGTTTTAGAAAACTTGTGTCAGCACATTTTTGAAAATACTTTTTATTTTGTTGTTAGGACCTTCTTCTCAGTTTTGATTTAGTTAAGGGGTTTGTTAATAAAATCCTTAGAAAAATATTTGGACCTGAAAGGGATGAGGAGAGATGAATGGAGAAGATTACAAATTTAGAACTGCACAATATGTATTCATGTCCAGATATTATTAGATTTTTTAAATCAAGAAGGCTTAGGTGGCAGGCTATGTTGCACGAATGGGAGAGGGAAGAAGAGTTTACAGGATTCTTGTTGGGAAACCTGATGGTAAGAGACCTATAGGAAGGCCAATACGAAGATGGGGGGATAACGTTGAGATGGACGTCATGGAAATCGGTAAGGGTGGAAAAGATTGGATTGACCTTGTCCACGATAGGTACAGAGAGAAGGATTGTGTTGCTGCATCCATAAACCTTCGGGTTTAAGAAGAGTTAGTTAGCTTGTCCCAATTTTGTGTGATGGGCACACGCAGCCTACATGCTGACGTGTCCACAATTTAAAAATCAATCAATCGAACGAAAGAGGTAATCCTGTATTTCGTATTTACTAAAATGTCTTGGTTAAGAGATGCTAGTGGAAGTACTGATATCGTATTAATGTCCTTACTTGTGACAGGACATTGAGTGTTTATTATTCAGAAGTCTAGTAACTTATTATTCGAAATTCTGGCAGATATGTTAAAAGGAATCGAGAATTTGGTTATTTGAGAAGTCTCCAAGGATCTGGCCTCGATTTTTGTACTGTCTCGGTATTGTCTCGAACTTGGAAATGATACACGGATCTAGCATCGTCTCGGTACCCTTTCACGAAAGGTTTAGGGGAGGAACAAAAGAGAAGCGACATCAATACCTTACTGATAAATCTGTCTCATACGGATGACACTTTGAGTGCGTTTGTAGGTTCGTCGCTGACAATGTCGCCTCTTCGCTCCCCCACCTTTTCCTCGTGAACGGTCCACGCGCCTCGATAATCTCCCAGAATTCTTATCGTGCATTCGTTTATTATGTCGATGTTGGCTTTTTCCACCGCTTCCCTCCCGTCGCACTCTGAAGCACTCTTCATCTTTCTTATTCCATCCGTTCCCTCTTATTCATCTTCCCCGAGGACCGGCAGCTGGCTTGAGAGAGCTGGAGAATTGGCTTTGCAGGAGGGAGAGGATGAGGCGAACAGATTGTGCGAACGATGCTTTGAAAGCGAGAGAATGCAGGGGACAGGCCTTCACTTGCCTCCTTTCAATCGGTGTTGCCGCATCCTGCACTGTTATCGTATGTCGTGGATGATTGGCCAGCGGTTACTCATCGATTCCTTAATAAGGAATTGGAAGTAACAGGCAAAATATAATTGCTCTAAAATTTACGGTTATTTAGAGCGACATTTTCCATGTAATGTTTTTTTTACAGTAAATAGTATCTCGAACCATGTAGGAAACGGCCATCCTCTGTGGCGGACTGGTTAGCACAGCGCGCTACGAAGCCAGGGATCGGATCGGATCTCGACCTGGGTTTGGATGTTCCTTGTGAGTGTCCCTTCATCGATTTAATCATATCATCATTCATCTTCATTGTCAAAAGTGACAGAAAAATCAAATAATAACATGGGGAAACAATTTGCGGTTTACATTTTCATAGCATTTTCTCCCATTTGAACAATTTTACATCAGAGAAAAATACATTTATTACAATTAGTAGTTATACAATTTTGAGACATTATAAATATAAGTGGACAAGAAATATACGCACTTGAAAACTTGCACCATTAAATTTTAAACAAAGAACATGGGAATGAAAATGGAGACATATATAAACCAATAGGGCCTCCCCGATGGCGCAGTGGTAGCGCCGTTGCCTTGTCATCAAAGGGACCCGGGTTCGATACCCGGTGGAGGCACAAGTGGTTCGGATCCCACTTTAAACTGTAGGTCCAGTCCCTATTAGCCTTAGTGTTCACAAAGTGGACTTAAAACACCAAATCAAACCAAACCAAAACAATGAGTATGAAACCAATAGTACAATATAGCGCTGCAACACATAATTTGCCCAACACGCTCCCTTTTCTGCCATATTCGCTAGTTGCAACGATGATGATGTATGATGATGAGGTAAAGCACCGAGACACGCCGGGACGTACCGGGGAGATCAACGAGTGACACGACGAAGCAGCATTTGGTCATCGGCAGCTTCAGTAGGTCCAGTCCGTCAGGAGACTGAGAAGACACACAACAGATCCCGGGAATTGGAGAATACTCCCTACAGGAACGCCAAGTTTTGCGATGTCCAGCCAAGTACTCTCGTGTCTCCGTCAGCCTGTGCTACCCGTCTCCGAGACCGACGATCCCTCCTGTACTTGCCGTCATCTCCGAGATCAGTAATAAGGCACCAGTTCGACTCCTAACGTCGTGAATCACCACCAAGGGTCCAAGTACGACCATTAAGAAAGGGGTGATTGAACGTCATGCATATATCTTCTGATTCCAATCTCCATAGCCTGCGAGACCCAAAATTTGAGTCTTTACCTCTCATTACTGAGCCACATCCCAGTGTCAGTTGATTAATTTGAAATGATTTTACATAACTTTTCTTCCATTTAAGAGTGATTTAAACTATTATCCCTAACATAATGCCACGCTTCAATATATGAGAAAGACAGAGATAGAGATATACGTCACATTTCTGTCACTTTTGGCTAATCGCGAAGATGAGCACGAGTGATGTTATGATGAAATTGATGAACGGACACTCACAAAGAACATCCATCCATGTCCAGGCATGGTGTTTGGTAGTGGGATCTGTAGCGTCGTAGTGCGCTGTGCTAACCACTCCGCCACGGAGGCCGGCAAAGAGAGATTACTATAACAATATTCTGTATGAGTTCAGAATTTGTAGATAAAGTAGAAAACGGCAGCCCCGCGCGTTGCTGGTACTGATATTGTCCTTCGTTGCGAGATAATTTCAGGTTACCTCTGCCAGGTAGGAGAACGACTTCTGTGCGATTGGTTTGACCTCCGCGATGGCGTGGTTGTAAAGTAATCGCCTTGTTATAAAGGAGTCCCCGGTTCGAAACCTGGTGGAGGCGTATAGTGGTTCGGATCCTTTTTCAAACTGTTGGTCCAGTCCCAATTAGCCTTTCTGTGGATAAAGTGGACTTAAAACATAAGCTAAAACTATTTGTACGTTTTTCTAACCATCACATGGGCTACGTGGATGTCCTATACGAACATTGTGTCGTCTCTTCGGCCGTGTACCTATAAAACAAGTTGAAAAAGTTTGGATTTAGATAGAAAATCTGTCTTTTCCTTTTTGGAACCCTGCATCGAATCAGTCGGCTTGACAACATATAGATCAGTCGGAACATCACACAAATGAAACGCGTAAGTAAAAAATGCATTACTATTAATATTTAATTCCTAATCTATCAATCAGACCTCTAGCTTATTTACACTGGATAGTGCATACGTTCATGTCATACTGCTTTAAGTACCATTACGTATGCACTTAAAATGTGGAAGGTCGGTGATTGGTTAATGTTGTAATTTTCGCTTTCGTCCATTGATTTTTCCAGTTACCTAAAAGAGTCTTTTACGAATACATATATTGAGTCACACAGGTTGAAATATGTGGAACATGAGAAGCCTAAATATACGACCGGAGCTTGCTTAGACAAATACAAACGCATTGGTAAAATTACCTCATTACGTCATGCATAGATAACATACCGCCTCCGTACTGTAGTGGTTACATATTGCACTGTGTAGTTGGAGATCGACAACCGGAATACTATACTCTTGTAATTAGAAGGTACTCAAGTGTCACCCTCATTTCCACACAGTGCACACTGGATTGTATCTTTGCAGACTAACGAGTCTCTGGCGTCTGGACTAACAGCCAGCATAATTTCCTGTGGAATTTGTATTGTGGCCTGTCCATGTGTGTTTTGTTATTGTTCTGTCAGTCATCTCATTTTATTGGCGTACATCATCATATATCTTAATATTAAAGTAAATGTACATTCAAAATAAAAGATGAAATATTATGTCCGTAAAAGGTACAAACTAATCTCTACTGAAGATGTTATAATAGTATTTATTACCTGGAGAGCTCTGACAAGATTGATTAATTGATTGATTTGTCTTATTTTACTTCAGTTTCTGATATTTCTTGCTAATCGCGAAGATGAGGATCAGCCATGATATGATGAAATTGATGATTGGACATTCACAAATAATAACCATGCCAGCCCTGGATTCGAACCCGGGATCCCTGGCGTCGTAGTGCACTGTCATAAACACTCCGTGTCCCTAACAAGATCTTGATTATCAACATTGTAAAGTCGGAGGATTCATAACTTAAATATCATTAATGTCCAATTGTTTGGGCATTGCACCGTCCATCAAGAACCCATGGTGCAGCACAATCCTGATCTCAGCAGAACGCCCAGTTGCAATTAATATCTAAGGACCCTTTTTGAATGAATAGGTGTCCGTAGGGTAGTTTAAGCAGGGAGATTAACGACAATATCCTTGGGAAATGAAGCCGGGATTCCGCCTGACAGTTACAACTTCCACTGATTATTTTTTGAAGATCCAAATTTCTCTACTTTCACACTCCTTCATATTTCGTCTCCATTTTCCTTGTGACTTTTGCAATGGTTCATTACCAGGACAAACATCCATGCCTTACCTAGAAATTGAACCCAATACCTCTGGAGCTTTGGCGCTGCCAACTTTGACCAAGCCACGGCGAATCATACAAGAGAAATACAAGTAGAAACCATTGGGCGAGACGGTACGCGTTATTGCGTTGTACTCAAATAACCCAAAGTTTGGGATCGGAACCACCACGTGTCTCCACCAGGCATCGAAAATGGGACCCCTTGATTATATGGACACGACGTTGCCACTACGTCGTCGAGGAGGTCCCCAAAAAGCTCGGTTCGATTCCAGGTGAGTCTTGTACTCGTGGTTATGCCCAGTCTCAAGTTGCCTCCCAAACAACCCCTGTGCCCGTGAACTCACCAAGGAAGGTTCCTGTTTCAGGTCCCAGGATGCGCTTTGTGTGTGCATCTTTCATCATTGTAATTCATCCTTATTGCGGCGATTAGGATAAAGCAACAGAAAATCATTGTAAAAGAAAGAAAATGCAAAGGTAAGATACTAAAGAAATGAGTTAAATTTGCTTATTTGTACAGATTAGGAACGTGGATAGAAAATGAAATGAATAAAGAGAATAGAAAGTGACAAGAAATTATAATAATCCGCATCCTGTATCAAATGTTTCATCCCAGAATTCACCTTGAGTAACTGAGGGAAACACACGAAAAATTCTCAGCATTGTCAGAAATTACAACATTCAATACACCTGCCATACACAGTACAGTGTACAGGTTTGCAGCATATCGTAACTCTTATGCTTTAAAACGTTGCTAATCACGTGCGATACGTGGGGCAAGTGTTTTGAGTTGGATTACCAGAAGATCGTTTCCAAACTGGCGGCGTTTTAATTAAAATATTCCACTACATTGATTCTGTTCAGAGTTCACCCTAGAAGCGGCTGAGAAAATTCTCGATGTCCAATTCTGCTGAAACCTCGAAAATTGACTCTGCAAAATTAAGTACAATTGTTGGCATCCATATTGTGCACATTACCTAGAACCATGATTGTTCAGATAGAACAAACTTTAGATTTTAAATTCAAACTTAAAGTAACGTCTATCGGCACATTGAGTTTCGATTACATTGAGAACAATGACAGTGAAACGACCTGTCGATTAGATAGTATTAAACGAGAATGGTGAGAACATGCGGGTTTAAATCTCGACCTCATCTGCTTTGTTGTCTCTGCACAAGCGGCTCTCGGGCTCACGCAGCCTCTCATCAATGGAGTGGAATCTAGAAGCTAGCAAACGGAGTGTGGTGCTGATAACGACACTTGAACTGAAGCCTCACCTTCAAAAACTTTGTGACTTCTTGGTGCAAAGAAACCGAAGGGATGTTTGGGCAACACTTGCGCTAGAATTTACCAAGTGCAAAACATTGTTACGAAGCTGAATTGAATTATAGGAGCTATGTGTGGTATGATGTTCGCACAAGATAAATTAAATGAATGATTCCGTCATCATGCGACAGGCAGGACAGTCAAACAAAATGGCGGAAGCACAGTCGTCATTCGAAGAGTGCAAGACCAGTTTGAAGTGTTATTTTCAATTCGAGAATGTTCTGAAAGTACAACAAAGAAGGCGTGAGTATGCAACATAACCTACAACAAGCCTATACTAATTGCATTCATTCGTGATAAGTTCGAGACGCATAGTACTGTGTGTGATCTGCACAAGGAAAAATCCGAAAGTCCTCTCACAACAACAAGTACTGTTTCTTCTGCTATAGTGTAGGAACAATTTACATACTCGCTACAGAAGTTTACCAAACAATGTGCACGTGAAATAAGAGTTATCAAGACAAGCATACGACACATTCTTCAAACTGTAAAATGGAAAGATTTTCCCAAGATTATTACATGCACTGAACGAAGACGAGTCCAAGGCAGACGTTGAGGCCTGGTAAATTGACATCATCTTCTACATGAGCGTGTTAATTTTCAGATGCCCAATACACATCAATTACGTCGATTTTCTATACCATTCATTTCAAAGTGTGCTTCATTAGACCAAATCATTTTCCCCAGAAACTCCTCATTCTCTCGTGCCATGTTTTGGAACCACTCACAAATACTGCTCTTCTCGAATGACAATCGTGCTTCCGCCATTTTCTTGGAATGTCCTGCCTTCCGCATGGTGACGCTGTCATTCATTTCATTAACGCCATCTCTTGAGTAATCATCATACTATACATTCCTATCGAAATTCAATGCAACTTCGAAAAGTAATACATAGATAACATCTATTTAAGTTTGTGTACATGTTTCTAGCACCCCCACACCTCAGTGATTGTTTAGTGTTGCTTTTCAATCGCAATCAAACGAGTTTCAATATGGTACACTATAAAACTACAAAACCAAAAACTTTGGAAAAAATATCTGAGAGTTATTTATTTTTTACATTTTCTAATTGTTATTTTTTTAAAAATGCATCTGAAATAGACTGAAGACTACCTTTCAAGATCGCAAGTGTGACATGAACTGCGTCCAGAATTGAGATGTGAGCAACTAACTACCAGGTATAAATGAGAGTTCTATTGATAGCAATGCTATATTGTTATCCACTCAGGTATTATGCATGTGTTGATATGGCAGCCACAATGGGATTTCCATCAGTTTCAATCAGGTATCCCGCCAATTGGCAATTTAAAAGAAATACAAACTTATCCTCAAAGTTGCAGACAAGATATAACTATAATAATAATATATTTACAATAACTAGTATTATTATTATTACTATTATTATAGGAATGGTAAAAATGAAGTAGAACACGTATAGTTTTCTAGCTGAGATCATTACATTCTTTTATAAATTTTGTATGAAAAACTTGTTTACGAATGAAAATAACATCAAAATAAATAGAAAAATGCAAAAGTTTTAGAATAACAACAATTCTGCTATTTCCAACTGATGAAACTAAGAATGTCACTTGATTATCATTTGATGCCAAGAAGTACTGTTACGATTATACTAACTTCTCAATAGAAAACTCATTAGAATTTAATACAGACGTAACTTAGGTTGAAATGAGCAAACATCATCGGGCCTATCCGATGGCGTAGTTGTAAAGTCGTTGTCTGATATCAAGAGGTCCCGAGTTCGGCACATAGTTGTTCGGTTCTAACTTTAAAATGTAGGTTCAATCCCGATTAGCCTAGCTGTGCATAAAGTGTACTGAAAAATAAAAATAAATCCTAAATATGTCCATGTCTTCGTCAGTTTTTGTGTGGCATTTCTCCACAAACCGATTATTCCGGATTCCTATTCGGGCAACCCTGCCGAGTATGTGAGCCCATGTGATTGCAGTGCTACAACCTTGTCTCGCTTCGCCTGCATGATATATCGCCCTCCTCCTTGACAATTTTATGTCCCTTTTTTGTCGCTTGGCAGCCTTGCTTCCCCATTTCCTCTCCTCCTTTGCGGAGATAAATAAAAAGGGAGAAGGAAGTGAGGTGACAGAAATTTCTTATTCACCGATGTATTGATTTCCTGCCTATAGAGTTCCGGGTGTGATTATTCTTATTAGAGTCCGCGAGGTGCTTTTAGAGATTTGTTAGAACGTTGTGATTTGGCGGAAGAGATGTGAAAGAACATGTGTATTAACTGTATTTATATGTGTGAGAAATATTGAGCAAGATCTAATCATTCATATGTTAAAAATTTTTGTATAGTCTTGACAGCCTTATATTGTGCATGTATCAAAACCTAGGGATGATATCGCAACAAGATTTGGCATAGACTCGTCTTGTGAACTATGAAAGTTTTCGGTTCTTGATTTTGTCTCGTGTGAACCTAGAACTTGTCTCGTTATTGGTGTTCGCGTATGGCTATTATTTTACACACTTTAGTTATTCAACGTAATCAGACTGTCAACTTTGCAACTATGACAATTTGATCTAATCACCACTCATCCTCAAAGTCGCAAATAGAATAAGTGAGATAACAGCGACGTTAAATAAAGTACGAAATATGGCAACAAATCTCCCAAAAGCAGAAATACGCTTGGTAATGTTGCTACACGACAAGCGATGTTACCCGTGCGACGTCTAATTTGCAACTGAGACTACAGCGCCACCGGAGAAGGCGCGCACGAAGACGATTGGTGGCAATTAATAGCTTTCAAGGTCAGCCGCTACTTGGGGCTGGCAGTCAGTATGACACTTCCATAGGCATGCTTATTGGATCATATTGTTTGGCGGGAGTGTTGTAGAGTGCTATAACAGATTAAAGATCTTTTGTCGAGCGTGTAGATCAGCAGATATAAAAAGCTTTAAATTCCTTTGATCTCATTGCACGAATCAATCCACTTACTTTGCACATCGAATTCAATCTGAGAAGATGACATTTCTGAAGGGAAAAGCCGTCACGTCGAGAGAGGGAAGGGGATGGAAGTGGGTGGCCAAAAGGAGGGAAAAAAGCTAAAAATTCATTTCGTGGCCGATGGGACTGAAAGCAGATTCCTTGGAGACTACAGGAGAAGGAGGGGACGCAGCCTTTCGTGCTGTATCACTTCGTAAACCTGACGTCACCAAGCTATAAGCCCGTGAAGGACAACGGCTTCTCTGTATTCTTTCAGGAATGTGATGCTTGCCTTTTCTTCTCTCCTCCATCCCCCACTTAGTAGAAGATAGGCCGGCTGAAAGAAGAAAGCAGAGAACGTCCCAGTTTCCTGTCCAGATGTTATGTCCTCTTTGAGCCTCATAAACCGGAAATCGGTCGTCCCTTTTTGTGTTTCTTTTTTCTTCCCTCCTTGTTCTTTGCGGAGACCGCTTATTGCCCGCCTCGGGGCGAACAATAGATTTTTCTTTAAAGCTGTTGAAAGAAGTCGCCAAGAAAAGGACAAAAGACGACAAAGTAAATATTTTGGGAACAAAAAATTGAACGTTAATACTAACTGCGTTGATATTGCGGCGGTTGTATCAATATCTCTCTCCATTCATTGTGCAGGATTTTTAAGGAAACTGCCTAGATAATAATTTTGCCAACGCTGTGCAAATGGATCCATTCATTCATAATTCATGAAGATTGATTTTATTTTACTTAACTTTTGTGTCACTTTTGGCTAAACCCGAAGATGAGAATGAGTGATGATATGATGCAACTGATGAAGGGACATTCACAAAGAACACCCATGCCCAGGCCTGAATTCGAATCCGTGACCCCTGACGTCGTAGAGCTCTATGTTAACCACTCCGCCACGGAAGTAGGCAATTCATGATCAAGAAAGAGCATTGATACTTAGCTACATGGTTCTAATTGCAAAACACCGCCAGAAGTGTACACCATAGTCTTTCTTTGACAAATGATGACGAACCAATTATACACGCCCGCCGTTGGAGAAAAATATATAAAATGCAATTGGAAGTAATTACGTAAGGTAGTAATCTGTTATAGCCCAATTAATTCGAATAGCAGTAGAGTAAATGGTACAGAATCCGATGGCAAATAATATGAGGAAAAAAATCGTCTTCACCAAGATAAAGAATCCTGCCTCAAAAACTTTAGCGTGCATTCTTTTGGCGATATCTATAAACTGGCATAGTTGTGTGCCTTGAACATTAACAAAACAATGCCCAATAATGTCGACACAACTCAAGACAGGAAAATACTCGCTCTTCTGAACAACCAAGAAAACTGAAGCGCTCTGCATTTTCTAAGTAGGGACATTCTTTATGCACAGCAAAATTCTAAAATAACACTAATTGTATCTGATACTTGATTTTTAATGTCTCGACAGTTTAGCCGAGAAATTAGGAAAGTTGCAAATTCAGATTCTTTATGCCGTTTCTCTTTTTTCGTGCAGAGTTATATTTGCTATAGTGTTTTACTTGTTATTTTGAGTTTCTGTTTGCAGTGCAAAAAGTTACTCAAAATACTTGAAAATATATTTAATTCAAATTTATTTCATGAATGCAAGTTTTTTTTATAAATGTTGTAACGAGTGCACTCACGGTCCCCGAAATGACGTGTCAATCATACCCCGGCACGGGGCCAAACGTCGTTATGTGTACGGGAAACCGGTCGTGACTCACGGTCCAGTTATCAAGTTCGGTACTGAGACGGTCGTTTATTGTCATACTATTGCGAGGCGGAGATTAATACCTTGAAAAGTTACACTGTTTTGTTTACCTTTGATATGTAGATTCGAACAATCATAAAACACTAATAGCATAATATCTGGTACCTGAAAAACGTCAAATAACAACACTGACGAACGGTAAAAAAGTGAATATATATTGTAACAACAAAAAAATATTGCAATCAACAACTGTTTACAAAGCCTCCTCACTCTCACAACATTCACTCTATCTCTCTTTCACACACATGAGGTATTTTTACATGTGAAGTATGGATACAAATCATGGATCTCATTAACATATCATTCCTTCTAATTTCTAAACCTTTATGTGAATTTAGGGCATTTGTCGGCCAGCTCCTGTGCTCTTTTAAATTAACCTAAGTGCCAGCCCTTGGAAAGCGGTTAACTAAGACAATGGGTCGGCGTGGTTAAATCTTTCGTTCGAATGAACGTGTGCATCGAGTCGTAAGCACGACTTTATACAAGTTTCTCGGACGGGGGTATTACACACAAGCCTCTCTCGTCCAATGAGAACAACTACTCAATTACATAGTGATGCAAAAACTTAATTGACTCCAGCTGCCGGAATACACTAATCAATCGTCGGCGCGAGCAAAAATTACCTTAAAAACCACTATGCAACAAATAATACTATTTCACGCACACGACCTTGCAATAAAAACAACTACGCTTTCCACAATTAAAAAGGACTCATCAGTCAACTATTGACAAATTAAATGGCGCGACGGGGCGGTCGGTTACACAAGAAATGGAGCACACTTTGACAATTTATACTAAATATTAAAGAAATGAAATGGAGCTTCTAACCCTGAATGCAGACAATTAAATTAGCACATCTGAACATGAAATGACTCTTTTTTATAACAATACCAAAAACTATCAGATGCGGGGATTAGGTTCGGGGTTTCCTGAGTAACTTTGCGAATAAGTGAGACTTCGGCGTTAACTGTACGGTGTTGATACTAACGACGCACGTTTACATGTACATGAGACCCTCTGAAGTATACTGTACCAGACTCTGCTACATGGCGTGGTTATTCATCTCTCCTGGACGCGGGACTTGCACACGGTTCCTTTGTGGCGAAATTGTCCTCCGAGGTCGATCGCGACGAAGAATAATTGCGACGATCTGGTGTACTTGCACCTCCTCAGAACTTCAGGCGTTCCTCTTGTCACTAGCGTCGGGTGTACGTGGTCACGCGCCGGTTCGGAATAAATCTAGTGTCGGGCATCAATTGGACGTCGATCTGCAATCATCTCTCTCTGGTGCCGGGCTTCGTTTGGGCGTCGTTCTGGTATCATCCTTCCCTCTCTTTCTCTGGTAACTAGCTTCGGTCGGAACGTCGATCTGGAAACGTCCTTCGGGCTTTGGTTGGGACGTCGATCTGAAAGCGTCCTTCGGGCTTTGGGCAGTGTTTGGTTTTGGCGTCGTCTGACTGGCTTCGGCGTCGTTGCAGGCGTCAGGGAAGCGACGCCCCCCTTCTCTATCTTCTTTAGCCCTCCATCCTTATGTAGTCCACGCTTGGCAAAAACAAATCACCGCGTAATCTTCACCAAAATAAGGCGCACACTGGTAACTCCCTATCCGCAAGTCGCTCACAGTACGTAAGGAAACAAAGTTCACGGACACAAAACAATAATCACGCGAGAGTGTAGCGCGGAGATGCTCTCTCGGTGAAATCCGGGTAAAAACTGTGTGTGGAATCATAGTACTGCCTATATATAAGAGATTCGAATTCTTCCGTTGAACAGGACGCTCTAGTGGCTTGGCTTCTGTTTCAGAGGGATGGAAAATGACCTCTGTCCATTGTCTTGAAAGGCGCGGTCGGCGACGCGTCCTGGATCCTTGCAGAGTTGTGCTCCAGCTGGTTTTCCTGGTCATCCGTGAACATGGGTTCGAACGCCTGCTGCGACCCAAGCCCGGTAGCGGCGAAAATAATCTTTCCTTATCTCCGCGTTGGTGCAAAAATGTCCTGTTCTAAGCGGCGGCTGTCACTCAAGAAAAACTCGTCCCCAACTCCCGACGTCTGGCTCGGATACAAGTTTATTCACAAAATAAGATCAAACCTCACACTTTCATGTTTGTGCATAAAATGAATCAATAAACAAAAATAATTTATATCGAACTGCGTTTCACATGTCACAAGATACCGTGACAATGTATCCAGTAAAGTGTTTAATAGTAAATATAATTTGAAGTCTTTTTAGTCAGTTTTATCCATATTCATTAATCTTGAAATGAAATAACAAAATGTTAAATGTCTCTCGGTCACCGTCATACAAAATAGATCTTGATTTGTTTGTTTGTTTTTCTTAGCTCTTCTGTCACTCTGGTTAATCGAGAGGATTCGAATGAAAAGTGATAAGACGAAAGTGATGAGAGAACAATTACAAAGAAAACCCAATAGAGGATTATATTGGCCGTGAGCCAAAATCTTGATAGTTTGTACGAATGTAGTCCAGACTCTACTACTTGGAAGATAGGTTTGCATTTGGTTGTCTCAAGTAAGGATCACCCCTTACTTCTCGCAATTTTTGTACTTTACAAGTATATTTGAAGTTTCAATCAGTTACCTAATGATAAATTTTTGTCTTATGCAAGCCAAGGTTCTTTAATGAGTAAACAAATCTAATAATTTGTATTGTTTAAAAACTCCTTACTATATTAATGCTTAGTCTCACTTGCTTTTAAAATCACAGATTCTGAAAAAATACACCGAAAAGAGATAAGAAAACACAAAAATGCACGTCTGTATGAATGACGATGAGATGAAATAAATGAAGAGATGCTCACATAGAATTTCCATGTCCAAGTCAGGACTTGATCCCGCGATCCACTCGATGTGTTCATCCACGTCCACCGAAGGGGAAATGTAAATAAATTTATTTATTTATATATATTTTTTTAATGTAAAATGAAACCTTCCTCCGTGTAGGAATTGCAGCCTACGATCTACAAAGCAAGAGGTCTCAGGCTCGAACCCTGTTAAACAATGGATGTATCATTGCTTTTTGTGCGATGCATTTCAACCCTTCTGGATTCAATCTCATGTAGAGCAGTGGTTGTGAGCATGCGGCCCGGCAAATTCGGTTTTTACAAGTCGATGCCCCGATCGCAAAAATTTCGCTTGTAAATAGCTTTCTGATTTTTAAATTGTATTCGTCAATTCATGTGTAAAATTGAAATCTAATATTATTAAATTATGGTATAATCATAGGTAATATTAGTTCAAGTACTAGGCGTGTTGACATGTTTAAAATTAGATTGAAACAGTTGACAACGATTGGATTTCATGGATTCTTTTACATTATCGAAAATTCCAGTTAATTACAACATTTCAACTTCAATATAGTTGTTAATGAAAATTGCTACGCAAATTGCTGTGCTGAGCTGCAAGTCGCTTCAACCTTTCGGATCTAAGTCGAGAAAAGCCCAATCGTAAAAATTCTAATTTAGTGGCTGTACGCGTGATAGTATCTTCTCACAGGCTTTCTTCCCAGCATTGGCGGCAAAGGATATCCTCTAATCGAAACGTATCTTTTCAGGTGGTTCCCAGCTTGAGCTGCAAGTCGCAAACTTCAGGAGAACCTGTGGCGGGCCAGCGGTTCAGAACACTGGTCTAGAGCAAACCACGAATTAGAGAAGCGGCGTAAAATACAAGACATACTAGAGAAAAAGAGAATGAATACAACACAGCTCATAATTTCGGTACATACTTCAGGAAACCGAACAAGAGACCCATTTCTCGAAATATTAAACATAATTCTTTATCTTTTTAGTCCCTCTCAAACGACCCTCGCCCTCCTCTTTAGTCACCGGAGAAAGTTTGCGAGTGCCCCCTTCCCCCCTCACTCATTCCGGACATTTTGCGAAGTCAGCAAATATGGACGAGGGTGCTCCGCGTTGCAAGGGAGAGCGAAAACCGTTTAGAGATCACAGATACATCATGCCCGGAGCGGCTTCACAAACATCGTGACGTGGGGAGGGAGCCCCCACTTCCCCCCGCCTTTCCGAAGAGGTCGGAGGGTGGGGGGAGGATGAAAGGACCAGAGGGAAGAGGAAGGGGAGAGAAGACCCAGGGGCATGCATGCATATCATCACAATGCAGGGAGATGACATCTCGTAGCCGGTTCACTCGTCTGTCATATTCGTTCGGGGGTCCTTTAGTGGGTAAAATAGCCCGGTGGAACGCTATAGGTAACTTTCGCATGGCTTTGCGTCAATTTTCCATCTCGCTTTTTTGTTTACTGGGGGGGGGGGGGATAGAGGGATGTCCGATATTCACATCCTTACCTCTTTCTCTCCTGCTATTCTGGCCTTAATATCATTACAGTGTAACTAAGCATTGTTCTGCAGCTCAGGGAAAGGCTATTATGGTGTTTAGATGTGACGCACTGGCGTAGCCAGGCATTAACTAACCGGGCTCGAGCCAATCCCGAAATTTTGATAAATTAAACTACTACAATGAATGTTCACAGATGCAAGAGTAACTTTCTTTAAGATTTTTAATGCGCCGATTTAGAAAAGGACATTAACATTTTTAGATTTGTACTTGTTTTCATGTTAAATTCGTAATTCTGCTTGTTTTTACACCACTTTAAATTTTCATAGAATCAAGATTGTGCCTATAGATTAGCTTCCTATACCAGATATTTACAGCACATTTATGATAATTAAACGGGCTCAGAAAGGGCAATTTCTTCGAACTTTGACCTTGAATAATTTTCCACTTTTAAGACGCAAAAGACTCAAAATTTTCACAGTTACTAAGGTTCATGCATAGTTCGAACTCCACAAATCTCATGAAAGTATGAGATGGTCGGGTAGAAAATTGCCCATATCTGTGCTGATTTTGCATGGAATGACTTATAAATGTTGTACCATGTGCCCAGTGGCGTGGCGTGACTTTTTCAAAAGTGTTACCGGTCGCGGTCATCAGACGTTATCATCTCCACCCAGCCCCCCAAAAAATAACATGCCTTTGATCTGGATTTTTGATCATTTCGTTATTTTATTTTGCAATCCGCTCAGTGATTTATTTAGCGACAATCATTCCTAGAAAGAACAACCACTCATGAGAGAGTTACCGCGAAAATCCAGTGAATAGTAGTCGAGCCTTGTCAACCATCTCTGTTTCTTTGCAAAGAGATGGAAAGGGGAAGAAGAACCACACATTCGGGTGAGTTTGATGTTTCTGCGGTGAGCAGACGACAGAATCCCCTTCCTCTAGCGGTGGAAGGGAAGTTCAGATGTGCGTTCTACTGTTGCCAACTTCGTGTTTTGGAGCAAGGTTTGTCCAAATCACAAATCGCATCAAGTACTTATATTTTCGTCTATTGCGTAAATGGTTTCAGTTGTAGTTAAATCCAGCTTTGGCTTTGCAGTCTAGCTCTTGTTGCTTCAGAGAAATAGTATCCCCGTTTTAGGCGGGATTTAGCTCTTTTCTGGAAATCCAGTGTTACAATACTTGCTGATCCGGTAGGCCGCAGCGACAACAGGGCCCCTAAACAGGCATATGAATAACCCCGTAGCATACTTGCCTCCTCAAGTCTTTCTCCGTTGTTCCCTTGCATTGGCGCCCTTTCCTCCTGTTGCCTCTTGAGGATAGCGGAACGGCCTGTCTCTTCGCTTTTGTCGGCTGCAGAAAAAATGTCCTCTGCAATATACACTCCACTAGGTTAACTTATTTAACAATGTTGTAATTTTATTAAGAAAAAAACTTTCTAATTTCTTTACATTTTTCTGTTACCTGCGGTAACACCGGTTACATGCACGCCACGCCTCTGCATGTGCCCTATATGCAGAAGCATTAATGTTCATAATCACAAATTAATGCAAATTTAGTATTTTACGCGATTTTCAGTGTTTCTCGCAAATTTCACCACATTTTGGCCAAATTCTAGGGACAATACTGCTAAAATCGTACATATTTTGAAACATAATTTAATATATCCAATAATATTCTGATAAAAATATTATGTTTTGGATATAGTGATCACACTACAATGCAAGTTGTTATTTCGGTACTATCTTCCGCTCAGTTTTCTACACTCTATTTTTTTGCTCGTTGAAGGTTTTATCCCCCTACCCAAAAAAAATCCTGACTCTGTCTCTCCTGTGAGGCTTGCTAGTTTAGAAATTGTCTGTTACAGAGATTTCTATAGGCAATGTTAGGTATGAAGGTTTTAAGGCTTAGCTCTGTATCTAGCAGGTATTATTCTGCTCCCATGGCAATTTTATCTCTTACCAGTTCATTGTATTTTCTTCTTATATTTTGCTTCCCATGCTCATGTACGCTCGAGCCTATTCAATGGAATATCATTTTAATGTGACAATTAATATATACACATACATGAAAAATATCAGCCTTGGTAGTTTCAGCCCACAATCATCTATTTAATTTTTATATATCACTGTGTATTCGTAAGATAAAATAAACTACATTGTAACATGAAGATGATGACTTTGTTCACTTATGTTTCAATTTCACTCCGTCTTTTGCTTCACGATCCATATTTGAGGGCACACTAGCACAGACAAATTACGGTTATACGTGTACTACTGAGCTTTGAGTGCATACCGCTTGTTTTGTCTGTTCGAGCGTGATACTTATAGAAGAAGCTCTCAATTCCGTATGCTATCTGGTGTCGTCCGTGAATACTATTTGGCGCTTGTGCGAAATCCTCTCCCTGCAGCACTCGACTTCTTTGGAGAAACATATCCTATAAAATTATTTGGGTTGTGTGTCGGAAAGTGGCGTGAAAATGGGAATTTTAGGTTGTTACTTAATGACATCATACCAATGCTAAATTTCTCCTCACCGCACTTGTCGTTTATTATTGGGTTGTTTTAGTATATCATCATATTTATTTCAATATATTGAATACAATATTATCGTAACATACTCGCTCGGTCTATGAATAATGACCCTGACAGAACTTGCCAAGTTCTGTCAGGGACATTATTCATAGACCGAGCGGGTATATTACGTTATCATGAACTTCATCAAATATGAAAGTGGAATCTATTGACTAACATATAGCCTAACGGAGGTCTACGGACACTGTAATTTGATGAATATGTTATATTATTTGATTGAAAATATTTCCGATCTCTGTGTCAGTTTGCCAAATTTGTAGGCGGGTAGAAAGATGTGTTGGTCCTTGAGCCAAGCAAGGACGTTTCGTTACCATGGAAGCGATTTGTTTCTGTTTTGTATTGCCAAAGTTAACAGCCATAACGGTTTAGCAATAGGGGCTGGGCAACTTTACATCCAGCATACTGAGGGTAAAGCAAGAATACTGCACTCACAAATCCTTCATTTGGAGCCTTAAGGACTCAGTTTTTTCATCGCGTAGACTGTAGGCAACTGACATCATTGTGGAGAATATCAGCCGATACACTTCTTTGGACTGCCACGATTCCTACTGACGTAGTCGAGTGAAATTAAGAGTAGAAAGAACTGGAGAAGAAAGGATCGGGGGAAACCATGAAACCATGCCATCAAATTCCTAGTTGATTAAGAATGAGAATTCTTGGGTTGTCAGGTAAAGCTTCACCCTTATAACTGTGTGATGCACGGGACTACATTAGTGCTTATTGATGTTTTGTTCCATTGGTGCTCGTTAAGGATTTGGTACTCATTTTGTAATAAAGCTGCTTCGGAGAGCTAAATGTTCTGAAGGAAACAGGTGCATAACAACTTAAGGACGGATATAGAATTTTAAAAGTGCGTTACATGAAAAAGATTACACACAATATAATAAGTTATTTGATAGTGCAATGCACACATAAAAGTATGTAGTTAGTACGGTCACGGCTGTACAATGTTACCTTTCAATGGGATCATTACAACCCAGTAGGGCCTGTGACTTACATGAATACAAGAATAATGTGAAATGAATTATTCTGGGAATCTAAAAATTCAATTATGAAATGGATTTTGGTAGTTATGTTTGAGTAAATTATATTAAGGTATTACCATTAAAAGGCCATGTGCAATTTATTGTTTAGGGGCTTCTCCGATAGCATATTATCGGTTTGTAAATAGGGGATCCTGGGTTCGGTTACCGGCGATGTCACATTACAGGTGGCTTGGAAACCACATTAAACTGTAGGTCCAATCTTGATATTATCTAAGCAAAAAGTGGTATCATAGCAAACAGAATTAATAATTCTATCCTTGAATTTTGTTTAAATTTTTACAAAAATCATAACAATTCCTAATCTTTTTTTTTGTAAACATTACGAATCTCAACACTTTACCACATTGCAAAATAATATACTGACAACATCTATCAAAACATAAAGATTTGTTTCAAGTACATGAGTGTTTAATCAAGATATATACAACGGTCGTTCAAGTCAATCCGGGACTTTCTTTATATATATATATATATATATATAAAAACAACTGTGTCCTGATACTGGTAGGCGGTGTTCATTGCACAGTCAGTCCAGAGACCAGTATTCAAGATGGCGGACAGCAGCGAACTTGTACACGGAACAGCGTGTGGTGATGACGTTTTTAGTGAAGGATGGCAAAAAACCAGCGTAAATTTAGAGAAGACTGCAAGCACAGTACGGTGATAACACACTCAGCCGCAGTAAGACATTTGAATGGTGCAAGTGCTTCAAAGACGGCCGTACGTCTGTCACCGACAATCCCGGTCGTGGTGGTTCCCAACTCACAGCAGTTATTCCTGGAAACATTCAGCGCGTGGAACAGCTTATCATTGACAATCGTCACATAACCTATCGTGAAATTGCTAAGGTGTGCAATCTTTCGGTAGGAACAGTAAACACAATAATCCATGACATTTTGCTATTTCAAAAAGTTAGTGCACACTGGGCACCAAAACAGCTTTCTGCTTGTGACCGGCACAGAAGAGTTGAAGTCTGTACTGAACTGAAGGACCACTATGTCAGGGAAGGCCAGTATTTCCTGGAATGCATCATTACATGTGACGAAACATGGGTTCACCGTTTCCCTCCGGAATCGAAAAGACCATCAAAGCAGTGGAAGCATGCGGACTCACCACCACCAAAGAAATTTCGAACAATTGCGTCAGCAGGTAAAGTGATGGCAAGTCTTTTCTGGGACAACCATGGGATTATTCACGTGGATTTTTACCCCGTGGTGTCACTATCAACAGTAAATATTACTGTTGTGTTCTGCATGTTGTGCATCAGAATCTGAAGAAGAAACGGCCTGGTTTCATCACAAAGGGTGTTCTGTTTCTGCAGGACAATGCAAGACCTCATACCGCTCAACGCATTATGCAATCATTCCAGGAAATGGCTGGGAATTATTTTCCCAACCCCCCTTACAGTCCGGACTTAGCGCCAAGTGATTTCCACCTGTTTGGACTCCTAAAAGAATTCCTCGGAGGTCAACATTTCAGCAGTGATGACGAAGTGAAGCAGGCTGTTCTAGAATGGTTCAAACGTACTGACAAATCTTTCTATACCGAAGCTTTCCAGGCATTAGTTAAAGAATGGAATAAGTGTATAAATGTAGCAGGGGAATATGTCGACAAATAAAAGCAGTTTCCACCCGTTGAAATTTATTTTATTTTATAAACTCAAAAGTCCCTGATTGAACGCCCCTCGTATATATGGATCAGTGTATTTCCTAATGCATAAGCATTTAGTTTTGGTATTAAAAAAGTGAAATCGCGAAAAGGTACTCACTCTGAACGTCAACCATTTCCACCTTGTGAAATAAAGATTTGATTGAAGTTAGCAATATTTACATATGTATATTAATGACTGTACAAAAATATACTTTTACCCCTCAACTTTCTCTGATAGAAATCTTGCATCTTCTCCATACTGCAAATGACGGGTACCGTTAGTCTTTTTTGAGGAGAGGGGGCTTTTTTAATCACCGCCGCTCTCGGCTTACTGAAATCTGTGCGATGGGGGCAATTATTTGGGCACAAACATGAGATAGAACAGGGGGACGTAATTTGCCGGTAGGGATGGCTCGATAAGAAGGGAAACTGACAGCCCGTTCATAGAGCTCTGGGAATAATTGTATCCTCATTATCAGCAGCTGGATATAATTTGAGAGCTGCATTGGATATACTGGTAGGGGGAAGCACCGGCGATTGTGGAGGAAGGCGCAACATGCACGGCCAAACAAAAGCGAATCGGGCCGCAGATAGCAATGACAAACAACAGCCATGCACGAAAGCGCGGGAAAAAGACAAAAGAAATATGAAACACAAAACAAAAAAAAGCCGTATGTATTCATTGTTGAACGACAAACGAAACCATGCACCACAAGTCAATCGGATTAGAATTACTTTATTTGCAGTTTTGGTGGTTGTGGGAGACTCAATCGTTTCATGTCCTACTATAATACTGCATTTTCGAACATGAGTAGTAAACAAAGGAAGTAGATATAACTGAAAAATGCATTTAAATGCACCGATTTCATGTTTTATGAAAGAAGGCATCGATTAATTGCAGAAAAAGTTTCAAGGACGAGACAAAACTGTTGTTGGAATGCATAAATTTTAAAATTTAAATATTCTATTCCTCATTACATCATAATTGTTTCTGATGTTATAAACTATGTACGTGTATTAAAGAATTCTACTTTTAATAAACAGATTAAATGCCTCAACAAAAATGCGTTTGTAGAAGAGGAAAAACAGAAGAAACAATAAAAAAGTTAGTAAACAGATCTTAATATCAGATCTATTTTTCGAGGGGTAGAAGGAAAGGGTAGCAAGATATGAGAAAAACCTCTAGATATTTTGTGGAAATCTGCAATTATTGTTTTGCATCTTAATGGAATGTTAAAATCCTGCCTAAGGAGCACACAACGTTTGGAGGGCGTTTGTTCGCGTTTCTCAGCGAACAAAAAAGAAATGAAGCCCTGATACTTGATGATGATAAAGTAAGCTTTGCTCAGAGACTAAACTTTTTCTTCGCTCAGCAAACTACTAAGCCCCGCGACAGGTTAAATTTGCAGCAACTTTACGCATATGCAGACCCAAACGTGCGCGCAGAATATAGTTCGCTGCAATACTGCCAATTTTCTCACAATCTGAGATTTGAACAGCTCGGCGGTTGAGGCAAGACTCGCACGGGAGATGCTGACCGAGTAGTATAAAATACAATATTATAAACTCGAGAAAGTATGAACCCCCCTCATGCAGATTTGGCTACACTTAAAACAAGCTCAACATGCCCATACGAGCTTTTTGCTCAAGTGTGGAACCCTGTCTAATCCAAGATTTTTGTAAAAATGCCCTCGGGAATTTCCTGAGAAAGTATGACCCCCCTCAGATTGATTTGTCTACACTTACAAAAGGCACTTCTGTGAGATTGTTGTCCATAAGCTTGTCAAAAATATGCCCCTCTTGATATTTTTTTTGGCCACACCTAAAACTACGCCAAATGTATTAACACACACACACCCACCCACCCACCCACACACACACACACACACACACACACACACACACACACACTGACCTTGACCTTGACCTTGAGATGACCTTGACCTTGACCATTTTTTCGATTATTTTTTCGATTATTTCTTCGATTATTTTTTCGATTATTTTTTTCGATTATTTTTTCGATTATTTTTTCGATTATTTTTTCGATTATTTTGACCTTGACCTTGACCTTGACCTTGAGATGACCTTGACCTTGACCTTGACCACACCCACCCACATACACACCCACACCCACCCACATACACACCCACACCCACATACACACACACACACACACATACACACCCACACCCACCCACTCCCACCCACATACACACCCACACCCACCCACACCCACCCACATACACACCCACACACACCCACACACACCCACACATATTTACTTCCGGTCCACTTGTGGCCTATTTCTGGTTTATTTATATTGCATCATGTTTTGCAACAAATTATTACCTAATATTATGCTTTAGGCATGTGTTGTTTTCTGATTGGTTGGTTATGACATAAAGTGATGATGTGTTATATTCTGATTGGCTTATTGTTTCAGATATTTTCAATGTGGTCCGTGCTTAGGGTATATAAAGAGATTTTGCATTGCATATCAGCCAGTATTGTGAGAGTTGTTGAAGAGTAAGGGTGTGTTGTTGCAGTGCTGCTCATATTTTTTAAACACAAAAATATTGCAGATTTGTATAAATTGAATTACAAATCTATTTGATTTAATATACAGAATTTTTGACAACCTGTCATAGGTTTATTAAGTATAGAGTTTTGATTTGAACCCCAAGAAATTTTATATAAATACCAAAGCCAAAAATATTAACACACATACACACACACACACACAATAAGTATTTAAATCACACTACTGAACCCAACTGATATTTTTTTATTAAGCATAGAATTTTGATTTGAATCCCAAGAAATTGTATATAATAAACAACAACAAAAATGCCAAATCAAAAATATTGTAATCAATGCAAAAAGAATATATCCAGCCCCAATTGGGCTAAGCATCAAAGGAATTGTAATCCAGACAAATGCAGAACTCCCACAAAAATTTGCCCTAAATGCCATAGAAAATATAATCTGGAATATTTCACATATAAACATAAAGGTACTTGTTCTGCACAGTCATCAACATTGCCCCCACAACCATCTACATCTGGTCTGAAAAGGTTGCATGAAACACCTTTTAATGCTGGACCGGCAAAACAGCCACGCTATGAACAGCAGTTTTAACGGCCAATTAAGGGATCACTGTTTTAAATCAGAGCAAAAATGTGGTATTAAGAATTTTTTGAACAGTATAAATTCTGATGTGCAGGCAATTCTAAATGCACAAAATGGCTCTTATAAGCTGTCCCTCAAATTGTTTACACAATATAAGAAGCCAAATGGCACAAAATTTACACAGCCCCACATAACAGAAACTGTACCTGTATATTCAAATGCAAATTTAGACAAAATAATAAGCAGTTTGATAGATCAATTAAATATTAAACACTCTGAATTTGCAGCAAAAGAGTCTGGATGGAGCCTATGCGGTTCTCGACACAAGTTATATATTAATATTTCTGAATTCAGCCCATTACAAGGTTCTACATATCTGCCATTACCTGCCAATATTAAAAACAAAAGAGCCGTGGTTAATATAGAAAATACCGACCAGAAATGCTTTTTGTGGTGTATTTTAGCTGCTTTGTTTCCAGTTTCAAGGAATCCTGAGAGAATAACTTATTATAAACAATATGAACACAATTTTGATGAAGCAATGGAGGGTTTAGAATATCCAATGTCTGTTCAGAATATTGATAAATTTGAAAAAAAGGCCCGGGATATTAATGGTAAACAATTACCTATTAATGTATTTACTTGTTCTACTGGCCGTGGCAATTGCTTAATAGCACCTCTCAGAATCAGTACATTTGATGATGATTCTGCTGTTCCGATTGATCTGCTCTTAATTGAAGGAGATGGCACATATCATTACACTCTGATACACAGTCTTGAAGCTTTAGTGAGAACACAACTAGACAAATCCAATACAATATTCAAGTTGTGCAGAAGATGTTTGACTGTATTTGATGGTCAAAAAATAATAAATGGGGTTCGGGAAGTGAATGCAGAAATTGCTAAAAACAAGTTAATTGAGCATCTGAAATACTGTGGCAACCATAAACCTGTTCATATGGTGATGCCTAATCCAAGTGAAAATGCCAAATTCAAAAAATTTGAAGCCCTGTTGGAACACCCAGCATATATAGTCTGTGATTTTGAATCAAATCTCAAACCCCTTGCATTCTGAAGCCCAGATCCTGATGAACCTTCAATTACACCATACCAGTTACATGAACCTTCTAGTTTTTATTATGTGGTTGTACAGGATGGGGTTGTTAGTAAAGAAGATTTATACATGGGAGCAGATGCCATCAAAAAATTTGCACAAAGAATAGAAAATGAGTGCCGTTGCATAGCATCTAATGTCTTATTAAAATCAAAACCCATGTTGCCTTTAACAGAGGAACAGATTGAAGATTTCAACAATGCAGAAAAATGCCCGGTATGTGATTCTGAATTTTCAGATGCAAATATCAAGGTTCATCACGATTCTCATACAGATGGTAAATTCTTAATGGCCCTGTGTAATAGCTGTAATATTAAGATCCAGAGACCAAAATTTGTCCCCATATTTTGCCATGGTGCATCCAATTATGATTTTCATCATTTCATCAGGTACGAGGGGTTTGACAAGCAGAATTTAAATATTTTAGCTGAAAATAATGAGAAATATATTGCCATTAGCAAAATAATTAAAGTTAATGGTGTTCCTATTCACTTAAGATTTCTTGATTCGTACAGAATTCTGTCTGCTAGCCTGGCTACACTGGCCACTCAATTATCTGATGATCAATTCAAAATCACATGTGCTTTGTTTCCAAATCAGGACCTGAAATTAATTAGGCGGAAGGGTGTATATCCATATGATTATGTTACAGATTTTTCTAAATTTGATGAGTGTCCCCTGCCACCACAACAAGAGTTTTACAGCAAAATCAGAGGATCTGGAATCACTGATGATGATTATCACCATGCCCAATTGATGTGGAACAATTTAAAATGCCAGACATTTGGTGATTATCACAAGGCTTATTTAAAACTTGATGTGACCCTCTTAGCTGATATATTGCAGGCATTCAGAAAATCTTCCATGGAAAATTATAAGCTGGATCCAATGTATTTTTACAGTGCTCCGGGCCTAGCATGGTCTGCAATGATTTTAAACACTAAAATGCAATTGGATCTGATCCAGGATCAAGATATGTATCTGTTTATGGAACAATGTATAAGAGAAGGCATGGTGCAATGTTCTCAGAGATATGCCAGAGCAAATAACAAATATATTACTGATTATGATCCAGCACTGCCATCAAATTATATACTGTATGTAGATGCCAACAGCCTCTATGGTTATGCCATGATGAAAAAACTGCCATATGCAGGGCTTGAGGGGGTTGAAGATTTCAATATTGAAGATCTTCAGGATTTTGATGACAGTAACTATGGCCTGTTCTTAGAGGTTGATCTGACAATTCCAGATAATTTACACAACACATTTTCTGATCTGCCCCCAATTCCCGAGGTTCAGTGCTCACCTGGCTCTAAACAGAAGAAATTGATGATGACTCAAGAGCCGAAACAGGATTATGTCATATATTACAAAAACCTCCAGTTCCTGATGAATCATGGTGTTCAAGTGACCAAAATTGGAAAAGTTTTGAGGTTCAGGCACTCAAGATGGTTGAAACCATATATTGATACAAACACAGAGCTTCGAACATCTGCAATCAGCCAATTTGATAAGACCTTGTTTAAATTGATGGTAAATTCAGTGTATGGCAAAACTATTGAAAATATCAGAAAACATATTGATGTTAAAATAATTACTGACCCCAGCCGGAGAAAAAATTGATTGCAAAGCCTAATTTCAATTACAGAGGAATTTATGATGAAAATATGGCACTTTTCAACATGAAAAAAACAAAGATTATGTTTGATAAGCCTATTTATGTAAAAGGTAAAGTAAAGTGTTCCCCTGTGCTTAGCACCACGCCATGAATGCGTATAGGGGGTGTGGGGGTAACGCCCTATTTATGTAGGGGCTGTGATATTGGAATTGGCCAAATTACACATGTTAAAATTCAAGCTCTTTGTCTACAGTCACTCTGCCAATGCCCTTGGCCTTTTTGGCAACAGCGCCACTACATGTTTCAAAACTGTACATCTTGGCCCTTAACCCAGCAAATGCCACAATAACATCACCAAGTGT